>NC_044555.1:33746749-34098010 GCF_007565055.1 Rhinopithecus roxellana | reverse complement strand
GACCTCGTGATCCGCCCGTCTCGGCCTCCCAAAGTGCTGGGATTACAGGCTTGAGCCACCGCGCCCGGCCCTCCCTCCCTCCCTCCCTCCATTCCTTCCTTCCTTCCCTTCTTCTACTTTCCTTCCTTCCTTCCTTCCTTCCTTCCTTCCTTCCTTCCTTCCTTCCTTCCTTCCTTCCTTCCTTCCTTTCTTTCTTCTTTCTTTCTTTTCTTTCTTTCAGAATCTCCCTCTGTCACTCAGGCTGGAGTGCAGTGGCAGGATCTTGGCTCACTGCAACCTCACCTCTGACTCCTGGGTTCAAGCGATTTTTCTGCCTCAGCCTTCTGAGTAGCTGGGATTACAGGTGCATGCCATCATGCCCAGCTACTTTTTGTATTTTTAGTAGAGACGGGGTTTCACCATGTTGGCCAGGCTAGTTTCAAACTCCTGACCTCAAGTGATCCGCCTACCTCAGCCTCCCTAAGTGCTGGGATTACTTAAGACAACAGTGAAGTTTGCCACATCAGTTAACTCTTCCTTTCAAGAAAGATTTCTCTGTAGTATGCAGTGCTGTTTGATAGCATTTTACCCACAGTAGAACTTCTTTCAAAATTGGAGTCAGTCTTTTCAAACCTTGCTGCTGCTTTATCAACCAAGGTTATAAACCAGTACATCAGGGTATGGAATTTACATGAGGGAATTTGGTTCAAGGCCAGGGCCAGTTTCTTTCGGTGTTTTGGGCAACAACCTAGATACTTTTATCAGTGTCTGGGAATGTTCAAGGTCCAGTTTGGGTTCAAGCTTGCTGGGAGAAAGCTGCAGTTAAGTGGGTCAGAGCACTCTGTAATTTTCAGTTAGGGCACAGAAAAAAAGTGAGTGCAACAAGGGGACTTTACAGATTCTAATATCATTTACAGATTGCATTTATGGTGAATCCAAGCTGGGTAGAAATGAAATAGTTTCTTTCTTAAAAAGAATTATTAACGCTTTTTACTACTACATAAATGAAAGTTATTAATTTATATTTATCACATTCATTTCATTTTAAACATAAAAGAAGACTGGTTGCTGATTTTTATAAAATTTACTCTTAGAGCATAAACCATGAGGCAAAGTAAATTTCATGTAAATCTTTTTTCTAAAGAAATTCTATTTTATATTTTCAAATAGAAAAATGAGGAATTTTCTCAAATTTCATTTATATTTTGCTGGATTATGATCTGTAAATAAATGTGTATGATTTTGTTTTGCATAAAGTTACTATAGATAAATAAGAATGGATTTTTGAAAAATGTTCAAGTAACCATCAGGAAGACAGATAAAGCAGAGAAATGAAAAACAGATTAAACAGAAAATACAAATAAAATGGCACATTTCACCCTAATTTTTTTCTTTTATAAAATCACAAGTCATCAAGCAATTCACTCTTAATATATCAATAATTATATTAGGTGTAACTGATCTAAATGCACAAATTAAAAGAGGTTGACAGTGGATAAAAAAGCATTACCCTGGCCAGGTGCCATGGCTCATGCCTGTAATTCCAGAATTTTGGTGGGTGGAACACTTGAGGTCAGGAGTTTGAGACCAGCCTGGCCAACATGGTGAAACCCCATCTCTATTAAAAGCATAAAAATTAGCTGGGCATGGTGGTGTGGGCCTATAATCCCAGCTACTCGGGAGGCTGAAGCAGGAGAATCGCTTGAACCCAGGAGATGGAGGTTGCAGTGAGCCGAGATTGTGCCTCTGCACTCCAGCCTGGGTGACAGAACAAGACTGTTTAAAAAAAAAAAAAAAGAAAGAAAGAAAAAGGTGGAATTGTGGAATTGTGACCTTTAAAATGGTGAATTTCATGGTATGAGAATTATATCCCAATTAAAAAGTACAGGCTGGCGTGGTGGCTCACATCTCTCATCCTAGCACTTTGGGACACCAAGGTGGCAGGAGGATTGCTTGAGGCCAGGAGTTTAAGACCAACCTAGTCAACATAGCAAGACCCTGTCTAAAAATAAATAAATAAATAAATAAAAGTACATAGATCTGAACGAAAATGAAAACACAACATTTCAAAAATCTGTGGGATGCAGTTGAAGGAAGCAGTGCTGAGAGAGGTATTTATAGGACTAAGAATTAGAAAAGTTTCAAATCTCACCTCAAGAAGCTAAACAAAAGGAGACCAAAATAAACCAAAACCAAGCCAAAGGATAGAAATAATAAAGAGTAGAAATCAGTGAAGTTGAAAACAGAAAAACAGAGAAAAATCAAAAGCAGATTCTCTGACAAAATTAATAAAATTGACGAACCTTTAGCAGGACTGACAAAGAACAAAAGAAGAAACGGATTATTAATGTCAGGAATGAAATGGAATATCACTACAGACTTTGCAGACATCAAAAGGAAGATAAGGCAATACAGGCACAACTCACAGATATTAGGGGTGTGGTTCCATACCACTGTAATAAAATTAATATCTAAATAAAGCTTATAAAAGTTATGTTTATACTATACTGTAGTCTATTAAGTATGCAAAAACATTCTGTCAGAAACAATGTGGCTGGGCACGGTGGCTCACACCTGTAATCCCAGCACTTTGGGAGGCCGAGGCAGGCAGATTACGAGGTCAGGAGATCGAGACCATCCTGGCCAACATGGTGAAACCCCATCTCTACTAAAACTATAAAAATTAGCCCGGTGTGGTGGCATGTGCCTGTAATCCCAGCTACTTGGGAGGCTGAGGCAGGAGAATCACTTGAACCCGGGAGGCAGAGTTTGCAGTGAACCAGATGGTGCCACTGCACTCCAGCCTGGCGACAAAGTGAGACTCTGTCTCAATAAAAAAAAAGAAAAACATATATATCTTTTTTTTTTTTTTTTTTGAGATGGAGTTTTGCTCTTGTTACCTAGGCTGGAGTGCAATGGCATGATCTCAGCTCACCGCAACCTCCACCTCCCGGGTTCAAGTGATTCTCCTGCCTCAGGCTCCCAAGTAGCTGGGATTACAGGCATCCACCACCATGTCCAGCTAATTTTGTATTTTTAGTAGAGATGGGGTTTCTCCATGTTGGTCAGGCTGGTCTTGAACTCCTGACCTCAGGTGATCAGCCTGCTTTGGCCTCCCAAAGTGCTGGGATTATAGACATGAGCCACAGTGCCCGGCCTATAATGTACATATCTTAATTAAAAATACTTTATTGCTAAAAATTGCTGCTGATCACCTGAGCCTTCAACAAGTCATGATCTGCTGGTTGGGAGAAGGTCTTGCTTCAAATGTTAATGGCTGCTGATTGATCAGGGTGGTGGTTGCTGAAGGCTGAGGTAGCTGTGACAATTTCTTTTCTTTTCTTTTCTTTTTTTTTTTTTTGAGATGGAGTTTCGCTCTTGTCGCCCAGGTTGGAGTGCAATGGCATGATCTTGGCTCACTGCAACCTCCGCCTCCCAGGTTCAAGAGATTCTCCTGCCTCAGCCTCCCAAGTAGCTGGGATTACAGGCACCCACCACCACACCCGGCTAATTTTTGTATTTTAGTTAGCACAGACAGGGTTTCACCAAGTTGGCCAGGATGGTCTTGATCTCTTGACCTCGTGATCCGCCACCTTGGCCTCCCAAAGTGCTGGGATTACAGACATGAGCCACCGTGCCCAGCCTAGACAATTTCTTAAAATAAGACAATGGTGTGAAGTTTGCCACATCAGTTAACTCTTCCTTTCATGAAAGATTTCTCTGTAACATGTGATGCTGTTTGATAGCGTTTTACCCATAGTAGGACTTCTTTCAAAATTATAGTCAATCTTTACAAACCTTGCTGCTGCTTTATCAGCCAAGTTTATGTAATATATTCTAAATCCTTTGTTGTAATTTCAACAGTGTTCACGGTGTCTTCACTAGGAGTAGATTCCATCTCAAGATACCACTCCTTCGCTCAGCCATAAGAAGTAACTCCCAATCTGTTCAAGTTTGATCATGAGATTGCAGTCATTCAGTCACATCATCAGGCTCCACTTCTTTTTTTCTTTGAAACAGGGTCTTGCTCTGTTGCTTAGGCTGGAGTGCAATAGTGCAAACATGGCTCACTACAGCCTTAACCTCCAGGGCCCAAGCAATCCTCCTACCTCAGCCTCCTGAGTAGCTGGAACCATAGGCTGTAACCACTGTGCCCAGCTAATTTTTAAAAAATGTATTGTAGAGATGAGGTCTCCCCATGTTGCCCAGGCTTGTCTCGAGTTCCTGGGCTCAAGCAATTCTCCTGCTTCAGCCTCTCAAAGTGCTGGAATTACAGGCATGAGCCACTGTGCCTGGCCTCCATTTCTAATTATAGTTCTCTTGCTATTTCTACCACTTCTGCAGTTACTTCTTTCATGAACTCTTCAAAATTATCCAGGAGGGTTGGAATCAACTTGTTCCAAACTCCTGTTAATGTTGATATGTTGATCGCCTCCAATGAATCACAAATGTTCTTAATGGCATCTAGAATGGTGAATCCTCTCCAGAAGGTTTTCTGTTTACTTTTTCCAGATCCATCAGAGGAGGCACTATTTACAACAGCTATACCCTTACAAAATATATTTCTTAAATAATAAGACTCGAAAGTTGAAATTACTCCTTGATCCATGGGTTGCTGAATGGATGTTGTATTAGGAGGCATGAAAACAACGTTAATCTTGTACATTTTCATCAGAGCTCATGGGTGACTGGGTGCATTGTCATTAAGCAGTAATATATTGAAATGAATCTTTTTTTCTTAGCAGTAGGTTGCAACAGTGGATTTGTAATATCCAGTTAACCATGCTTTAAACAGATGTGTTGTCATGTAGCCTTTTATTTTTTCTGTTTATAGAGCACAGGGAGAGTAGATTTAACATAATTCTTAAGATCCCTAGGATTTTCAGAATGGTAAATGAGCATCGGCTTCAGCTGAAAGTCACCAGCTGCATTAGCCCCTACCAAGTGAGTCAACCTGTCCTTTGAAGCTTTGAAGCCAGGCACTGACTTCTCTCTAGCTATGAAAGTCCTAGATGGCATCTTCTTCCAATATAAAGCTGTTTCATCTACATCAAAAATCGATTGTTTAGTGTCCCCACCTTCATCAATTGTTTTAGCTAGACCTTCTGGACAATGTGTGCAGCTTCTGCATCAGCACTTGCTACTTTACCTTGCATTTTTATGTTGCAGAGATGGCTTTTCTTAAACCACAGGAACCAATCCCTGTTAGCTTCCGACTTTTCTTCTGTAGCTTCTTGACCTCTGCCAACATTCGTAGAATTGAAGAGAATTCGGGCCTTCTTCTGGATTAGGCTTTGGCTTAAGAGAATGTAGTGGATTGCTGAAATCAACAACTTAGAACAATGGACCAAATCCTCAAAAAGTACAAACTACCACCACTCACTTAACATGAAATAGATATTTGAATAGCCATATAACTATTAAGGAAATTTAATCTTATTTAACTCCCCTAAGCCCCTCCACCACCCAAATCTTCAGGCACAGATGGTTTCACTAGATAATTCTAGCAGACACTTTAAGTAACAATTCTACACAACCTCTTCCAGAAAACAGAAGAGGAGGAAACACTTTCCAACTCATTGTGTTCAGCCATTATTACACTTATACCAAAATCAGACAGTATGAGGACACCAATGTCCCTTGTAAATATAGACACAAAAATTCTTACCAAAATATTAGCAAATAGAATTCAGTGCTATATAAAAAGAATAATGCACCATGACCAAGTGGGTTCATTCCAAGGATGCAAGGTTGGTTCCATAATTGAAAATCAACCAGTGTAATCCACCATAAATCAGGTGAAAATGAAAAATTTCATTATCATATAAATTGATCCAGAAAATAGCATTTGACAAAATTCAATACCCATTCATAATAAAAACTAAAAAATAGAGGAGAATTGGAATAGAGGAGAATTGTCTTAGTCAGCTCAAGCTTCTATAACAAAATGCTGTAGATTGGGTGGCTTAAACAATAGGCATTTATTTTTCACAGTGTGGAAGGCTGGAAAGTCTGATATAAGGGTGTCACTGTGGTCAGGTTCTGGTGAGGGTTCTCTTCCCAGCCTGCAAACAGCTGCCTTCTGCTGTGTCCTTACATGGTGGAGAGGGGGAAGTGAGAGACAATTTTCCTCTTGCCTCTTCTTTTTTTTCTTTTCTTTTTTGCTTGAGACGGAGTCTTGCTCTGTCGCCCAGGCTCGAGTGCAGTGGCGCAATCTCGGCTCACTGCAATCTCTGCCTCCTGGGTTCATGCCATTCTCCTGCCTCAGCCTCCGGAGTAGCTGGGACTACTGGCGCTCACCACCACGCCTGGCTAATTTTTTTTTGTATTTTTAGTAGAGACGGGGTTTCACCGTGTTAGCCAGGATGGTCTCGATCTCCTGACCTTGTGATCCGCCTGCCTCGGCCTCCCAAAGTGCTGGGATTATAGGCATGAGCCACCGCGCCCAGGCTTGCCCCTTCTTAGAAGGATACGAATCCTGTCATGAGGATCCCTCCCTCATGACCTCATCTAAACCGAATTATCTCCCAAGGTCTGACATCCTAACACCATCACACTGGGGGTTAGGGCTTCAACATATGAGCCTTTGGGGGACACAAACATTTAGTCCATGACAACTTTCTTTTTTTTTTTTGAGACGGAGTCTTGCTCTGTCGCCCAGGCTGGAGTGCAGTGGTGTGATCTTGGCTCGCTGCAGCCGCCGCCTCCCGGGTTCAAGCGATTCTCCCACCACAGCCTCCTGAGTAATTGGGATTATAGGCACCTGCCACCATGCCCAGCTAATTTTTGTATTTTTAGTAGAGACAGGGTCTTCCTATGTTGGCCAGGCTGGTCTTGAACGCCTGACTTCAGGTGATCTGCCTACCTCGGCCTCCCAAAGTGCTGAGGTTATAGGTGTGAGCCACTGCGCCTGGCCCCATGACAACTTTCTAAGCTGAATAAGAAACATCTACAAAAAAGCTGTAACTAACATATTTAATGGTCCTAAAATCAGGAACAAGTAAAGATGTCTAATATACTATTCAACTTAGTATAGAAGCCATAGCCGGACCAATTAGTAAGGAAAATTAAATAAAAGGCATACATATTGAAAGAAGAAATTAAACTGTTCTTATTTGCAGATACAATGATGGTTTATATAGAAATCCCAATAATCTACAAAAAAAAATTCCTGGAACTAAGTGAATTCAACAAGGCTACAGGATACAAGATTAACATATAGCAACCTCCCCCCATTGTATTTCTCTGTACTAAGCAATCATCACCTGGAAGCTGAAATTAAAAATATGTAAAAATATACAAACTAAAAATGTACAATCACTAAAATATGTAATGCTTAGGCGTAAATATAACAAAATTTACACAGGAATTGTATGCTGATATCTACAAAATGCTAATGAAAGAAAGATCTAACTAGAAAGATATTCTGTGTTCGTTGGTTAGAAGACTCAACATAGTAAGGATATTAATTCTCCCCAATTGACACACAGGTTTCATGCAATTCCCGTCAAAACTTTCAGCCCAATTTTTTGTAGTTATACACAAGATTATTCTAATGTTTGTATGGAAAGGCACAAGAACTAGAATAGCTGTAGTTCCCAAAAAAGTTTGTCCACATCCAAATCCCTGGTACTTGTGAATATGACTTTCTTCAGTAAAATGATTTTTGCAAATGGGATTAAGAATCTTGAGATGAGGCCAGGCACAGTGGCTCATGCCTGTAATCCCAGCACTTTGGGAGGCTGAGGCAGGTGGATCACCTGAAGTCAGGAGTTCGAGACTAGCCTGGCCAACACGGTGAAACCCGGTCTCTATTAAAAATACAAAAATTAGCTGGGTGTGGTGGTGCACACCTGTAATCCTAGCTACTCGGGAGGCAGAGATTGGAGTTATGCAGCCACAAGCCAAGGAACACCGGAACCACAGTGATTAAGACTGTGTGCTATTAGTGAAGAGATAGACACATAGATCAATGTAACAGATAGAAAACCCAGAAATAACCATGTTTCCAGATTTCAATTTAAGTGGTGCTTGAGAAACAGAGAATGTTGAATGTTTTATTTGAATTATAACTTTAAGTGGAAAACATAAATTATAAAACTCTCATAAAATAACATAGGAGAAAATCTTCAGGACCTAGGGCTTGGTGAAGAGTTTTTAGACATGACACCAAAACCATGTCCACAAAAGAAAAAAATCGATAAATTGGACTTTATCAAAATTTCATGCTATGAAAGACACTGGTAAGAGGATAAGAAAGCAAGCTACCAACTGAGAGAAAATGTTTGTAAACCACATATCTGACGAAGGACTCATATCTAGAGTATATATACAAATCCTCCAAACTCGACATTTACAAAACAGTCAAAAGTCATGAAGAGACATTTCACTGAAGAGGATATATGATGGCAAATGAGCACATGAAAAGATGTTCAATGTCATTACCCATTAGGGAAAAGCAAATTGTGACTCCAGTGAGATATCTCTACACACCTATTAGAATAGCTAAAGTAAAAAGTAGTGACAATCCCAAATGCTGGCAAGACTGAGGAGAAACTGGATCTGTCACATATTGCTGGTAAGAACATAAAATGATACAGTCACCTTGGAAAACAGTTTCCTAAAAAACTAAACGTACATTTATGATATGACCCAGCAATCCCACTCCTCGGCATTTATCCTAAATAAATGAAAATATATGTCTGCATAGAAACCTGTACACAAATGCTTGTAGCAGTATTATTTGTGAGGTTTGTTTGTTTGTTTGTTTGTTTGTTTTCGAAACAGAGTCTCCCTCTGTCACCCAGGCTGGAGTGCAGTGGCACAATCTCGTCTTACTGCAACCTCCATCTCCTGGGTTCAAGCGATTCTCCTGCCTCAGCCTCCTGAGTAGCTGGAATTACAGGTCGGCGCCACCACACCCGGCTAATTTTTGTATTTTTAGTAGAGACGGGGTTTTGCCATGTTGCCCAGGCTGGTCTCAAACTCCTGACCTCAAGTGATCTGCCTGCCTCGGCCTCCCAAAGTGCTGGGTTTACAGGCATGAGCCACTGTGCCTGGCCTTATTTGTAATAGCAAAAAACTGAAAATAACCAAAATATCCACCAACAGATGAATGAATAGAGAAAGTCTGGCACATCCATACCATGGAATACTACTCAGCAATAAAAAGGAATGAGTCCTGAAGCACACAATAACTTGTATGGACTTCAAGGGCATTATGGGGATTGAAAAAAGCCAGGCCCTAAAGGTCACATACTATATGTCAATAGGTAAATGGTTAAACTGTGGTACATCCATACCATCAGATACTACTCAGGAACCAAAAATAAACTATTGATAAATGCAACAACTTGGATGAGTCTCAGGATCATAATGCTGAATGAAAAAAGCCAATTTTACAATACAGTATAGTACATAATTGCATTTATACAATATTCTGGAAATGACAAAATTACAGAGATAGAAAAAAGATGATTGGTTGGCAGGGATTAGAGAGTTGTGGGGGAAGTGGAGTGTGTAACTATAACGAGGAAGCAGAAAGAAGATATTTGCGGTGATGGAATAGTGTTGTATCTTGATAGTGGAGGTTACATGAATCTATATATATGATAAAATGACACAGAGCAATACATAACACAAAAATGTAAACTTCCTGTTTTGTATTGTAGTATAATTGTGTAAGATCCATCCATTAGAGCAAAATGGGTGAACATGGGACTTCTCTGAGCTATGTTTGCAACTTCCTGTGAATCTATACTTTCAAAATAAAATGTCTTAAAATGTAAGTCAAATCATATCACTCCTAGCTCAAAATACTGAAGATTCCTCACTTATTCGGAGTAAAAGTCCCAAATCCTTAGTTTGCCAGGACTTATCTGTCACCTGTGTCACCTCTCTGACCTCCCTGTCTTCAACTCTCCCCTTCACTCCCTCTACTCTAGCCATATTGGTTTCCTTGCTGTTCCTTGAAAGTGCTAGGCATTCTCCTGCCTTAGGCTCCTGCGCTAGCTGGACATTTATGACCCTTAGTTCTGGAGATTTTTTTTTTTTAATTATTGAATTATTGATCACTTCTTTCCACTTGTTTTCTCCTGTTCTTTGTGGATCCCTATTATTTGGATGCTACATACTCTGGTGCAGTACCTCTTATTTCTCCCCTTCCCCTTCCCCTTCCCCTTCCCCTTTTCTTTTTTGCGATGGAGTCTCCCTCTATTGCCCAGGCTGGAGTGCAGTGACACAATCTCGGCTCACTTCAAGCTCCGCCTCCTGAGTTCAAGGGATTCTCCTGCCTCAGCCTCCTCAGTAGCTGGGATTACAGGCGCCTGCCACCATGTCCGACTAGTTTTTTTGTATTTTTATTTTTATTTTATTTTATTTTATTTATTTATTTTTTGAGACGGAGTCTCGCTCTGCCGCCCAGGCTGGAGTGCAGTGGCCGGATCTCAGCTCACTGCAAGCTCCGCCTCCTGGGTTTACGCCATTCTCCTGCCTCAGCCTCCCGAGTAGCTGGGACTACAGGCTCCCGCCACCTCGCCCGGCTAGTTTTTTGTATTTTTTTTTAGTAGAGACGGGGTTTCACTGTGTTAGCCAGGATGGTCTCGATCTCCTGACCTCGTGATCCGCCTGCCTCGGCCTCCCAAAGTGCTGGGATTACAGGTGTGAGCCACCGCGCCCGGCCGTTTTTTTTGTATTTTTAGTAGAGATGGGGTTTCACCATATTGGCCAGGCTGGCCTCAAACTTCTGACCTCGTGATCCACGAGCCTCGTCCTCCCAAAGTGATGGGATTACAGACGTGAGCCACTGCGCCAGCAAAAGCCTACAGTACCCAGTAATTCCAGGTGGTTTCCCATCCAACTACCAGCCAGGCCCAACCCTGCTTAGCTTCACAAGATCGGCATGTTCTGGGAGGTATGGCCATAGACACCAGCCACCTCACCTCTTTTCTATCCATCTATCTATGTATCTCTCTCTATATCTGTCATGTGTATCTACTTACTAATTCATTATTTGGCTTTACTTTCTGGAAGATTTCTCCAAACATATGAGTATCATTCAACACTTCTAACAAGTTTTTCATTCATTTATATATATATATATATACACATATACAGAGAGAGAGAGAGAGTCACTCTGGTGCCCAGGCGGCATGATCACAGCTCACTGAAGCCTTGAACTCCGGGGCTGAAGCAGTCCTCCCAGATCAGCCACCTGAATAGCTAGGAATACAGGCGTGAACCATCATGCCTGGCAAATTTTTTCCTTTTCTTTTTTTTTGTAGAGACAGGGTCTTGTCATGTTGCCCAGGCTGGTCTCGAACTCTTGGGTTCAAGGGACCCTCCCACCTCGGTCTCTCAACATGCTGGAATTACAAGCATGAGCCACTGTGCTGGGCCTTGATAATATACTTTAATTTCCAAGAACACATTTTCTGTTTAAAAAATAGTATCTTAAGCCGGGCATGGTGACTCATGCCTGTAATCCTAGCACTTTGGAAGGCCGAGGCCGGTGAATCACCTGAGATCAGGAGTTCAAGACCAGCCTGGCCAACATGGCAAAACCCCTTCTCTACTAAATACAAAAATTAGCTGGGCATGGTGGTGGGTGCCTGTAGTCCCAGCTACTCGGGATGTTGAGGAGCCGAGATCATGCCACTTAACTCCAGCCTGGGCTAAAGAGCGAAACTCCGTCTCAAAAAAAAAAAAATAAGCAAATCAAATAAAAACAAAAAAATAGTATCTTGCTCTGGTTTTATGGATATATTATTTTGTAAAGGCAGGGGTCCCCAACCCCTGGGTACTGCACCAGTACCGATCTGTGGCCCGTTAGGAACTGGGCTGCACAGCATGAGGTGAGCAGTGGGCGAGTGAACATATTACCGCCTGAGCTCCACCTCCTGTCAGATCAGCGAAGGCATTAGATTCTCTTAGGAGTGGAACCCTTCTGTGAACTGCACATGTGAGGAATCTAGGTTGCGTGCTCCTTACGAGAATCTAACTAATGCCTGATGATCTGTGATGGAACAGTTTCATCCCGAAACCATCCCCCCACCTCCTCCTTGGTCGGTTGAAAAATTGTCTTCCACAAAACTGGTCCCTGGTGCCAAAAAGGTTGGGGGATTGCTCTCTGAGGAATGGTTAATGGCTTTTTTTAAAAGCCTTCCTATTACTGCGTAGTTCTTTCTAGTTTCTTCCTGTCCCTTTCTATCTTTCATGTTAGAAACTTTCCTCAGATGTCTGATAATCTGTTTGATTATGATCACTTAACTCCATTTTGCAATATGGGATTCTTAACCTCAATTATGCGGGGAGTCCCCCATTCCAGAGCTCCTCCATTTTATCCTCTCCTAACAATAATCCTTGAATCTTCTTCCGGGGCGCAGGAGATAAATCACCCAGTTAACAGAGTGAGGAGAGTATCTGGAAATCTAAGTGTTTCTTAAACAGACTTTCATGCAACCTTTCTGTTTTTAACCCTTCTTTCATGTCCACTTGCAAAAGTACCAAAAGTATCCCAATGGCCTTTTTTTGCAGAAATAGAAAAGCTCATTCTAAAATTTATATTGCAAGGCCCTCAAAATGGCTGAAACAATCTTGAAAAAGATGGAAATGGGAGGACTCGCACTTTCCTATTTTAAGACATAATACAAATCCCAGCTACTCGGGAGGCTGAGGCAAGAGAATCGCTGGAACCCGGGAGGCGGAGGGGGCAGTGAGCCGAGATCACACCACTACACTCCAGCCTGGGTGACAGAATGACACTCTGCCTCAAAAAAAAAAAAAAAAAAATAGATTGGGAAGCTGAGACGGGTGGATCACCTGCAGTCAGGAGTTTGAGACCAGCCTGGCCAACATGGCAAAACCCCGTCTCTACTAAAATTACAAAAATTAGCTGGGCTTGGTGGTCTGCTCCTATAATCCCAGCTGCTCAGGAGGCTGAGGCAGGAGAACCCAGGAGGCAGAGGTTGTGGTGAGCTGAGATGGAGCCACTGTACTCCAACCTGGGCAACACAGCGGGACTCCATCTCAAAAAATAAAAATAAAAAATAAATAAATAAATAAAAACTATTAGAAGAAAACATAAGAATAAATCTTCATGACCTTGGATTTGGTAATCCACAAGCACAAACATCAAAAGAAAAAAATAGATAAATTGGACTTTATCAAAATTAAAAGCTTTTGTGCATCAAAGGACACTATGAGGGAAGTTAAAAGACAACATGTAGAGAAAATATTTGCAAATCATATATCTGATAAGGTTCTAATATCAATGATACATAAAGAACTTTTTTAACTTGACAACAAAAAAGTCAAACAACACAATCAAAACATGGGCAAAGGACTTGAATAGACATTTTTCCAAGGAAGATTTTTAAAATGACCAGCAAACACATGAAAAAATTCTGAACATCGTTAGTTATTAGAGAAATGCAAAGCAAAACCATAATGATATGCCGTTTCACATGCAGTAGGATGGCTGCAATAAAAAATAAAACAAAAACCAAAACCAAAACCCAGAAAATAACTAGTGTTGGCAAAGATGTGGGGAAATCAGAACCTTGTACACTGCTGGTGGGAAAGTAGTGTGGCGCAGCTACTGTGGAAAACAGGTTGGCAGTTCCCCCAAAACGTTAAACATACAATTACCATATGACCAGACAATTCCACTCTACAGTATATATCCCCTAAAATTAAAAGCAGGTACTCAAACAAACGCTGGTACATGAATGCTATTAGCAGCACTATTCACAATGGCCAAATAGCTTTCTTTTCTGAGATGGAGTCTTGCTCTGTCGCCCACGCTGGAGTGCAGTGGTGTGATCTTGGCTCACTGCAACCCCTGCCTCCTGGGTTCAAGCGGGCACGTCTGGCTAATTTTTTGTATCTTTATTAGAGACAGGGTTTCACCGTGTTGGTCAGGCTGGTCTCAAACTCCTGACCTCAAGTGATCTTCCCGCCTTGGCCTCCCAAAGTGCTGGGATTACAGGTGTGTGCCACCACTCCAAGCTGGCCAAATATCTTTTAACAGATGAATGGGTTTAAAAAGTGGTATATCACTATAATAGAATATTATTTCATCACAAAAAGATACTTCATGCTTAATGAATACTTAATGATATGATAATGAATACTTAATGATATGATACTTAATGAATACTTATATGAATGATATATGATATGATTGAATAATGATATGATACTAAATGAATACTTAATAATACAAAGTACTTCATATTTTATGAAATCTTCATGTTCATGAAGATATGAAGTAGTAACCTTCCACCGCTAAATACATAACCTATCTCCATTGGTCCCAAGCTTCTTTCCTTGCCTCCTATTATCCAAGCATCACCTCGCTTAGTATCCTTCCTGCATAATCAGCATCGTGCTGTGTGGATTATCCCCTTGTGTTGCTGTATTTACAACCTTACCATCTCTGCTGGATTCATCTCATGAGTTTTTTTTTTTTTTTTTTTTTTTTTTTTTTTTTTTTTTTTTTTTTTGAGACGGAGTTTTGTTCTTGTTGCCCAGGCTGGAGTGCAATAGCGTGGTCTCCGCTCACTGCAACCTCCACCTCCTGGGTTCAAACGATTCTCTTGCCTCAGCCTCCCAAGTAGCTGGGATTACAGGCACCCACCACCACGCCTGGCTAAATTTTTTGTATTTTTATTTTAGTAGAGATGGGGTTTCACCATGTTGGCCAGGCTGGTCTCGAACTTCTGGCCTCAAGTGTTCTGCCCATCTCAGCCTCCCAAAGTGCTGGGATTACAGACGTTAGCCACCACACCCGGCCTCATTTCATGAGTATTAAAACACATTTACGTTTTTTTATGTGTCCTACGTGACACTGTCCTCATCATCTAACATTCATACACTTCTCAACCCACTTCAGTGTGGTTTGGCCATCCAGTAGTCTTAAAAGTGCTCTTGCAAAGGTCACAGATAACCAACAAGTTACTAAACTCAATGACCACTTTTTAAACCTCATCTTATTGATCCGCATCAGCATTTGAACACACAGTTGGTTAGTCCCATTTTGAACATGTCACCCTAATTTGATTGAAAACATATTTCTACCATTTTACTGGAAATGTTTACTACAGCCAATCATTAACTGTGAAAACTCTTCAGAAATTTCCCTAATATTCTTCTTTTTTCATCTTCTGTTTTAATGTCTAGTCTTTCTCCTAAGCAATCTTACATGCAATGATGCAGTTAGGAACTACCTGTGTGATGATGAAAAAAATGTTCATTATGAGAAATTTAATACAGAAGCCACTAAAACTGCCTGCAATTACGAAAATAATAAATGGTAGCTTTTCTTCTTGAACAAAATGACAACCTTTCAAAAGAAGAAAACCTTTTCCCTCTTTTTCCTGTCTTCATGCCTGGGACTTGGATGTGTTGAACAGTATTTGTGATCATGAGGAAAAGGCCAAGAAAATTACGGAGATGTCAGCATTGACATTTTAAATCACTGAACCAATTCTAACAACCAACTTCATCTAGACTTTTTTCATAAAGCTTGAAGCCCCATTTGTTTAAGCTTCTCCTGTTTGGGTGTCCTGTTGGTATGTCTCTTGGTACCAGCTGGCGAAAGGATTACTGACATTTATTCAAATGCATCACAATGAACACAAGCGGACTCATGATTCTCTCCACCAACCTTGATTCTCTTCCAGTCTCTCCCATCTCAGTAAACTGTACAACATCCACCCACTCGCCTATGTGAAAAACACATGAGTTTCCTTGGATTGCTCTCCCTGCACATACACATCCCAACATTCCATTACCACACATTGTCAATTCTGTCTTTTCACCATCTCTCAAATCTGTCCATATCTGCTGCCCCTACTCCGATCCAAGTCACCAGTGGTCGCCTGGACTATTGAAAAATAGTCCTGGCCACATCTCCTCTGGCCCATCTCTGATACATTCTCCAAAAGCAGCGGTAGTAATGTTTAACAGAAAACCTTTCTGGTCATGTCTGTCCTCTTGCTTAAAGTTCTCTAATGGCTTCCCATGTAAGTGGTCATTAAGTTCAAACTCTTTACAGGGCTCGTAAGACCTTACGTGATGTCAGCACTACCTACCTCTCTAGCTTCCGGTCAACTTCGGTCCTCCTCAGTCTCTACACTAGCAATACTGACTTTCTTTTACTTTCTCAACCACTTAAACTCCTTTAAGTTCCTTGTTTTGTCAGCCTGGTATACTTTTCTCCCAATCTTTGACTCAGTAACTCTTCCTCATCACTCAGGTCGCAGCTTAAACAGCATGTTCTCAGTAAGTCTTCCATGGAGTCCTGCAACTAGGTCAGATCCTTCACTGAATCCCACTATGGCACCATGCTCACTGTAAGCACACGGAACTTCTAATTACTGACTGTTTTTCTGCTGGACTGTAAGCTCCGGAGCACAGGCACCATGTCTGTCTTGAAACAAAGCCCCTCATCTTCCCATCACCAAAGTGTTAAATCTACATTACTTCTAATCCAACTTCTCCCTCCGCTTACAAGGAAGAAAATATTTCTCCTCTGATCCCTTCACGTGCACTTGGATTTCCATCCCGCCTCAAGTACTTTGAGCCTTTGACTCTCTGCTTCCAGATACACAGTTTTCAGAATCATTCATTTCTTCCTCCCCTCAACATCATTAACATAAGTATTTAAGCATATTCTAGTAGATCTAATTTTAAAAACCCAAAACACTGATTACATCAACAAACATTAAAAAAAGAGGAACAAGAAAAGAAGACCACAGATGAAAACCAAACTCTACCTCTTCCTTTTGCTACTGTAATATTTTTCTACTCTAGACAATTTCACACTAAAGAGATGAGCAAATTTTCTCACATTTAGAAAACAATGAGTGATGCCAGGCGCGGTGGCTCACATCTGTAATCCCACCACTTTGGGAAGCCGAGGTGGGCAGATCACCTGAGGTCAGGAGTTCGAGGCCAGCCTGGCCAACGTGGCGAAACCCCGTCTCTACTAAACATACAAAAATTAGCCAGGTGTGGTGGTGCGCACCTGTAATTCCAGCTACTCGGGGGGCTGAGGCAGGAAAATCGCTTGAATCTGGGAGGCGGAGATTGCAGTTAATCCGGATCAGGCCACCTCACCACTCCAGCCTGGGCAACAGAGTGAGACTCCATCCAAAAAAAAAAAAAAAAAAGAAGAAGAAAAGAAAGAAAATACTGGGAGTTAATGAGAATGTGGAGCAAAGGCATAATCACTTGAGAGAGTAGAATTTAGATAAGTATTTAGAAATTTTAAGTCAAATCAAAGATGCCAGTAATCTAGGTCCAAGGATTCCATTTTTAGGTGTATATGAGAACATTTTTCAATTGCCGGCCATGACACTATAGTGGACGTGTTGTGGAGTTACTTTAGTGGGTGTTAACTTTAGTGGGTGTGACGACATTAAACAAGTGAACCGGGCCGGGCGCAGTGGCTCACGCCTGTAATCCCAGCACTTTGGGAGGCCGAGGCGGGTGGATTACGAGGTCGGGAGATCAAGACCATCCTGGCTAACACAGTGAAACCCCATCTCTACTAAAGAATACAAAAAATTAGCCGGGCATAGTGGCGAGTGCCTATAGTCCCAGCTACTCGGGAGGCTGAGGCAGGAGAATGGCGTGAACCCAGGAGGCGAAGGTTGCAGTGAGCCGAGATTGCGCCACTGCACTCCAGCCTGGGTGACAGAGCGAGACTCCGTCTCAAAAAAAAAAAACAAAAACAAAAACAAAAAAAAAAAAAACAAGTGAACCGGAAGAAAATAGAATAGAAAATATCCGATTGCATTGCATGCAGTTAGGGTGAGTATTGTTTTATGAAAATGTCATTTCATTGGCATATACGTGTGTGCTTATATGCATGTGGGTAGGCAAGCTTGTGTTCTCTAGGGCACAACACAAAATACATTTCTTCCTGGGGTTTCTGTCAGAAAAGCTTGCAAAACTCTCTTCTAGGAACTCTCTTCAATATGTGCTAAAGAAGTCTGTCTGTACTAGAGTATTCACTGCACTATGGATCAAAACACCAGGAAAGAGCCTGCTTTCACAGACAGTCCTGTGTATTTCACTTAATTATTAGGAGCCTCTTCACAGTCCATTTCCACATGGCTCCTGCATGTCCTGCAGAGCACTTCTTTAAGCCAGGCTACCGAGTTTTCTCCCCAATTACCAAGTTATGAGAAACTCTCAATGAATCCATGTGTGTGGGTTGAAGAACAGGTGGCAGCATGGGGAGGAAAAAAAGCCCAATTTGGTATATATCATTTCCCTTTGGGGGTGGGGTTTTACTGGTTACGCTAGACTTTATGGCTTGGTGGATTAGTCAACACCCAGTTCATGATGGACAGCTCAGGTAACATGACTAATTTGGTTTCTCATGGCCAGTCTACCAGGGCCGGTAGTGAGCTAGGAACAGTCTCTCAAAAAAAAACAAACAATAGTTACTTGCTGATGAAGGCATGGATTTGCTCCAGTCACAGGGTTTACTGACATGTTTCTGTCAACAGGGTTTAATTCCAACTCCATAAGGTATCATGACCTGTTACAGACATTTCAAGCACCTTTCGGATCCCTTGGGTCATAAGGGCTTGGTGGCAGATCTGGGTGAACTGTAGCCTGGGACAATGGTAGAGCCTTCATTTACCCTGGACCCCACTGAATACTGGCTGTTTTTCTTGTTACAAAATGGGTTGGAGTAGGGCACACAAATATGGCAAATTTTATCTTCAACATCCAGATTGGCCCGCCAAGCATTGTGCCTCATTACTGGTAGGGGATGAAAATGGAAGCCACTTGGCCTCCACATTTGGGGAAATATCTCGACGTGCCTCAAGTCACTGGACCCCTCCCAATTTTGCAGAGGTGGCAGGCTTCTGTGATTTCAAAGAATTGAATTCAAAGTCTTTGGACCCTCATAAGTCTTTCCAAAGTATCTAGAGTACCCGTACTTTCTCTTCCCTAGGTCCTATCAGCATGATGTCATCAACAGGGCAGACTACAGTAATTCCCAGGGGTGGGTGGTGTGGTTAAAATCTCCAAAAACTAAACTAGAGCTCAGACTTGGAAAAAATTATGTATCTCTGTACATGACAGTAAGTGTATAGAATTTTCTATGCTAAGGAAAGCAAGGTGTTTTGGTGTTCTGTGCTTGCTGGAATGTAGAAAAGAATATTGATTTACTCCATTAAGGAGGTCACATCTGGGACAGCAACTGCAATCAGCAATCACCACCTGATTATACTAATGATAATCCACATTTATCTCTCGTGCTGGCCAGAATTGGCATGGGAATGAGATACAAATGACTATTTCTGTGTCTTTTACTATTTTCTGGGTGGCATGCTTTTCCCAATATTTCCACAGGCATGTGATATTTCTATGGATTTCGTATCTTGGTAGGAAGTAGGGGTAGGGGAAAATCCAGTAATTTCCTAGCCTTCTATAGCATAATAGCTCTTACTCCATGGTGGGTTACAGAGGCAACGTGGAGATTCTTCCAGCTTCTGAATAAGTGTGTGTGCATGTGCGCATGCACCTGGGGGCACATGTTCCACAAATACTTGCAAGAACTAGAGAAACAGCCATGAGATGAACTTTGTTCAAGATTTTATCCATCATCTGACCCTGATAAGCCTCCCTCTGACTGATGGACCATGGTGGCATTCTGCATTCCAAGCCATTAGTATTAGCTTAGAGTCAATACCGAATAATGACTACCTGTTTGGGTGTTTCCCTTTTCTGCGGTGCCTATGTACCTAACTAACTGGCTGCAAGTCCCTTGGAGAAATACCTGAACGAGGGTTCACATTATACATTGACATTTGCTCCATGACTTTCTCTTCATTTGAGGACTTCTGGGTCTATAAACTGACTCAAGTCAGGGACAGAAATTCAGTGGATGGTGGTTCAAATGACTCTTCAGTCAACAGACTTCCAGAGTCTTTTAAATTGCTGTATTGACACAGATAAAATATGCCGGTTCGCAGTGGGTTTTATTTCAGTTTCTTTGCTTACCATTTGTTCCCTCTTCTCAATTCTTCTGGGCACAATCTTCTTTCTCTTGAAGCACGTGTTTAAAAGTTCTCTCAGCCCATGCTTGTCTGAAAATATCTCTGTGTTTCTCTCACTCTTGAATGATAGGGTAGCTGGGTATATAATTCCAGACTGCTTCCTGACTTCTATTATTCCTTACAAAGTCTTCAGTCAGTCCAATTTCCATTCCATGATGGTAATGTGCGTTGCCTCCCTGCCTGATTTGTCTTTGGTGTTTTCTAGTTTTACTATGATGTGCTTAGTTATAGATTTCTTTCTTCAAAAATCCTGCTCAAAACTTTTGCTCCCTGAATCTGAGTATTCATGTCTCTCAGCAAATCTGATATATTCTCAGCCATTAAGCTTTTAAATATTCTCTCTAGACTCTTCTCCTGGAACATCAATTAGATGTATGTTGGTCTCTCCTCCATGTCTCTTAACCTCTCTTAGTACCCATCTTTATACTCCCTTGTGCTGTATTTTGGATAATTCTGTCAGATCTATCTTCCATATAATTATGTCTCTCTTCAGTTTAATGTTCTGTTTAACTTGTATATTAGGTGTTTGTTTTCAATGACTATATTGTCCAGTTCTAGAAGCTTTCTTTGACTCTTTTCGCACCTGTCTTTTAAAAATACCATCTTGCTCTTTCTTTTTACTTTTGCATGTCTTCTTTCATGTCTCTTACTTAAACATACTATCGCTTAGTTTCTGTATGATAATCCTATTAGCTGACATTCCTAGGGGTTTTAATTATGCTGTTTGCTGTTTCTGCAGCTCTTGCTCATGGGAAATTGTTTCTTCCTGCATTATTTTGTGATTTTGACATTTGAGCTCCTATTTGGCAGGGCCTTGTGGGAGTCCTGTGGAGAGTGTCCCTCTAGAGATATGTTTGCTTCTGTCAGGCAGACAGCCCAAGGTTTCACTAGCCTGGGAGCACATTTAACATTGATTTATCAGGTTGAGGGATCCTGGACCATAAGGACAGTATAAATAACTAAAAATTGCATGTGACACAGGTTCATCTTTGTTTCCAACTCCCTGCCAACAGTGTCTTGAACGCCATTCTGTCATCCTCACATGGCCATTAAAACCCAAAAGCTATGTTACCAAGACCGGTAACCCGGCTCAGGAAAGCCACAGTGTCAGCTCATGTGCTTATAGCATTGTGCTTTGGCTTCCTCTTCACTCTTGGCCCCTGTGTATTGCCCTTAATCTTTTTGTGACGTCAGCTATACACTTGACAGAATGCTTGCTCCATTTTCTCTAACATGTCCGACAGTTTTGGAGTGTGTCGGGGGAGGAGGGGGGATGGTAAATCAGGATATCTCATCTTCTCTATTTCTAGATGCAGTCTTTTTTTCTTTTTTGAGATGGAGTTTCACTCTTGTTGCCCAGGCTGGAGTGCAATGGCACTCTGGAGTAGCAGGGATTACAGGCGTCCGCCACCATGCCCAGCTAATTTTTTGTATTTTTAGTAGAAATGGGGTTTCACCATGTTGGCCAGGCTGGTCTCAAACTCCTGACCTCAGGTGATCCACCTGCCTTGGCCTCCCAAAGTGCTGGGATTATAGGTGTGAGACACCGTGCCCGGCCGGCAGTCGTTCTTTAAACATGCCATTCTCTCTCTCTCTGTGTCTTCCATACATGCTATTTCCTCCATGAAGAACATACCTTAGCGCTGTCTTTGCCTGGTTAACTCCTTTTCATACTTCAGGTTTAAGTTCAGCAGTCGGTTCCCCTAGGAGAAGATTTTGACCATCCCTGCCATGTCTGTGCTCCTCTAGCCCCTGTACTTCTCCAACTGTGATGCGCTTACACTACTTCCTATTAACGTGCCTACCTTTCCTTCTAGCCTATGGTAGTAGGCATCCTGGCTGTGACTGTTCCCCCTGTGTCTCCACAGTGCTTAGTACAGACCTGTTGATTAATAACTTTTTTTTTTTTTTTTTGAGACAGTTTCACTCTTGTCGCCCAGGCTGGAGTGCAATGGCACAATCTTGGCTCACTGCAACCTCCACCTCCTGGGTTCAAGCGATTCTCCTGCCTCAGCCTCCTGAGTAGCTGGGATTACAGATGCCCAACACCACACCCGGCTAATTTTTTTTGTATTTTTAGTAGAGACAGGGTTTCGCCATGCTGGCCAGGCTGGTCTCGATCTCCTGACCTCAGGTGATCCACCCGCCTTGGCCTTCCAGAGTGCTGGGATTACAGGTGTGAGCCACCGCGCCCGGCCTAATAACTATTTTTTAAATGCATGAACTTTCCCTCAGTCACTCCAGCTTTGAGAACTTAGGAATGGCCCCAGAATCAGCACACCAAGCTATCTGCCTCACTCCATCTCACCATGTCAACCCTGTTCTGCTTACAAGGGATGTGACCATCTCAAAGACTTTTCCAAACCCCCTGGGACCCCAACGCAACATCAGCCAATTTTGTTCCTCCGGACTCCATGATTAATTGAATACAATGTGTGATCTCTCATATCAGGCCACTCTGACTACTATCCTGACCTCGCTGCCCATTAGGGTCACCACACCAACATTCCTGGTAAGAGCACCCAGGTAAATGCCATTACCTCTGCCACTCAGGGTACACATCCTTATCAAAAGTAGGGATTCCAATTCAGCTGCAGTGGTTCCCATCAGCATTCTGTGGCCACTGAGAACAGCTGATGGAGCATTTAAAAAATACATCGCCATTTTCTTCACCCAGTGTAGTCTCAAACTGTGGAGGGAGACTCTGCAGTCCCACTCAAGTTTGACATAGTCAGGGGGTAGGGTGACACACATGACGGTTTCTCTCTAGCTTTCTCCAACATTCTAAATTACTTTCTCTACAACATGCCAAGGGATTTCACATGGTGCAAATTCTGCAAAGCCCATCCATATTGACAATTCACCTCAAACTAAAGTTGTGTTCCCCTACTTGGCCAAGCACTCTCAAAATGTATTCCTACCATAGCCATCACATTGTATTGGCCTTCTTTTCACGTTTGACTCTGCTTTTGTCCCCAAGCGGTTTTGGGTTCACTGCAAAGAATATCCACAAATCCTCCCAGAGATGCCCATTCCAAATATCAAGGTTGCACTATTTCCCAATTAACACTCTGATTTTCACAGATTTCGGGCTAGGCTGTACATTCAACTGGTATATATATATATTTGTACATGGTCAAACTGTACAATTAGGTTTTGTACAGTTAGCCCCAAGAATCAAGCAATGTGAGATTCTTTAGCATAATCACAGAAAGTACTTGAGGTTTTTTTTGGTAACTTTTATTTTAGTTTCAGGAGTACATGTGCAGATTTGTTATGTGGGTAAATTGTGTGTCATGGGGGTTTGGTGTCTCGATTATTTCATCGCCCAGGTAATAAGCATAGTACCCAATGTGCACTTTTTCGATCCTTACCCTCCTCCCTCCCTCCACCCTCATGTAGGCCCCGGTGTGTCTGCTGTTCCCTTCTTTGTATCCATGTGTACTCAATCTTTAGCTCCCATTTGTAAGTGAGAACATGTGGTATTTGTTTCTCTGTCCCTGTGTTAGTTTTTTGAGATATCACCAAACTGCTTCCCACAATGGCTGAACTTACATTCCCACCAGCAGTGTATAAGTGGTCCCTTTTCTCCACAACCTCACCAGCATCTGACATCTTTTTCACCTTTTTTTTTTTTTTTTTTTGAGACAGAGTCTTGCTCTGTTGCCCAGGCTGGAGTGCAGTGGCGTGATCTTGGCTCACCACAACCTCCCCCTCCCCAGTTCAAGTGATTCTCCTGCCTCAGCCTCATTAGTAGCTGGGACTACAGGTGTGCACCACCATGCCCAGCAAATTTTTGTATTTTTAGTAGAGATGGGGTTTCACTATGTTGGCAAGGCTGGTCTCTAACTCCCGACCTCATGATCCACCCGCCTTGGTCTCTCAAAGTGCTGGGATTACAGGTGTGAGCTACCGCACCTGGCCTGACCTTTTTTAAAAGAAAAAAAAAAATGTTTTTTTTAGGAGACGGAGTCTCCCTCTGTCGCCCAGGCTGCAGTGCAGTGGCGTGATCTCGGCTCACTGCAACCTCTGAATCAGGCTCCCGAGTAGCTGGGACTACAGGCTTGCACCACCATGCCCGGCTAATTTTTGTATTTTTTAGTAGAGACAGCGTTTCACCATATTGGCCAAGCTGATCTTGAACTCCTAACCTCAAGTGATCCTCCATCCTCACCCTCCCAAAGTGCTGGGAATACAGGCATGAGCCACTGCACCTGGCCTTTGACCTTTTAATAATAGCCATTCTGACTGGTGTGAGATGATTTGTCATTGTGGTTTTGATTTGCATTTCTCTAATGATCAGTGATGTTGAGCATTTTTTCATATACTTGTTGGCCACATGTAAGTCTTCTTTCTAAAAGTGTCTGTTCATGTCCTTTGTACACTTTTTTTTTTTTTGAGACAGAGTCTCGCTCTGTTGCCCAGGCTGGAGTGCAGTGGCTGGATCTCAGCTCACTGCAAGCTCCGCCTCCCGGGTTTATGCCATTCTCCTGCCTCAGCCTCCCGAGTAGCTGGGATTACAGGCGCCTGCCACCTTGCTCGGCTAGTTTTTTCTTTGTATTTTTTAGTAGAGACAGAGTTTCACCGGGTTAGCCAGGATGGTCTCAATCTCCTGACCTTGTGATCCGCCCGTCTTGGCCTCCCAAAGTCCTGGGATTACAGGCGTGAGCCACTGTGCCCAGCCAACCTCCCATATACTTCAAATCAAATCAAGATTACTTATAAAGGCCGGGAGCGGTGGCTCAGGCCTGTAATCCCAGCACTTTAGGAGATGGAGGTGGATGGATCACGAGGTCAGGAGTTCGAGACCAGCCTGGCCAACGTAGTGAAACCCCATCTCTACTAAAAAATACAAAAATTAGCCAGGCATGGTGGTGGGCGCCTGTAATCCCAGCTACTCAGGAGGCTGAGGCAGAAAAATCACTTGAATCCGGGAGGCAGAGGTTGCAGTGAGCTGAGATCAAGCCACAGCACTCCAGCCTGGTGACAGAGAGACTCCATCTCAAAAAATAAAAAGATATTTATTTATATTATATATTTAGTTATATTATAAGATAACTTATAATACCTAATACGATGGAAATGCTATGTAAATAGTTGTTATACTATATCGTTTAGGGAATAACAGCAAGGAAAAAAGTCTGTATATGTTCAATATGGACAAAAGCACCCATTTGTTTTCAAATATTTTCAGTCCATGGTTAGTTGAATACACAGATGGGGAACCCACAGGTATGGGGCCAAATGTACTTATCAAGAGTGTGTGGAACATGTTTCCAGGAGAGATCATATAAGTCTTAACAAATAGTTAAGTATTAACACATTTTTTTTGTTGAACATTTCTCAAAAGAAGATATACAAATGGCTGACAGAAATATGAAAAAGTGCTCAACATTTACTAATCGGGAAAATGCAAATCAAAACCACAATGGGATATCACCTCATACCTGTTAGGATGGCTATTAGTGAAAAAACAAAAGATAACAAGTGTTGGTGAGGATATAGAGAAAAGGGAATCTGGATACACTGGTGGTGGGAATGTAAATTGGTGCGACCATTATGAATATCAGTATGGAAGTTTCTCAAAAAATTGAAAATAAAACTACCATAGGATCCAGCAATCCCACTTCTGGGTATTTATCCAAAGGGATTGAAATCAGGATCGTAAAGAGATACCTGCACTCTCGTGTTCATTGCAGCACTATTCACAACAGCCGAGATATGAAAACAACCTCAATGTCCATTGACAGATGAATACATAAAGAAAATGTGGTATATACTCACAATGAAATATCATTCAATCTTTAAAATGAAGGCAATCCTGACATTTGCAACAACATGGATGGACATGGAGGACATTATGCTAAGTGAAATAAGCCAGGCACAGAAAGAAAAATACTGTATTTTTGTCTATAAGTGTTCCACACCTTTTTTTTTGAGACGGAATCTCGCTCTGTCACCCAGGCTGGAGTACAGTGGCGTGATCTTGGCTCACTGCAACCTCCGCCTCCCAGGTTCACGCCATTCTCCTGCCTCAGCCTCCCGAGTAGCTGGGACTACAGGCGCTCACCACCACACCCGGCTAATTTTTTTTTGTATTTTTAGTAGAGACGGGGTTTCACCGTGTTAGCCAGGATGGTCTCGATCTCCTGACCTCGTGATACGCCCGCCTCGGCCTCCCAAAGTGCTGGGATTAGAGGCGTGAGCCACCACGCCCGGCGTGTTCCACACTTTTATGTGGAATCTAAAATAGTCAAACTCATAGAAGCAGAGAGTACAATGGTGGTTGTCCAGGGCTGGTTGGGGAAGGTGGGGGTAAATAAAAAGATGATGGTCAAAGGGTACAAAGTTTCAGTTACACAAGGTAAATAAGTCCTGGAGATCTACTATACAGCATAGTTCTTATAGCTAACAATACTGTATTGTATACTTAAAATTTGCTAAGAGAATAGTTCTTATGTTAAGTGTTCTCTCCACAAGAAACAATTATAATAGTGAAGGGGGCAGGAGGAAATTTTGGGAGGTGGTGGACATGTCTATGACCTTGATGGTGGTGACAGTTTCACAGATGATATACTTATACCCAAAATCATCGAGTTGTGTACGTTAAATATGCACAGCTTTTTACATGTTAATCATACCTCAGTAAAGTGGCTTAAAAATAAAGAAAGAAGCCGGGCGCGGTGGCTCAAGTCTGTAATCCCAGCACTTTGGGAGGCCGAGACGGGCGGATCACGAGGTCAGGAGATCGAGACCATCCTGGCTAACACGGTGAAACCCCATCTCTACTAAAAAAAAAATACTACAAAAAACTAGCCAGGAGAGGTGGCGGCGCCTGTAGTCCCAGCTACCCGGGAGGCTGAGGCAGGAGAATGGTGTGAACCCGGGAGGCGGAGCTTGCAGTGAGCTGAGATCCGGCTACAGCACTCCAGCCTGGGTGACAGAGCGAGACTCCGTCTCAAAAAAAATAAATAAATAAATAAAATAAAGAAAGAAAGAAGGGATGGATTTAAGTCCTAGTGGCAATAACTTAATGTGTGACTGTGGGATAATTGTTCGAACTTTCTGGACGTTGCTTGTCTCATAATAAAAGAGGACAATAATACTACTCTTACATCATTGGTTTTCTAAATTCAGGAGGGGTGTGTGTATGTCTGCATGTGATATGCTTTTCCTAGTGTCTTCAAATTTTTGCTAAAGGCTCGTGTCTGAAACAAGCATGACAAAACTTCCATATTCTAAAGAGGAGCTGCCAGATACACTTTTGTTCATATTTTAGTGGAGGACACGGACAACAAAGCAAAGAAATTGGTAAAATGTGTGAAAAGTCTATGGTGGTCAGTGCTATGGAAAAAATAAAGCTGGGAAAGGCAATCAGGCACACTGGCATGCCCGGATTGCAACATTAAATAGGGTGGGGAGGGCATGCCTCACTGAGAAGGTGACATCTGAATAAACAGAGGGAGCTGAGGGAACGAGTCAGGCAGATAAGAGGGGCAAGAGCATTCCAGGAACAGGGAACTATGGACGGACGCAAAGCGTCTGAGGCAGTAGCATACCTATCCTGTTCAAGAACCAGCAAGGAGGCTAGTCTGTCAGGAGCCAGGAGAGTGTCGGGGAGAGATTGTTAGGAGAGGAGGCAACAGAGATTGTGTATATAAGAGAAAACTGTAGGCTGGGCGCGGTGGCTGAAACCTGTAATCCCAGCACTTTGGGAGGCTGAGGCGGGTGGATCACCTGAGGTCAGGAGTTCGAGACCAGCCTGGCCAAACATGGTGAAACCCACCTCTACTGAAAATACAAAAATTTAACTGGGCGTCTTGGCACATGCCTATAATCCCAGCTACTTGGGAGGCTGAAGCAGGAGAATCACTTGAACCCGGGAGGTGAAGGTTGCAGTGAGCCGAGATTGCACCACTGCACTCCAGCCTGGGCAACAAGAGCAAAACTCTGTCCAAAAAAAAAAAAAAGAAAGAAAGAAGGCCGGGCGCGGTGGCTCAAGCCTGTAATCCCAGCGCTTTGGGAGGCCGAGACGGGCGGATCACGAGGTCAGAAGATCGAGACCATCCTGGCTAACATGGTGAAACCCCGTCTCTACTAAAAAATACAAAAAACTAGCCGGGTGAGGTGGCGGGCGCCTGTAGTCCCAGCTACTCGGGAGGCTGAGGCAGGAGAATGGCGTAAACCCGGGAGGCGGAGCTTGCAGTGAGCTGAGATCCGGCCACTGCACTCCAGCCCGGGCGACAGAGCGAGACTCCGTCTCAAAAAAAAAAAAAAAAAAAAAAAAAAAAAAAAAAAAAAAGAAAGAAAAGAAAACTGCAGATTCCTTGAGAGAAAATTACATGAAGGGAGTTTGTAGGCACAGTGAGCACTTTGGCCTTCCCAACCTAAACCTAGTGTGGGCCACCCCAAGAGAAATGCTCACAGTTTGGGGTTGTTGATCAGAAAGAATAATGGACAGGGCTCTCCCTGAGCTACAGAAACATGGAAATCTGTGGCATGTTTCTTCCAGAGCCAAACATGAGACAATTCTTGACATGTGATCTCAGGATTTGGGGGTGTATGTAAAGACGGAGACTAGGGCCTGCATGAAGAATTGCCTGGGAAACCTGGCTATCTAGGAGGTAGCTCAGCATGCAGTCCTCTGGAAAGGATCTCATCCAAAAAGATGGCCTGCCAGAGTGATGGAGAATCAGAAGAAAGAGGCAGTGAATTGCAAGGGGAGCAGGAACAAGAAGATGGGTGGGGAGAGGAGAGAACAGTTGGAGAGAGTATTGTTGACGTAAAGAGTCAAACTCTGTAAAATATTTGAAGAGATTTATTCTGAGCCAAATATGAGTGACCATAGCCCATGACGCAGCCCTCAGGAGGCCCTGAGAACATGCGCCCAAGGTGGTTGGGGTACAGCTTGGTTTTATATATTTTAGGGAGGCATGAGACATCAAATACATTTAAGAAATGCATTGGTTTGCTTTAGAAAGGCAGGACAACTCAAAGCGGGGGCTTCCAGGCTATAGGTAAATTTAAACATTTTCTGGTTGACAATTGGTTGAGTTTGTTTAAAGATCGGGGATCCATAGAAAGGAATGTTCAGGTTAAAGATAAAGGATTATGGAGACCAAGTTTTATTGTGCAGAGGAAGCTCTTAGATAGCAGACTTTAAAGAGAGCCGGTTGTAAATTGTTTTTTTATTGGATTAAAAGGGTGCCGGGCTCTTAGTTGATTATCTCCTGGATCTGGGAAGAAAAAAAAGGAAAACAAAGGGGGAAGGCGATTCTCTATAGAATGTGGGTTTTTTCCCACAAGAGACTTTGCAGGGCAATTTCAAAGTATGGCAAGGAAATATATTTTTGGGGTTAAATATTTTTTTCTTTGTCTCATAATGTTATGCCAGAGTCAGACTGAAAAGTAAGTCACAATATATAGGGTCAAATAAAATCCATCTGATGAGAATTTATGGTTTGTAGGGCATGACTCCCAGACCCCTTAGATAAAAATTTGGGCAAGACAAAAAATCAGAACTCAGTCCTCAGTATCACCTGCTTGGGGGAATGTGGCAGTGCAGAGGTCCCCACGGAGTGATTCTGAGGTACGAAAAATGCAGCCTGTGAGAAGGAGCCAGCATCTGGACTCCTGCTGCAGCCCAGGGTGCTAATATTCAGAATAAATAGACATAGTTAATTTCCCCCTTTTCCGCTAATAATTCCCCTCGCCCCTACTTCTGGAAGAGACAGTGGGGTTTGAGGGGAGAGAGTGAAGGTGTTAAAGGACCGATCAGCCAGGGGCAGTGGCTTAGGCCTGTAATCTCAGCACTTTGGGAAGCAGAGGCGGGTGGATCACCTGAGGTCGGAGTTCGAGACCAGCCTGGCCAACGTGGTGAAACCCCATCTCTATTAAAAACACAAAAATTAGCTGGGCGTAGTGGCAGCTGCCTGTAATTCCAGCGACTCGGGAGGCTGAGGCAGGAGAATCTATTGAATCCGGGAGGCACCGTGATCATGCCATTGCACTCCAGCATGGGTGACAAGAGTGAAACTCTGTCCCCGCCCAAAATAAATAAATAAATAAATAAACAGACCGCATCCTCTGCAAGTCCTGGAGCTAGGGACCTTCAGCCTGAACTGAATGATGGAAAAGAAGATGATTTAAATTGATGAGAAGTTGAAGCCTTTGCTTAGAATGGACTACACTTTAAAAAAAATTCTGAGTAGTTTGTGTGGATTTTTCAAATACTGTATCTGAAAATGAGACTGTTATTTTTTATGAAAGTGATGGGAAATTGTGGTATCAACATGAGATGCTGCTAAGAGGTGGAGAAGTATATATTGTAGAATGTATTTAAAGGCAAAAGTGAGAAAAATGTAAGAGGATTTCCCACTGTGTCCCCATTGAGTTCATTCCATTCAAGAAACCACTTACATGCATAAAGTATCTGGAATCTAGGAGTCTTTTGCTATTATTTCTTCATACTACTAAAAGTCAGAAGCTGGATCTGTAAATTATAGTATTCTTGCAATAAATTCCTTTTGTATTCTAATTAGCTAGCATAAGGTTTTGTTGCTTGACCCCAAGAACTTTGAGTCCTCACAGCATTTTAATCTCTGGTTCTATTGTTCTTGAGATCCCCCAGCATCTTTGCATTTCCTATAATTTGATTGTTTACAGATTTAAGAGTTCCTTGGATTCAGTGAGGCAATAAACCTCTTTTTTTTTTTCCTTAAGAGTTCCAGCAGCCCCTGGTGGCTCACGCCTGTAATCTCAGCACTTTGGGAGTCCCAGATGGGCAGATTACCTAAGGTCAGGAGTTCGAGACCAGCCTGGCCAACATGGCAAAACCCATCTCTACTAAAAATACAAAAATTAGCCAGGCGTAGTGGCACGTGCCTATAGTCCCAGCTACTTGGGAGGCTGAGGCAGGAGAATTGCTTGAACCCGGGAGGTGGAGGTTGCAGTGAGCCGAGATCGTGCCATTGTACTCCAGCATGGGCAACAGAGCGAGACTGTCTCAAAAAAAAAAAAAAAGAGAGAGAGAGAGAAGAGAGTGCCTGCTGTCTATTTAATCATCTGAAACCATGGCCTAGAGGTGCATTTGGGCCCCTGGTCACACCTGACAGAACCAATATCCATCACCTCAATTCCTCGGGAGCTTCCCATACTCCATTTCCACACTATGCCCAGCCCTCAGGTGATTCATTTCATTTCTGCCTCTGAATTTTTTCTGACATATCAGTTAGGATCAGGTTCAGGTGCATGAAACACACACACACACACACACACACAGCACACACACACTTGTTTAAGAAAACAGAAGCTGACTCCCATCTGACGTAAAATAAATCTGGAGGTAATCAGTCCAGGATGGGGTTGGGGTTCCGTGAACCCATCAGGGACCAGCTTCTCTCTGGCTCTTGGCTCTGCCATCCCTACAATGTGGCTCTCTTCCTCATGCTTAAGATGGCGCTTGGAACTCTAACCATCTCACCAACATTTAACTAGCAGGAATGAGGAAGGGTAGAACTGTGTGGGGCCTCCCTTTAAAATCACTTCCCAGAAGTTCTATATCCTTCTTGATCTCATGAACACAGAACTTAATCACATATACACAATTTGCTATGACAGAAATTGAAGAATGTAGACACTCTGTGACATTTTCTACATGCACTTTCACATATCACTTTCCCGGCTCTCCTTGTCTTAAATCCTGCAACCTTGATCCTTCCATGTCCTTGACCAACTGACCAAACAATTAGTGCTAATCTTTACTCAGTACGGATCTTACCTGTGACCATCTCACCTTCTAGGCAAAATTAAAAATCAGATATAATAGCTGAAGTTTTGCCCCTTGAAAGGAATTCCCTTCTCAAGTGGCTTTCAGAACCACCCCTAAGTGAGACTGTAATACTGCAGTCATCTATTTCCTACTGGTCAAATTACATGTTCAATCTCAGGTTTATGGACCAGCAAGTGAGGTAATGAGAAAAGGAAAGATTGAAGATTCATCAACACCAAAGCAGTATATTCATTCGCCTTTTCCTGAAATTACAAAGTCACTGCTTCCCTCTATCCTCATTTCACTTAGTTTCTTCTCATTCCCAAGCCTAATCCACTCTTCTCTTGTTGATTCCTTAAGACACACACACCCCCACCCAGTACCAACACATACTTTAAATAAACTCCCTTTTGCTTGAGTTGCCCAGAGTCAGCTTATGTTGTTCATATTCAACAATCCTGGGTGACACAGAAAATGGTATCAGGAAGTAGGATTCAAGCAATGACTCCCTGGGAAATTTGGGATTTCTCATCTAGTTGATTTGGGACAGGAGAGAGTAAAGCTCCTATTCATATGACAGGAGTATAGAGATAAAATCACTAAGTTTTTGCTTCTGAGCACCTGGAATAAAGTGTCCATGGTACACAAGCTTTAAATGATCACATAACTTCTGTCAGGCAATATGAAGAAAGCATGAAGGATTCAAGCACCATAGGTCATGGTGCTTGCATCCGACCTCACTAATTAACTTCAAGGAAGAAAGTAATGAACTCCCTTAATCATCATCACAAAATATGGATTAAAACTCAAGCATTTTCACTGGAAGTGCTAGCCAGAGCAATCAGGCAAGAAAAAGAAATAAAAGGTATCCAAATAGGAAGAGAGAAGGTCAAACTGTCCCTGTTTGCAAAAGATATGATTCTATGCCTAGAAAACCCCATAGTCTCTGCCCAAAAACTCTTTATTCTGATAAACAATGTCATCAGTTTCAGGATACAAAATCAATGTACAAAAATCAGTAACATTTCTATACACCAACAACATCCAAGCTGAGAGCCAAATCAAGAAACTAATCTCTATTCACAACAGCCACAAAAAGAATACCTGGGAATACAGCTAAACAGGAAAGTGAAAGATCTCTACAAGAATTACAAAACACAGCTGAAAGAAATCAGAGATGACACAAACAAATGGAAAAACATCCCATGCTCATGGATAGGAAGAATCACTATCGCTAAATGGCCATACTGCCTGATATAATCTGGATATTTGTCCCCATCCAGATCTCATGCTGAATTTTAATCCCCAGTATTGGAGGTGGGGCCTTGTGGGAGATGATTCAATCATGCAGCTGGTTTCTCATGAATAGTTTAGCACCATCCCCTTGGTGCTGTCCTTGTGATAGTGAGTGAGTTATCACGAGATCTGATCATTTAAAAGTGTGTGGCACCTCCCTACCCCTCTCTTGGTTCTGCTTTCACCATGTGACATGCAAGCTCTTGTTTGATCTTTCACCATGATTGTAAACTTCCAGAGGCCACCCCAGAAGCAGATGCCAGAGTTATGCCTCCTATACAGACTGCAAAACTGTGAGTCAATTAAACACTTTTTCTAATAAATCACCAAGTCTCAGGTATTTCTTTATAGCAATGCAAGAAACATCCTAACACATTTCCCAAAGCAATTTAAAGATTCAATGCTATTCCTATCAAACTAACAATGACATTCTACACATAACTAGAAAAAATTATTTAAAAACTTATATGGAATGAAAACACAGCCATAGCCAAGGCGATATTAAGCAGAAAGAACAAAGCTGGAGGCATCATGCTACCTGACTTCAAACTATACTACAAGGTTACAGTAGCCAAAACAGCATGGTACCGGTACAAAAACAGGCACATAGATCAATGGAAGAGAATAGAGAGCCCAGAGATAAGGCTGCACACCTGCAACTATCTGATCTCCCACAAAGTTGACAAAAATAAGCAATAGAGAAATGACTCCCTATTCAATAAATGATGCTGGGATAACTGTTTAACCATACGCAGAAGATTGAAACTAGACCCCTTCCTTACACCATACATAAAAATCAACTCAAGATGGATTAAAGTCTTAAATGTAAAACCCAAAACTATAAAAACCCTGGAAGACAATCTAGGCAATACCATTCTGGACATAGGACCTGGCAAAGATTTCATGACAAAGATACCAAAAGCAATTGCAATGAAAACAAAAATTAACAAAAGGGACCTAAATAAACTAAAGAGCTTCTGCACAGTAAAAGAAACTATCAAAAGAGTAAACAGACAGCCTACAGAATGGGAGAAAATATTTGGAAACTATGCCTCGGACAGAGGTCTAGTATCCAGCATCTGTAAGGAACTTAAATCTACACACAAAAAGCAAACAACCTCATTAAAAAGTGTGCAAAGGACGTGAACACTTTTAGAGAGAAGATTTACGTGCGGCCAACAAGTATATGAAAAAAATGCTCAACATCACTGATCATTAGAGAGATGCAAATCAAAACCACAATGACATAACATCTCACACCAGTCAGAATGGCTATTATTAAAAGGTCAAGGCCAGGTGCAGTGGTTCACGCCTGTAATCCCAGCACTTTGGGAGGCCTGAGGTCAGGAGTTCGAGCCCAGCCTGGCCAACATGGTGAAACCCCGTTTCTACTAAAAATACAAAAAATTAGCTGTATCTGGTGGCACACACCTGTAGTCCCAGCTACTAGGGAGACTGAGGCATCAAATAAAAGGTCAAAAAGTATCAAATGCTGGTGAGCTTACAGAGAAAAGGGACCACTGATACACTGCTGGTGGGAATGTAAGTGAGTTCAGCCATTGTGGAAAGCAGTTTGGCAATATCTCAAAGAACTAACACAGGGACAGAGAGTCCCTAGAAGAGTGTTTTGTAAACTTTTCTGACAGAAACCCCAGGAAGAAATGTATTTTGTGTTGTGCCCTGGAGAACACAACCATGTATGCCCGCATGCATATAAGCACACATGTATATGCCAGTGAAATGACATTTTCATAAAACAATACTCACCCTAACTGCATGCAATGCAATCGGATATTTTCTATTCTATTTTCTTCCGGTTCACTTTTTTTTTTTTTTTTTTTTTGAGAGTCTTGCTCTGTCACCCAGGCTGGAGTGCAGTGGCGCAATCTTGGCTCACTGCAACCTTCGCCTCCTGGGTTCATGCCATTCTCCTGCCTCAGCCTCCCGAGTAGCTGGGACTATAGGCACTCGCCACTATGCCCGGCTAATTTTTTGTATTCTTTAGTAAAGATGGGGTTTCACTGTTTTAGCCAGGATGGTCTTGATCTCCCGACCTCGTAATCCACCCGCCTCGGCCTCCCAAAGTGCTGGAATTATAGGCATGAGCCACCGCGCCCGGTCCAGTTCACTTGTTTAATGTCGTCACACCCACTAAAGTTAACACCCACTAAAGTAACTCCACAACATATCCACTATAGTGTCATGGCCGGCAATTGAAAAATGTTCTCATATACACCTAAAAGTGGAATCCTTGGACTTAGATTACTGGCATCTTTGATTTGACTTAAAATTTCTAAATACTTATCTAAATTCTACTCTCTCAAGTGATTATGCCTTTGCTCCACATTCTCATTAACTCCCAGTATTTTCTTTCTTTTCTTCTTCTTTTTTTTTTTTTTTTTTGGATGGAGTCTCACTCTGTTGCCCAGGCTGGAGTGGTGAGGTGGCCTGATCCGGATTAACTGCAATCTCCGCCTCCCAGATTCAAGCGATTTTCCTGCCTCAGCCCCCCGAGTAGCTGGAATTACAGGTGCGCACCACCACACCTGGCTAATTTTTGTATGTTTAGTAGAGACGGGGTTTCGCCACGTTGGCCAGGCTGGCCTCGAACTCCTGACCTCAGGTGATCTGCCCACCTCGGCTTCCCAAAGTGGTGGGATTACAGATGTGAGCCACCGCGCCTGGCATCACTCATTGTTTTCTAAATGTGAGAAAATTTGCTCATCTCTTTAGTGTGAAATTGTCTAGAGTAGAAAAATATTACAGTAGCAAAAGGAAGAGGTAGAGTTTGGTTTTCATCTGTGGTCTTCTTTTCTTGTTCCTCTTTTTTTAATGTTTGTTGATGTAATCAGTGTTTTGGGTTTTTAAAATTAGATCTACTAGAATATGCTTAAATACTTATGTTAATGATGTTGAGGGGAGGAAGAAATGAATGATTCTGAAAACTGTGTATCTGGAAGCAGAGAGTCAAAGGCTCAAAGTACTTGAGGCGGGATGGAAATCCAAGTGCACGTGAAGGGATCAGAGGAGAAATATTTTCTCCCTTGTAAGCGGAGGGAGAAGTTGGATTAGAAGTAATGTAGATTTAACACTTTGGTGATGGGAAGATGAGGGGCTTTGTTTCAAGACAGACATGGTGCCTGTGCTCCGGAGCTTACAGTCCAGCAGAAAAACAGTCAGTAATTAGAAGTTCCGTGTGCTTACAGTGAGCATGGTGCCGTAGTGGGATTCAGTGAAGGATCTGACCTAGTTGCAGGACTCCATGGAAGACTTACTGAGAACATGCTGTTTAAGCTGCGACCTGAGTGATGAGGAAGAGTGACTGAGTCAAAGATTGGGAGAAAAGTATACCAGGCTGACAAAACAAGGAACTTAAAGGAGTTTAAGTGGTTGAGAAAGTAAAAGAAAGTCAGTATTGCTAGTGTAGAGACTGAGGAGGACCGAAGTTGACCGGAAGCTAGAGAGGTAGGTAGTGCTGACATCACGTAAGGTCTTACGAGCCCTGTAAAGAGTTTGAACTTAATGACCACTTACATGGGAAGCCATTAGAGAACTTTAAGCAAGAGGACAGACATGACCAGAAAGGTTTTCTGTTAAACATTACTACCGCTGCTTTTGGAGAATGTATCAGAGATGGGCCAGAGGAGATGTGGCCAGGACTATTTTTCAATAGTCCAGGCGACCACTGGTGACTTGGATCGGAGTAGGGGCAGCAGATATGGACAGATTTGAGAGATGGTGAAAAGACAGAATTGACAATGTGTGGTAATGGAATATTGGGATGTGTATGTGCAGGGAGAGCAATCCAAGGAAACTCATGTGTTTTTCACATAGGCGAGTGGGTGGATGTTATACAGTTTACTGAGATGGGAGAGACTGGAAGAGAATCAAGGTTGGTGGAGAGAATCATGAGTCCACTTGTGTTCACTGTGATGCATTTGAATAAATGTCAGTAATCCTTTCGCCAGCTGGTACCAAGAGACATACCAATAGGACACCCAAACAGGGAGAGCTTAAACAAATGGGGATTCAAGTTTTGGTCTTTTTTTTGAGACAGAATCTCTCTCTGTCATGCAGCCTGGAGTGCATGGTGCGGTCTCAGCTCACTGCAACTTCTGCCTCCAGGGTTCAAGCGGTTCTCCTGCCTCAGCCTCCCAAGTAGCTGGGCCTACAGGCACATGCCACTACACCCAGCTAATTTTTGTATTTTTTTTTTTTTTTAGTAGAGACAGGGTTTCACTATGTTGGCCAGGCTGGTCTCGAACTCCTGACCTCGTGATCCACCCATCTCAGCCTCCCAAAGTGCTGGGATTACAGGCGTCAGCCACCACACCTGGCCGGGGCTTAAAGTTTTATGAAAAAAAGTCTAGATGAAGGTGGTTGTTGGAGTTGGTTCAGTGATTTAAAATGTCAATTCTGACATCTTCATAATTTTCTTGACTTTTTCTTCATGATCACAAATGTTGTTCAATACATCCAAGTCCAAGGCAGGAAGACAGGAAAAAGAGGGAAAGGATTTTCTTCTTTTGAAACGTTGTCATTTTGTTCAAGAAGAAAATATACCATTTATTATTTTTCTAAGTGAAGGCAGTTCTAGTGGCTTTCACTTGGTTTCTTCCCACCATAATATCCCTAGCTCCACATTTCAGGGAACCAATGTGGGGATTCTGCCTGCTGATGTGTATTCCAATTATTCATTCCATAACTTGGGTGATAACCACCAGATGTGTTCACAGACCCACTGAGCCCACCAGGAGACAGACTTGAGCTACAACTCCACTGATCACCTCACCGACATAAGCCCCACTGTGGAGGGCCACAGTGATGTTTTGGGCCTGCTGGGATTAGTGTCAGTTCAGAGCCAGTGTCCTTAGCCCCTGATAGGCCTGAGTTTTCTTTTTCATCAATGCACAATTACCCATGTAAAAGGCTGTAGGTCTTTCGAGGAAGGGTTAGAGAAAGACTGCACTATTACTTTTTGATAGTGTGCTGGGGTCCTTCCTCAAGAGGACCCAGCGTCTCCTTCATTCAAGAGGTTCTTGGCTTGTAACCTGGCTCAAGTCTAGGAATCAATTGAGAGACAATGACGCTCTCTCTGTTCTTATGATTCCAGCTGGATTTTTGTCACCCAGCATACAAGTTTTCTGATTATGCAGATCAAGTAAGAATTTAGTAGGTTTCCTATCTATTTCACTTTTTAGGAATACCATGATTAACTATCCAATGCCATAGGTCTGTGGGAGTCAGGCTATTCTGATTGCTGCTCTGACTCTGCTGTCCATTATGGTAACTGCACCTATCTCGCCTTTCGTGGTTGAGTGCTGCCACTTGGCCCCTGCCACTTTGGGATCCAATTACTCCATTGCATTCAAGTCTCCCAGTTGAATAGCTGTGGCTCTCACTGTAAGGTCTGGCCTACAGAGAAAATAATCACAAAGCCCTTCGAGAATCCTGGGCCCTTCCTCACAAATTTATTTCTCACAGTATTGGTAAAATGCATGTCCTTGTGTCCAAAAAGCTTATGAAAAAAAGTTCACTATCATTGATCATTAAAGAAATGCAAACCAAAACCACAATGAGATAACATCTCACACCAGTCAGAATGGCTTTTTTTTTTTTTTTTTTTTTTTTTGAGACAGTCTTGCTCTGTTGCCCAGACTGGAAAGCAATGGCGTGATCACTGCAACTTCTGCCTTCTGGGTTCAAGCAATTAAGTAGCTGGGATTACAGGTGCCTGTCACCATGCCCGGTTAACTTTTCATATTTTTAGTAGAGATGGAATTTCGCCATGTTGGCCAGGCTGGTCTCAAACTCTTGACCTCAGGTAATCCACCCACTTCGGCCTTTCAAAGTGCTGGGATTACAGGCGTGAGTCACCGTGCCTGGCTCAGAATGGCTATTAAAAATTCAAAAAATAACAGATGCTGGCGAGGTTGCACAGAAAAGGGAACACTTACACACTGTTGGTAGGAGTGTAAATTAGTTCAACCATTGTGGAAAGCAGAGTGGTGATTCCTCAGAGTTAAAAACAGAATTATCATTTGACCCAGCGATCCCATTACTGGGTATATACCTAAAGGAATATAAATTGTTCTACCATAAAGACACATGCACACATATGTTCATTGCAGCACTATTCACAATAGCAAAGACATGGAATCAACTTAAATGCCCATCAATGGTAAACTGGATAAAGAGAATGTGGTACACATATACCATGGAATACTAGGCAGCCATAAAAAAGAATGAAATCATGGTTTTGTGGAAACATGAAGTGGGCTGGAGGCCATTATCCTTAGCAAACTAATGCAAAAACAGAAAACCAAATACTACATGTTGTCACTGATAAATGGGTGCTAAATGCAAGAACACATGGATACAAAGAGGAGAACAACACACACTGGAGCCTCCTTGAGGATGGAGAGTGGGAGGAGGGAGAGGATCAGAAAAAATAACTGTTTGGTACTAGGCTTAGTACCTAGGTGACAAAATAATCTGTACAACAAACCCCCATGACACAAGTTTACCTATATAACAAACCTGCACATTTACCCCTGAACCTAAAATAAAAGTTTGAAAAAAAAGAAATGCATGTCTTCTGGACCCTACCAGTGTGGGTGAGTAGGTCTTAAATGACAAATGCACTCTAACATTCCAATCTCTCTAAATCTTTGTATCTCTTCCTTTACGTTAAATTAAGGCAGGTCATGGCCGGGCATGGTGGCTCACGCCTGTAATCCCATCACTTTGGGAGGCTGAGGGGGGTGGACCACCTGAGGTCAGGAGTTCAAGACCAGCCTGGCCAACCATGGTGAAACCCCATCTGTACTAAAAACACAAAAATTAGCTAGGCCTGGTGGCACATGCCTGTAGTCCCAGAGAGGACTGAGGCACAAGAGTCTGAGGCACAAGAATTGCTTGAACCCAGAGGCAGAGGTTGCAGTGAGCTGAGATCGCACCACTGCCCTTCAGCCTGGGTGACAGAGTGAGACTCCATCTCAAAAAAAAAAAAAAAAAAAAAAAAACGAAAAAAATTTAAGGCAGGTCAGGAATTTCCAGTTCACTCATTGTGGGCCATCCTCCTGTCCATATTTGAGACAACCAACCAAACAAATTGTTAGAGCCCTTTCTAACCCCCTGAGATGCACCATTAAATGCAGAATCTCTACTTAGTGAGCCCCTATCAATAAATTTGGTCTGATCCAACTTTATGTTCCTTCCATTATTTCACTCAGTGATTATCCATTCCTATACATGTTCCCTGGATTTCCGGCTGTATAAATTAGGAAACTCAGGTAGTTCTTTTGGAGTGTAGCACGCTGTTTCTTGGGTCACACATTGTACTTCACCTTTAGGGACCACTGAGACCTGAGTCTAGTTACAGGTCTAGAAGCAAAGAGGGTTGGTGGTGGGGTGGGTTCCTGAGGTGAATCAGCATTGCCTCTCATGGTAACTGTCTTGGAGGAGACCATTACAGTTTCCTCGGGCAAAGCATCAGTCATCCTCTCAGACCATGATGGGAAGGTTTAATACCACTGGGAGCGGAGAAGCCAAAACCACTGGTGAGGATTTTTGCTCTATTCAGGCTTTCAGTGGATTGGATGATGCCTACTCATATTGGGCGGGGCCCTCCGTTTTACTCAGTCCACCAACTCAAATGCTAAATCTCTTTTGGAAACATCCTCACATACTCACTGAGAAACAATGTTTAATCAGATATCTAGGCACCTCATAGCCCAAATTGACACAAAATCAACCATCACATTCAGGAAGGCAAGCTTCTTCCTAGTAGAATTCCTCTTGTACCACATTAGCCTCCCTTGCATGTCTACCCTTAGGTCCATCAATAACTAAGAGGGGCTGGGTGCAGTGGCTCACATCTGTAATCCCAGCAATTTGAAAGGCCGTGGCAGGTGGATCACTTGAAGTCAGGAGTTTGAGACCAGCCTGGCCAATATGGTGAAATCCCATCTCTACTAAAAAATACAAAAATTGGCCGGGCGCGGTGGCTCAAGCCTGTAATCCCAGCACTTTGGGAGGCCGAGACGGGCGGATCACGAGGTCAGGAGTTCCAGACCATCCTGGCTAACACGGTGAAACCCCGTCTCTACTAAAAAATACGAAAAGCTAGCCGGGCGAGGTGGCGGGCGCCTGTAGTCCCAGCTACTCGGGAGGCTGAGGCAGGAGAATGGCGGGAACCCGGGAGGCGGAGCTTGCAGTGAGCTGAGATCTGGCCACTGCACTCCAGCCCGGGCGACAGAGCGAGACTCCGTCTCAAAAAAAAAAAAAAAAAAAAAAAAAAAAAACAAAACAAAAATTAGCTGGGTGTGGCCGGGCGCAGTGGCTCACACCCATAATCCCAGCAGTTTGGGAGACCGAGGCGGGTGGATCACGAGGGCAGGAAATCGAGACCATCCTGGCTAACATGGTGAAACCCCGTCTGTACTAAAAATACAAAAAAAAAAAATTATCTGGGTGTGGTGGCGGGCGCCTGTAGTCCCAGCTACTCAGGAGGCTGAGACAGAAGAACGGCGTGAACCCGGAAGGCGGAGCTTGCAGTGAGCCGAGATGGCGCCACTGCACCACTCCATCCTGGGTGACAGAGCCAGACTCCGTCTCAAAAAAAAAAAAAAAAATTAGCTGGGCATGGTGGCGGTAATCCCAGCTAATCGAGAGGCTGAGGCAGGAGAATCGCTTGAACCCAGGAGGCACAGGTTGCAGTGAGCCGAGATCATGCCATTGCACTCCAGCTAGGCAACAGGAGTGAAACACCGTCTCAAAAAACAAAACAAAACAAAAGAAACAAGCAATAAATAAATAAATAAATAAGTAAATAAATAAAATGATTGAGAACATTATCATTTATTTGGATCACTTCTAATTTTGTCCATGAAGTCAGGGGATGCCTGTGAAAGACCTGAATAGAGAAGGTGGGACAGGATACGTTTGTTGGGTAGGTCAAAGACAGTGATTGCCACCATATAAGAGATATTAATGACCCTGTTAGTTATATGGACCTAGAGAACAAAAGAGAAGTCTAGATTGGAAGTATAAATTATTCTGTCAGCTGCCAGAGAAAGATATGATGGTATAAAGTCAAATCTCAGAATTTCCCTCCTCCAATGCCTAATAAAGGAAAAGTGGTAAAGGCCAGCAAAATGCACACCAAACCACAACAAAACAAGATAAGAAGACCTCATGTCATAAATATGAAAATGGTAGGGCCCAGACCCTCCAAGTAACTATCCACCGCTGCTACTACTACCAGCACTCCGTGAACCCTTAAGCTACAGTGAGATAAACAGCTAGACACATATCTTAAAATGTAGTCCTGAGAAGGGGGCAAAAGTTTTCAGATAAACTAAGTGTGGAGTGTAGGAGAAAGCATCCACCTTATATCAGAGAAAATAGCAGACTAAACAGGGCTTCCCATTTAAGTAGGAGCAAGTTGAAAAGAGACTATTATGAAGACACAGCAAAGCAAAAAGGAAAATAAAAACATAATATGCAGACAAGTTTAAAACAAAATTTAGAATAAGATCTAGTATTAGATAGCACAACAGGGTGATTATAGACAATAATAACTTATTTATACATTTAAAAATAACTAAAAGGGTACAGTAGGTTTGTTTGTAACACAAAGGATGAACGTGTTGAGAGGATGGATACTCCATTTTCCATGAAGTGAGTATTATGCACCGCATGCCTGTATGAAAATAGCTCAGGTACCCCATAAATATAGACACTTATTATGTACCCACGACATTAAAAATAATAAAATTTTAAAAATCCAAATGTAAAATAAAACACAATCCAAGGCACAGAAGAAAATTGGCCACTAGTACTGAAGTATTGCCCAAGTTTTTTGATACACCCTATCAAAAAACTTAATATTTTCTTATGCACTGGGAAATGTCTGAAATGTTCATCTAATGTTAATGCTTGTCTGGGTGTGTGGGTTAAAAACCTTTTTTTAAGTTTTTTTTTTTTTTTTAAGAAGGAAGGTTTTTTATTCAACCAGGAGCATTGGCAGACTGGGTCTCCTAAGTAGTACGTGTACAGTGGGGACACCTTATATAGGTGTTTCTTCTAGCATGGTTATGGGGGGGGTAACAACAACAAAACAATGTACAGCATATTCATATCCAGCAAGGACAAAAGAGGTCCTTACCTGGGATAAAGGTTGAATACAGCGACAGAACAATAGGAAAACAGTTAGTATTACAGGAAATCTATTAGTCTTAAGATTTTTAACCACATTGACTTGCTTGATAAGTCCTCAAGCTTCAGCTGTGTGTAGACTAGTCAGCTGCCGGTGTGTGACTAGAGCAGAGCTGTCATCCTCAGCTACAGCTTGGTCTCGTCTCAGGATCAGCCGGGTTGGATGATCTGCGTCCTGCTGGCTGGTCCACTTGTCTTGAGCTGCCGGTGTTAGCTGACTGTGGTGGATCCAAGACACAACACCTTCACTGAGTTCTAAGGCCCGAATTAAAGCAATGAACTCAGCTTAACGACAGTGTCCAGGGTTACCACCGCATATTCTGCACATCTCTCTCCTTGTGGGTTGATGAAGCTGTTCCCGTCCACGTGTAGCTCCTAGTCTACTGATACCCAAGGCTGGTCCCAGAGATCAGGTCTGCTAGAGTAAACTTGGGTCCAACACCTGGACACAGTTATGCTCAACAGGGCTCTAGCTGTCGGGAGCAAGGTGGCGGGTTCAGGGTGTTTCCAGTTTAGTCTTTTTTTAATTTTTAATTTTTGTGGGCACATAGTAGATATATATATGTATGGGGTACATAAGATTTTTTCTTTTTTTTCTTTTTTTTTGATATGGAGTCTCACTCTGTTACCCAGGCTGGAGTACAGTGGCACATTCTTGGCTCACTGCAACCTCCACTTCCTGGGTTCAAGCAATTCTCCTGCTTCAGCCTCCCGAATAGCTGGAATTACAGTTGTGTGCCACCACACCCGGCTAATTTTTTATATTTTTCGTAGAGACAAAGTCTCACCATGTTGGTCAGGCTGGTCTCGAACTCCTGACTTCAAGTGATCCACCATACTGAGCCTCCCAAAGTGCTGGGATTACAGGTGTGAGGCATCGTGCCTGGCCGAGATATTTTCATACAGGTATACAATGCATAATAATCACATCGGGGTAAAGGGGGTATCCACCACCTCTTGTATTTATGTTACAAACAATCTAGTAATCCTCTTTTAGTTATTTTAAAATGTACTATAAATTGGGCCGGGTGCGGTGGCTCACACCTGTAATCCCAGCATGTTGGGAGGCGGAGGCAGGCCGATCACAGGGTCAGGAGTTCCAGACCAGCCTGACTAACATGGTGAAACCCCATCTCTACTAAAAATACAAAAATTAGCCGGGCGTGGTGGCGCATGCCTGTAACCCTAGCTACTCAGGAGGCTGAGGCAGGAGAATCTCTTGAACCTGGGAGGCAGAGGTTGCAGTGAGCTGAGATCACACCACTGCACTCCAGCCTGGGTGACAGAGTGAGACTCTGTCTCAAAAAAAAAAAAAAATTCCTATAAATTATTGTTGATGGTAGTTACCCTGTTGTGCTATCAAGTACTAGATCTTATTCATTCTATGTAACTATATTTTTGTACCCTTCAACCACAGCCCCTACTACCCTTTCCAGTCTCTGGTAACCATCCTACTCTTTATCTCCATGAGTTCAGTTGTTTTCATTTTTAGCTCTCACAAATGAGAATATGCAAAGTTTGTCTTTTTTTGCCTGTCTTATTTCACTTAACATGATGACCTCCAGTTCCACCCATGTTGTTGCAAATGACAGGATCTCATTCTTTTTTATGGCTGAATAGTACTCCATTGCATACTTGTACCACATTTTATTTATCCATTCATCTGTCGATGGACACTTAGATTGCTTCCCAATCTTGGTTACTGTGAATAGTGCTGCAATAAACATGGGAGTGCAGCTGTCTCTTCAGTACACTGGTTTCCTTTCTTTGGGTATATACCTGGCAGTGGGATTGCTGGATCATATGGTAGCTCTGTTTTTAGTTTTTTTGAGGAAACTCCGAACTGTTTTCCATAGTGGTTGTATTAATTTACATTCCCACCAATAGTATACAAGAGTTTCCTTTTCTCCATATCCTCACCAGCATTTGTTATTCCCTGTCTTTTGGATAAAAACGTTTTTAGGGCCGGGCGCGGTGGCTCATGCCTGTAATCCCAGCGCTTTGGGAGGTCAAGGCGGGTGGATCACCAGGTCAGGAGATCAACCATCCTGGCTAACATGGTGAAACCCCATCTCTATTAAAAGTACAAAAAACTAGCTGGGCGTGGTGGCGGGTGCCTGTAATCCCAGCTACTCAGGAGGCTGAGGCAGGAGAATGGTGTGAACCCGGGAGGTGGAGCTTGCAGTGAGCTGAGATCGTGCCACTGCACTCCAGCCTGGGCAACACAGCAAGACTCTGTCTCCAAAAAAAAAAAAAAAAAAAAAAAACCTTTTTAACTGGGATGAGATGATTCTTTCATAGTTTTGATTTGCATTTCTCTGATGATCAGTGATGTTGAACACCTTTTCATACACCTGTTTGCCATTTTTATGTCTTTTTTGAGAAATGTCTATTCCAATCTTTTGCCCATTTTAAAATAGGTTATTAGATTTTTTTTCCCTAGAGTTGTTTGAGCTCCTTATATATTCTGGTTATTAATTCCTTGTCAGATGGGCAGTTTGCAAACATTTTCTCCCATTCTGTGGGTTGTCTCTTCACTTTGTTGATAGTTTTCTTCGCTATGCAGGTTTTTAATTTGATGTGATCACCTTTGCCCATTTTTGCTTTGGTTGCCTGTGTTTGTGGGATATTACTCAAGAAATCCTTCCCAAGACCAATGTCCTGGAGAGTTTCCCCAATGTTCTCTTTTAGTAGTTTCAAAACTTGAAGTCTTAGATTTAATTCTTTAATACATTTTAACTTGATTTTTGTATATGCCAAGAGATAGGGGTCTAGTTTCATTCTTCTGCACATGGATATCCAGTTTTGCCAGCACCATTTACTGAAGAGACTGTGTTTTCCCCACTGTATGTTCTTGGCATGTTCTGGTGAAGCAGTGAGTCTAGGGTGGAAGATCCCTGGGCAGGGCAGTGGTGCCATAGGTGTGCAGCTAACATGGCACCTGTGGCTCAGGGTTATTTGCCCAGAAGATGGCTGTTGGGTCCGCCGAGGTCACACTCCCAAAGCTGGGCCTCCCTCCCCTCTCTACCCCAGGGGCAGGCCTGACCGGTTAGATTTGTCCCAAGCCTTCTATGTGCAGATTGCCGGGTTGTTCCCGGTGTTCTGGACTACAGGGCTCCCTCAGGCAGAAGCTGCAGCTGTCCAACAGGCTACACCCTTCTCGGACCTGCCTTTCAGAGGGAGGGGTGCTCAGCTCCCATACCAGGACACGAACTGGCACCTCACTCTTCTCAGTGTTCTAAAAGTGGGGTCTCTCCCCTGCTCAAGCTCAGGCCATAGATTTCAGCTCCATATTGCTGGGCAATGTGCTCAAACTCTAGGGGTGGAAGGAGGTGGGACCAGGCCCACAGCTTTGTCCCCTGGCTCCTCGGAGTTGAGCACTGGTTGTGCTGGGGATGTAGGGGACAAACTGTTCCAAGGCCACTGGCAAAATACTCAGGTGGGGCAGTGGAGGCTGTACTGTGTGCACCTTCTTATGGGAGCAGGTAGGCAGGCAGCCTTGGGAGGGGCCAGCAGATAAGGGGCAGGCAGATCAGATGTGCCCCAGCCCTGTGGGAAAAGCAGCCCTATTCTCAACTAGCCTGGATGTCAGCAGGGGCTAGAGTCACTCACAGGAAGATGGAGAGCTTTGGGGGATGGGTGCCTATGGTCACATTTTGCTGCAGTTGCCCCATGTGAAACCTGGGCGCCACTTAGGTTTTTGGGTTTTGTTTTTGTTTGCTTCGAGACGGAGTTTTACTCTTGTTGTCCAGGCTGGAATGCAGTGGCATGATCTCAGCTCACTGCAACCTCCACCTCCCGGGTTCAAGCGATTCTCCTGCCTCAGCCTCCCGAGTAGCTGGGACTACAGGCACCCACCACCACGCCCAGCTAATTTAAAAAATACTTTTTTTAAATTATTTCACCATGTTGACCAGTCTGGTTTTGAACTCCTGACTTCAAGTGATCTGCCCACCTCAGCCTCCCAAAGTGCTGGGATTACAGGCATGAGCCACCACACCCGGCCCTCCACTCAGCTTTGAGTTCTGGTTCTGCCTACTCTCTGGGCAGTTCCCCTGCCCAGTTCAAATGTCTATGGGAGTCATGGGATCTCTTGTGGCTAGGATCCCAGAGGTCTGTGGTGAGAGTGAGGTGCTCTGGAGTTCCTTCACTTACCACTTCCTTAAGACTTTTTCAGGACTGGGAGCCAGTCTGGGTAGTCAGTGACTGCGTGCTGGCTTTCCAGCTTCACCTCTCTATTGACTTAGTGTTTTCTCTCAAAAAGATCTGTTCAAAGTGTGATGATTTACTTGATATTTTGGTTTCTCTCAGTCGGAGAGGTGTTACCTGGCTGTGTCTGGTTGGCTATCTTGTCCCCACTGAGCATTTTTCATCAGCACACAGGTGGTTCTTAGATCCATAGGTGCCTGTGAGATTGCTTAGTAAAAAAGATTAGACAAAACTAGAAGATGAAAAAAAGAAGAGGATTAGGAGAAATCTCTGAAGAATTTTCAGTTAGTGATTGGCTATTGTAAATGTTTCTGGCAAAATGGTAGGAACATGTTATGAAAGAAGTTAAGGCCAGATGTTCAAAATGGGAGTGATGAACTCTGTGTCAAATGCTGATGAGGGGGTCAATGAGATGAGGAACTAAAAAGTGGCAGTTTGGTTTAGCAACCTGTTGGTCACTGTTGACTTTAGCAAGAGCACTTTTAGCGTACCTGGATGCCCAAATCATAGTGAAATGGGCTGAGAAGTGTATTAAATATGCAGAAATGAGAAGAGTGCCACATATAAACGCTTAAAACACATAAGCGTGTTTTAATACTCATGAGATGGGGCCAGTAGAGAGAGAAAGGTGGAAATTACAGCAATACAAGTGAATAAACAATACTTCAAGATACTGGGAATGTAGGAAGGGCAAGAGTAAGTACCAGTGGTGGGTGAATGTTAGATAAGAGGAGGGAAAGAGGAGACATTGAATGCAAATTGAGTCAGGTTTATAGATTTACTGGTGGAAAGTTGAGATTGCTTGCAACTGACAGTTTCTATTTTCTCTGTGAAGGAGGAGGCAAGATCATATGCTGAGTTTGAAGGGAGAGGTGGTGAATGGTGAAGTGAATCAATAAGAGGAACAGGATAAGATCACTGGTCAGTTTGGAGGGACCATTTGACATTCATTACCATTTATCTAGAGTGGTAACAGTCTGCCACATTATGTAACTTTCTCCAGTTGTGCTTGGCAGCCAAGAGGAAGCAGGGAGAAAACATAGTCATCTGTGGTTTGGATTTGTTCTGTTGGGTGCAAAGAAAAGCAAATGAGGCAGGGGAGGCAGAGCAATATGGCCAAATAAAACCCCCCAGCAATCATCTGTGAAAGGAAAATATCTTGGGGCCCCAAAATCACTAAGGAGAACTTAAGCTGGAAACTGCTTAGGCCAAACCTGCCTCCTATTCTATTCAAAGCTATCCCTCTGCTCACTGAGATAGATGGATATCTGACTGCCTCCTTTGGAAAGGCTCATCAGAAACTCAAAAGAATGCAATCGTTTGTGTATCACCTATCTGTGACCTAGAAGCTCCCTTCCCACCTTTGCTTCAAGTTGTCCCGCCATCCAGACCGTACCAATGTACTTCTTACATATTCTGATTGATGTCTCATGTCTCCCTAAAATGTAGAAAACCAAGCTGTGCCCCGATCACCTTGGGTACATGTCCTCAGGACTCCCTGGGGCGGTGTCACGGGTGCAACATCAACCTTGACAAAATAAATATTCTAAATTAACTGAGACCTGTCTCAGATTTTCTGGGTCCACCATCCCACCTGCGGGATCATCAAATTGAACAACTATCCACACAAGAAAGTACTTCCATAAGAACCAAAAATCAGGTGAGTGACCACAGTACCTGGTTTTACATCATATCAAGAAAAGAGGCACTGAAGAGGGTAGGAAAGACAGTGTTGAATTGCCCACACCACCCCTCCCCCATCCCCCAAAAGTGGCTGCAAGGAGTAGAGAGAGAATCTGTGTGCTTGGGGGAGGGAGGGCAACATGATTGTGAAACTTTGCATTGGAACTCAGTGCTGCCCTGTCACAGTGGAAAGCAACATGGAGCAGAATTCAGCTGGTGCCCATGGAGGGAGTACTTAGGCTAGCCCCAGCCAGAAGGGAGTCATCCATCCTAGTGGTCAGAACCTGAGTTCTGGCTAGTCCCACCACTGCAGGCTAAAATGCTCTGGGGTGCTAAATAAACTTGAAAGGCAGTCTAAGTCATAAGAATGTCAATTCTTGGGCATGTCCCAGCACTGCGCTGGGCTCAGCACAGACTTGGGGTGCACATAACCCAGTGAGACACCAGCCTGGGCAGCCAAGGGGGTGCTTGTGTCATCCTTCCCCCAGCACAGGCAGTGCAGCTCACAGCTCTGGGAGACTCCTTCCTTCTGCTTGAGGAGAGGAGGGAGGAGAGAAGAGTAAAGAGGACTCAGTTTTGCAACTTGGATGCCAGCTGTCACAGTAGAATAGGGCATCAGGCAGAGTCCTGAGGCTCCCATTCTGAGACCTAGCTCCCAGATGACATCTCTAGACATACCCTGGGCCAGAAGGGAATCTGCTGCCTTGAAGAGAAGGGCCTATTCTGACAGGATTCATTACCTGCTGAGTAAAGAGCCTTGGGCCTTGAATAGACATCAGTGATAGCTAGGCAGCATTCACTGTGGGCCTTGGGTGAGACAGCGCTATGCTGGCTTCAAGTGTGACCCAGCACATTTCCAGCTGTGATGGCTATGGGGAGAGACTCCTTCTGCTTGAGGAAAGGAAGGGGAAAAGTATGAGGGACTCTGTCTTGCAGTTTGGGTCCCAACTTGGCCACACTGAGGCAGAGCACCAAGTGAGCTCCTGGGGACTTGATTATAGGCCTTGGCTCCTGAATGGCATTTCTGGACCTGCCCTTGGCCAGAGGGGAGCCCACTGCCCTGGAGGGAGAGTCCCAGGCCTGGCAGCATTCATCACAAGCTGCCTGAAGAGCCCTTGGGCCTGGAGTGAACATTGATGGTAGCCAGGTAGTACTTGCCCTGGGTCTGGGGTGATGGTGGTCATGGGGAGACACTTCTTCTGTTTGAAGAAAGGAGAGGGAAGAGTGGGAAGGACTTTGTCTTATGGTTTGGGGGCCAGCTATGCTGCAGTAGAATAGAGCACCCAGTGTATTCCTAAGGTTCCTGACTCTAGCCGCTGGCTCCTGCATGGCATTTCTGGACTGCTCTGGGCTAGTGGGGAGATTGCCACCCCAAAAAGAAAGATACAACCTGTCTGGATTCACTGCCTGCGATTGCAGAGCCCTTGGGCCTTGAATAAACATTGATGGTAGCCAGGCAGTGGTCACTGTGGGCCTTGGGCAAGACCAGTGCTGTGTTGGCTTTGGGTCTGACCCAGCATAGTCCCAGTGCTGTGGCCACAGGGGTTCTTGAGGCACCACTGCCCCCAATTTCAGGCAGCTCAGCACGGAGACAGAGACTCCATTTGTTTGGGGGAAAGTAAGGGAAGAGAACAAGAGTCTGCCTGGTAATCTAGGGAATTCTCCAGAATCTTGCTCAAGACTACCAAGACAATACCTTCATGAATCTGTAAGAATCACAGTGCTACTGGGCTTGGGGTGCCCTCTAATGCAGATACAGCTGCAGTGACAAAAGACTTATCACAACACTCAATTCCCTTTGAGTATTTGGAAAGTCTTCCCAAGAGGGGTGGGTACAAACAAGCCCAGACTCTTTAGACTATAAGAAATACCTAACTCTTCAATGCCCAGACATTGATGAACATCCACAAGCATCATAACCATCCAGGAAAAGATGACCTCAACAAATGAGGCACCAGTGACCAATCCTGAAGTGATAGAGATATGTAACCTTTCAGACAGAGAAAACAAAGCAACTAATTTGAGGAAGCTCAATGAAATTCAAGAAAACACAGAGGAGAAATTCAGAATTCTATCAGATAAATTCAACAGAGATTAAAATAATTAGAAAGAATCAAGCAGAAATTCTGGAGCTAAAAATTTAATTGACAGTGAAGAATGCATCAGTCTCTCAACAGCAGAATTGATCAAGGAGAAGAAAGAGCCAGTGAGCTTGAAGACAAGCTCTTCAAAAATACACGGTTAGAGGAGACAAAAGAAAAAAAAGAATAAAAAATAATGAAGCACACCAACAGGATTTAGAAAATTGACTCAAAAAAGCAAATCTGGCTGGGAGCAGTGGCTCATGACTGTGATCTCAGCACTTTGGGAGGCCAAGGCAGGCAGATTTCTCAAATTCTGGAATTCAAGACCAGCCTGGGCAACATGATGAAACCCCATCTCTACCAAAAACACAAAAATTAGCTGGGTGTGGAGGCATGTGCCTGTGGTTCCGGCTACTCGGGAGGTTGAGGTGGGAGGATGGTTTGAGCCTGGGAGGTGAAGATTGCATGAGCCGAGATTGCACCACCACACTCCAGCCTGGCGACAGAGCCAGACCCTTTCTCAAAAAGGTGGGGGTGGCAGCAAATCTAGGAATTATTGGCAAGAGAAAAGAAACAAATAACATACAAAGGAGCTCCAATACATCTGGCAGCAGACCAGTCAGTAAAAACCTTACAGGCCAGGGGAGATTAGCATGACATATTTAAAGTGCTGAAGGGTGAGGGAAAAAACTGCTTTTACCCTAGAATAGTATATCCCATGAAAATATCCTTCAAACATAAAGGAGAAATACTTTTCCAGACAAACAAAAGCTGAGAGATTGCATCAACACCAGACCTGTCCTACAAGAAATGCTAAAAGGAGTTCTTCAATCTGAAAGAAAAGGAAGTTAATGAGTAATAAGAAATCACCTTGGCCGGGCACGGTGGCTCAAGCCTGTAATCCCAGCACTTTGGGAGGCCGAGACGGGTGGATCACGAGGTCAGGAGATCGAGACCATCCTGGTCTACACGGTGAAACCCCGTCTCTACTAAAAAATACAAAAAACCAGCCGGGCGACGAGGTGGGCGCCTGTAGTCCCAGCTACTTGGGAGGCTAAGGCAGGAGAATGGCGTAAACCCGGGTGGTGGAGCTTGCAGTGAGCCGAGATCGCGCCACTGCACTCCAGCCTGGGCGACAGAGCTAGACTCCGTCTCAAAAAAAAAAAAAAAAAAGAGAAATCACCTTAAGGTACAAAACTCACTGCTAATAGTAAATACACAGACAAATATAGAATATTATTAACTAACATAGAATAATATAACACTGTAACTGTGGTGTGTAAACTACTTGTATTCTGAGTAGAGACTAAAAGATGAACCTATCAAAATAAAAACTACAACAACTTTTCAAGACATAGACGATACAATAAGAGATACATAAAAACAGCATTAAAAATGGGATGCTGAAGTTAAAGTGTAGAGTTGTATTAGTTTTCTCTTTCTTCTTTGTTAATTTTTTGGTTTTTGCAATCAGTGTTAAGTAATCATTAGTTTAAAATGATGAGTTATTGGCTGGGCATGGTGGCTCACGCCTGTAATCCCAGCACTTTGGGAGGCCGAAGTGGGTGGATCACTTGAGGTCAGGAGTTCGAGACCAGCCTAGTCAACAAGGTGAAACCCCATCTCTTCTAAAAATACAAAAATTAGCCAGGCATGTTGGCATGTGCGTGTAATTTCACTGCTCAGGAGGCAGAGATTGCAGTGAGCCGAGATCGCACCACCGCACACCAGCCTGGGTGACAGAGCAGGACTTCATCTCAAAAAATAAATAAATAAAAAATAAAAATAAAATAATAAATAATAAGATGCTATTTGCAAGCCTCATGGTAACCTCAAATCAAAAAGTCTGCAAGAGATACGCAAAAAATAAAAAGCAAGAAATTAAAACATGCCACCTGAGAAAATCACCTTCACAAAAAGGAAGACAAGAAGGAAAGAAAGAAGGAAGAGAAACCACAAAACAACAAGAAAACAAATAACAAAATGGCAGGAGTGTGTTCTGTTTATCAATAACAACACTAAATGAAAATGAACTAAACTCTCCAATCAAAAGCTATAGAGTGGCTGAATGAATTAAAAAAACAAGACCCAATGATCTGTTGCCTATAAGAAATACACTTCACCTATAAAGACACATAGACTGAAAATAAAGTGATGGAAAAAGATATTCCATGCCAATGGAAACAAAAAATGAGTAGGAGTAGCTATACTTACATTAGACAAAATAGGTTTCAAGACAAAAACTATAAGAAGAGACAAACAAGGTCATTATATAGCAATAAAGGAGTTGATTCAGCAAGAAGATATAACAATTTTAAATATATATGCACCCAACATTTGAGCACCCAGATATATAAAGCAAATATTGTTAGAACTAAACAGAGAGATGGGCCCCAATTCGATCATAGTTGGAGATGTCAACACCCCACTTTCAGTATTGGACAGATCTCCCAGATAACCAACAAAGAAAAATTGGACTTAAACCGGCACTATAGACCAAATAGACCTAATAGATATTTACAGAACATTTCACCCAACAGCTGCAGAATAAACATTCTTCTCCTCAGCACATGGATCAATCTCAAAGATAGACCATAAGCCATATGTTAGGACACAAAACAAGTCTTTAAAAATTCAAAAAATAAAATAATATCAAGTATCTTCTCTGATCACAATGGAATGAAGTTAGAAATCAAAAACAAGAGAAAGTTTGGAAAGTATACAAGCACATGGAAGTTAAATAATATGCTCCTGAATGCCCAGTGCGTCAATGAAGAAATTAGGAAGGAAACTGAAAAATTTCTTGAAACAAATAATAATAGAAACACAACATACCAAAACCTATGGGTTACAGAAAAAGGAGTACTAATAGGGAAGTTTAGAGCAGTAAGTGCCTACATCAAAAAAGTAGAAAAACTTCAAATGAACAACCTGAATAATGCATCTCAAAGAACAAGAAAAGCAAGAGAAAACCAAACCTAAAATCAGTAGAATAAATTAAATAATAAAGATCAGGGCAGAAATAAATAAAATTGAAATAAAAAATACAAAATATCAACAAAACGAAAGCTTGGGTTTTTGAGAAGATAAACAAAATCAACAAACCTTTAGTCCAAGAAAAAAGAGACAAAACCCAAAGGAGACATTACAGCTGATACCACAGAAATTCAATGGATCATTAGAGACTACTATGAGCAACTATATATGCCCATAAATGGCGAAACCTAGAAGACACATACAACATTCCAAGATGGAACCATGAAGAAATTCAAAACCGGAATAGACCAATAACAAGTAATGAGATTGAAACCATAATAAAGGGTGTCCCAGGAAAGAAAAGTTCAGGACCCAATGGCTTCACTGCTGAATTCTACTAAATATTTAAATAAGAACTGACACCAATCCTTATTCGCAGCAACCTATATGGAATTGGAGATCATTATCCTAAGTGAAGTAACTCAGGAATAGAAAGCCAAACATCATATGTTCTCACTCATAATTAGGAGCTAAGCTATGAGGGTGCAAAGGCATGAGAATGATACAATGGATTTTGGGAACTCAGGGGAAGGACTTGGGGCAGGGGTGAGGGATGATAGACTATACATTGGGTACAGTGTACACTGCTCTGGTAATGGGTGCACCAAAATCTCAGAAATCACCACTGAAGAACTTATTCATGTACACAAAATAAAATCAAATAAAATAAGTGTGCCAATCTTACTCAAACTATTCCAAAAATAATAGAGGAGGAGGGAATATTTTCTTTTTTTTTTTTAATTTATTTTAAGTTCTGGGATACATGTGCAGAAAGTGCAGGTTTGTTACATAGGTATACTCGTGCCATGGTAGTGTGCTGCACCTATTGACTCATCCTGTAAGTTCCCTCCCCTCTGAAATACTTTTAAACTCATTCTAGAAGGTCAGTATTACCCTGATACCAAAACCAGACAAAGACACATCAAAAAAAGAAAATTACAGGCCAGTAACTCTGATGGATATTGATGCAAAATTCCTCAACAAAATACTAGTCAACTGAATTCAACACATTAAATCATTCATCATGACCAAGTAGGATTTATTCCAGGGATGCAAGGATGGTTCAACATACACAAATCAATGTGATGCATCATATCAACAGAATGAAGGACAAAACCATATGATAATTTCAATTGATGCTGAAAAAGCATTTAACAAAATTCAACATCACTTTATGATAAAAATCTTCAAGAAAATGGGGTATAAAAGGAACATATCTCAACATAATAACAGCTGTATAAGACAGAGCCATAGCTAGTATCATACTGAATGGGGAAAACCTGAAAGCCTTCCTTCTAAGATCTGTACAAGACAAGGATGCCCACTTCCACCACTGTTATTCAAAATAGTACTAGAAGTCCTAGCTAGAGCAATTAAACAAGAGCAATAAACTGGAAGAAATCAAATTATCTTTATTTGTAGATGATATGATCTTATGTTTTGAAAAACCTAAAGACTTCATGAAAAATTCTGTTAGAACTGATCAACAAATTTAGTAAATTTGCAGGATAAAAAAATCAACATACAATCAGTAGCATTTCTATATGCCAAGAGTGAAAAATCTGAAAAAGAAATCAAGAAAGTAATCCCATTTACAATAGCTACAAATAAAATACCAAGGAATTAACTTAACCAAAGAAGTGAAATATCTCTACAATGAAAACTGTAAAACATTGATGACAAAAAATTTCAGAAGACACCAAAAAATGGAAAGATATTACATGTCCATGGATTGGAAGAATCAATATTGTTAAAATGTCTATACTACCCAAAGAAATCTATGGATTCAATGCAACCCCTATCAAAATGCCAATGACATTCTTCACAGAACTAGAAAAAAACTATCCTTGGCTGGGCGTGGTGGCTCACACCTGTAATCCCAGCACTTTGGGAGGCTGAGGTGGGAGGCTCACCTGAGGTGAGGAGTTCAAGACCAGCCTGATCAACATGGAGAAACCCTGTCTCTACTAAAAATACAAAAATTACTCGGGCATGGTAGCACATGCCTGTAGTCCCAGGTACTCGGGAGGCTGAGGCAGGAGAATCACTTGAACCCAGGAGGTGGAGGCTGCAGTGAGCTGAGATCATGCCATTGCACTCCAGCCCAGGCAACAATAGTGAAACTCCCCCTCGAAAAAAAAAAAAAGAAAGAAAAAACTGTCCTAAAATTTACATGGAACTGCAAAAGACCCAGAATAGTCAAAGCCATTCTGAGGAAAAAGAACAAAACTGAAGGAATTACATTGCCTGACTTCAAATTATACTGCAGAGCCATAGTAACCAAAACAGCATGGCACTGGCATAAAAAAAGAAATGTAACCCAATGCAACAGAATAGAGAACCCAGGACTTAATTTATACATTTACAATGAACTCATTTTAAACAAAGACCCCAAGAACATACATTGGGGGAAAAGACAGTCTCTTCAATAAATGATACTGGCAAAGCTGTATATCTACATGCAGAAGAATGAAACTAGACACCTATCTCTCACCATACACAAACATCAAATCAAAATGGATTAACGAATTAAATCTAAGATCTCAAACTGTGAAACTACTATAAGAAAATATTTGGCAAACTCTCTAGGACATTGGATTGGGCAAAGATTTTCTTAGTAATGACCCACAAGCACAGGCAATCAAAGCAAAAATGGACAAATGGGATCACATCAAGTTAAGAAGCTTCTGCACAGCAAATGAAACAATCAACAAAGTGAAGAGATAACCCCCAAATTTGAGAAAATATTTGCAAAGTACCCATCTGACAAGAGATTGATAACTAGAACATATAAGGAGTTCAAACAACTCTATAGAAAAAAGTCTAATAATCCAACTAAAAATGGGCATAAGATCTGAATAGACATTTTCTAAAAGATGACATACGAAAGGCAAACAGGTATATGAAAAGCTGCTCAATATCACTGACCATCAGAGAAATGCAAATAAAAATTACAATGAGATATCATTTCACCTTAGTTAAAATAGCTTTTATCGAAAAGACAGGCAGAAACAAATGATGGTGAGAATGTGGAGAAAAGGAAACCCTCATACACTGTTGCTGGGAATGTAAATTAGTACATTCACTATGGAGAACAGTCTGGAGGTTCTTCAAAAATCTAAAAACTGAGCTGCCATATGATCCAGCAATCCCACTGCTAAGTATATACCTAAAAGAAAGGAAATCATTCTATCAAAGAGATATTTGCACTCCTGTGTTTATTCAAGCTCTAGTTACAATAGGCAAGATTTGGAAGCAATCTTGCCTATTGTGTCCACAATCTTGCCTATTGTGTCCACCAACAGATGAAGGGATAGAGAAAATGTGGCACATATACACAACAGAGTACTATTCAACCATAAAAAAGAATGAGCCCAAAAAAGGAATGTTGTAGTCATAGGCAAGAATGCGTGGAGTCGAGGTCATTATGTTAAGTAAAACAAGCCAGGCACAGAAAGACAAACTTCACATGTTCTCGTTTATTGATGGGAGCTAAAAATGAAAACAATTGAACTCATGGCGATAAAGAGTAGAATGATGGTTACCAGAGGCTGGGAAGCATTGTGGTGGGGTTGGGGTAAATAGGAATGGTTAATGGGTACCAAGAAATAGAAAGCATGAATAAGATGTAGCCTTTTTGGTTTTTTTTGAGACAGTTTCGCTCTTTTGCCCAGGCTGGAGTGAAGTGGCACAATCTCAGCTCACTGCAAACTCCGCCCGCCTGGTTCAAACAATTCTCCTGCCTCAGCCTCCCAAGTAGCTGGGATTATAAGCTCCCGCCACCATATCTGGCTAATTTTTGTATTTTTAGTAGACGCAGGGTTTCACTATGTTGGCCAGGCTAGTCTCAAGTCTCAAACTCCTGACCTCAGGTGATCCACCTGCCTTGGCCTCCCAAAATGCTGGGATTACAGGTGTGAGCCACCGATAGCACAACAGGGTGACTACTGTCAACAATAACTTATTGTGCATTTAAACATAACTAAAAGTATATAATTGGATTGTTTGTAACACAAAGGGTAAATGCATGAGGTGATGGATACCTCATTTACGTGGTTGTAATTATTACACATTTTATGACTGTATCAAAATATCTCATGTGTCCATAAATATATACACCTATTATGTACCCACAAAAAATAAAAATTAAAAAAGAGAAAAATCACACAAAAAATAACGAAGATAGGCACAGAAAAACAAACTTTTCATGCTCTTCCATATCTGTGGGAACTGAAAATTAAAACAACTGAACACGTGGAAATAAAGAGTAGAATAATGGTTACCAGGGGCTGGGAAGGCTAGTGGTGGGGTGGGGTGTGGGGTTGGTTAATGGGTACAAAAATACAGTTAGATAGAATTAGTAAGATCTAGTATTTGATAGCACAACAAGGTGAATACAGTCAACAATAATTTATAGCACATTTTAAACAATTAAAAGAGTATAAATGGAATGTTTGTAACACAAGGAAAGGATAAAGGCTTGAAGTGATGGATACCCCATTTACCCTGATGTGATTATTACGCATTGTATACCTGTATCAAAACAAAGCATCTCATGTACCCCATAAATATATTCATTTACTATGTAGTATAAAAATTAAAGATAAAAATTTTTAAAGAGGAAAACAAATTAGGGCTATTTACAAGGATTCATTGAAAACATGAACCATGGATTCTTAGTGGATGGGGAAAAAATTGACCCAGCAGAGATATAAAGAAAGGTAGAAAGATGAGTTAGTTCGCCTAGCAATTTTGACGAAGTCTAAGAAGAGATGAAGTGAAGGCAGTAATGTATCAGACTGTAAGGAGAGAAGGCTTTGGTCCCACCAGGATATTTAAATAGGAAGTTTCTGAGGTAGAGAAGTTTCACGTTATGATAAGACCCAGGATGTAACTGTAGGCATAGGTGACTGAGATAAGTGTAGAAAAAGGACGTTAGAGATGAGGCCATGGAAAGAAGAGGCCAAGTTGTTGGATAGGATGAACATTGAATTAATCCAGAATGATGGCAGTAGTTGTGATGAAGAGAGCTGTTAGCCAAGTGCCAATGTTATAAATGTATGAAGGTGTATATCATAGGTTTGTAGGTGACAGTGATGAAGAGTGGTAGAGCCAAATGGCCAGAGCCTCAAAGGAACATGATCCTCTTCATAGTAGAGAGGGAGTTTGGCTGGCAGTAGCATTGTGGAGTCATGACACTGTCTTTTTGTTTCCACCCTGATATATAAGGGCAGCATAAGAATGAGCAGCCTTGGCCGGGCATGGCGGCTCTTGCCTGTAATCCCAGCATTTTGGGAGGCCAAGGCGGGCGGATCACCTGAGGTCAGGAGTTCAAGATGATCAGCCTGGCCAACACGGTGAAACCCTGTCTCTACTAAAAATACAAATATTGCCGGGCATGGTGGCGGGCGCCTGTAGTCCCAGCTACTTGGGAAGCTGAGGCAGGAGAATTGCTTGAACCTGGGAAGTGGAGGCTGCAGTGAGCCGAGATCGCACCACTGCACTCCAACCTGGGCAACAGAGCAAGACTCGGTCTCAAAAAAAGAATGAGGCCGGGTGCGGTGGCTCAAGCCTGTAATCCCAGCACTTTGGGAGGCCGAGATGGGCGGATCACGAGGTCAGGAGATCGAGACCATCCTGGCTAACATGGTGAAACCCCGTCTCTACTAAAAAAAAAAAAAAAAAAAAAAAAAAAAAAAAAACTAGCCGGGCGAGGTGGCGGGCGCCTGTAGTCCCAGCTACTCGGGAGGCTGAGGCAGGAGAATGGCGTAAACCCGGGAGGCGGAGCTTGCAGTGAGCTGAGATCCGGCCACTGCACTCCAGCCTGGGCCACAGAGCGAGACTCCGTCTCAAAAAACAAACAAACAAACAAACAAACAAAGAATGAGCAGCCTCACTGTAGAGAGTTGCAGTAGAAGTAGGGTGATTGGGGATTGCCAGGGTTGAGTTAAGGTAGAAAGAGCAAGTAACTTCCACTGAAATTGAGAATGTAAAGGAGTTGTGCACCACAGAGCAGGAGTTTCAGGGAGTTTGTTGTAAGGATCCGAGAGAGCAAGGAGAAGGTGTGGAGTGTAGTACATGAAGGGAAAGGAAGCCAAAGCATTAGGGAGAGAGGAAAAACAACAAAATGCATTGATCTGGGCAGGGACTAGGGAAAATAGGGATTGGAGGTGGGATAGAATTGGCTGGGTCACCAGGTTATCAAGGTCGTAAGTCCTGACCATGGGATAATGGACACTAACACTCAGAATTCTGTTGCAGACTGGTGGATAAACTCCCAAGTCAGCACTATAGACCATATGTTTCTGGCTCCCTAAACTTTAAGGCCCTTCACACTGTACAGGTAGATGCAGTGGTGTTGCCTAAGTGCTCAGAAATCACGGGGTCTGTGGGAGTGGAGAGGGACTGGAGATACCTACAGTCAGGTAGGAATCTGATTAGTGGAGAGTAGTAGGACTGTGGATGGAGATCATTGTTGATAAGTGCATGGCTCTGGGAGTTGGGTGCGGGGTTGGTGATGGAAATGTTTAAAGAAATAACTTTAGGTTCAGAGAGTTTAAAGGATTTACCAAGGACACAGCTGGCAAGTGGCAGAGCTGAGACTCAAAATCCGATCTGTGCTTATGAATCTGTAATTATTTCAAAATAAAAAGGTTTTTGTAAAGGTTAAAAGAATCAGAGCTATGTAGTTCTGAATCATTATGCTGACTTTTCAGACAGAAAGGAATGCCACAAACAAAAAAATATCAAACTGCCTTCAATGGTTTCATTCCCAAATCTGAATGCTAGAAGGTAGTGAAACAATTTCTAACATTGGCATATGGACAGCAGAGTCCTTCAAAATAAAAATTGTCAGGCCACCAACAAGGAAAACCCCCAAACTTTGACCCAGCATGGCAGGGAGTCCTTGCTCCTCTGGAAATCCCAGTGTTCAGTAGAAAGATGCCAGCCCCAGCCAGAGGTGGGCTGTTATAGTCATATAATCCCCTGGGATCAATCATCTCCAGTATTCCTCCTGGGACTGTCCCTGAAGGACAGGACAAGGAAAATCTGCCAGGAGGAAGAACCTAGGGAATCCAGGTTTGCTGACAAAAGACTCGTTTCTCTTCTAAGGATGTAATCCAACAATTGATGACCATGAGATTCACTGTCCTGTCACCTATGTGTCCTGCAGGATGTAATAAATGCACTGACTAGGTGATGCTGAACTAAGGTCTCTCTCTGTTTGTCTCTCCTCCTCCTCCCCCCAACCCTTTCCCTCCTTTCTTCTTTCTTTTTTAAAATTGGAGTTTTGTTGGGATTGCACTATTTTTCTTCCACCATTTTGATGGGTCAATCTTCTGAGTTTATCTCCCAGGAATTTAGTTTATTTTGGTATAATTTATATGGTATTAAGATGGTATGATTGGCCGGGCACGGTGGCTCAAGCTTGTAATCCCAGCACTTGGGGAGGCCGAGACGGGCGGATCACGAGGTCAGGAGATCGAGACCATCCTGGCTAACACAGTGAAACCTCGTCTCTACTTAAAAAAAAAAACAAAAAACTAGCCGGGTGAGGTGGCGGGCGCCTGTAGTCCCAGCTACTTGGGAGGCTGAGGCAGGAGAATGGAGTGAACCCGGGAGGCGGAGCTTGCAGTGAGCTGAGATCCGGCCACTGCACTCCAGCCTGGGCGACAGAGCGAGACTCCGTCTCAAAAAAAAAAAAAAGATGGTATGATTATCAGAAGATCCAAGGAGATTAGCATCTTTCCCCAGACCCCTGTTGTCACTCTCTATAAAATTCTAAATGGAGAGATACATCCAGGGGAAATGACAAATGAAAAATAAGATGCACTTCCAAATACCTGCCGGCTTGAGAGCATCTACTCCTGTAATGATAGGATCTCATTCCTACGCCAAAGTATCCTGTAGTTATTTCTCCTTTTAAAGCCATCTCTCAGGACCCCCTCCTGGTCACTGTCTCCCCAAATGTTGCCAGTACCCTAGACTATTAATATTTTAAATAAATTTTACCTGTTTTTGAAATTTATGTTTGTGAGATGCATCCTAATTGTGTCTACAGCCGTTCATTTACTGTCATTGTTATAGAGTTTTCCATCTTGCAACACACTTTTTTTTGTTGTTAAAAAGAGACATTCTTCAAAGTAATGGGGCCTTAAAAAGTCATTTAGATGGGAGAGGAAGTGCCAGTGATTGACTTCTGATTTGATAAAGCAACATTACAAGTAATTATTTAAATTATTTAGTCACACAGAGATGTCAATTGCAACATTATTACAAGGTCAAAAAATTATCAAACAAGACTACCAATCAGAATTATAGGTTTCTTTTGAAGGCTATTTTCACAGGACATGGCAACAATTTCTCAAGTTGTTTTTTATTTTTTATTTTTGGCATCTTGCAAGATCCTGTTGTGCAAATGATACTTCCAAGGCTAGATTTTTATGAAGAAAGAATATATCAATTGATAACAACTACTGAAAACACAGAAGCCTCTATTTTGCACAGAGGGAAAAAATAAATATTTTTGTGAAAGTTTTAAACCTAACATTATTTTTGACTAGTCACCCTGTTGCACTATCAAATACTAGGTCTTATTCTTTCTAACGATGCTTTTTGTACATGTTAACCCTCCTCCCCACTCCCCCTTCACCTCCTCTACTACCGTTCCCAGCCTCTGGTAACCATTCTTCTACTCTCTATGTCCATGAGTTCAATTGTGTTGATTTTTTGATCCCACAAAGAAGTGAGAATCTGTGATGTTTGTCTCTGTGCCTGGTTTATTTCACTTAACATAATGATCTCCAGTGCTATGCATATTGTTGCAAATGACAATATCTCATTCTTTTTTATTGCTAAAATAGTACTCCATCGTGTATACTTGACTCTTAGTTTAAAATATTTCTACATTCTGACTTCTTAACACTTTCACTGTGATCATGCTGATAATTCATCTCTTACTTAAATAATTTCAGTAGCATCCTAATTGTTCTTCCCTCTGCCTTTGCTCCTGTTTAGCCTTTTTCTTATTTTAGGGACATCATAGATACATCTTCAGCAAAAAGTCCTCCTCTATGAAAGCAAATTCAAATAAATGGAAGAAGTGCCTGTTACTCCAGATGTACAGATGTCAATGTAAGGACACAGGAAACATGAAAAAGAAAATAAATATAACACCTCCAAAGGAAGATAATAATTCTCTAGCAAGAGATCTCAATCAAAAAGAAATGTACAAAACCTGGAAAAATAATTCAAAATGTCGATTCTAAAGAAGCACTGTGAGAGATAAGAGAATGCTGAAAAATAAGACATAGAAATCAGAAAAACATTTCTGGATATAAATGAGAATTTTTTGAGATGGAATCTCACTCTGTTGCCCAGGCTAGAGTGCAATGGTGCTAACTCGGCTCACTGCAACCTCCACCTTCCAGGTTCAAGCAATTTTCCCACCTCAGCCTCCTGAGTAGCTGGGATTACAGGCACCCACCATCATGCCTAGCTAATTTTTGCATTTTTAGTAGAGACGGGGTTTCACCATGTTGGCCAGGCTGGTCTTGAACTCTTGACCTCAAGTGATCCCCCTACCTTGGCCTTCCAAAGTGCTGGTATTACAGGCGTGAGCCACCATGCCTGGCCCAGAATTCACTAAATAAAATACAAAATATATTTGAAGGCTTCAACAATAGACTAGATCAAGCAGAAGAAAAAAATCTCAGAACTCAAAGACAAGTCTTTTGAAATAACTCAGTCAGAAAAAATAAAGAAAAAAGAATAAAAATAATACACAGACTCGGTGCAGTGGTTCATGCCTGTAATCCCAGCACTTTGGCAGGCCAAGGCAGAGGATCGTTTGAAGCCAGGAGTTCAAGACCGGCCTGGGCAACATAGCGAGATCCCATCACTAACAACAGCAACAACAAATTAGCCAGGTGTGGTCACGCATATCTGTAGTTCTAGCTACTCAGGAGGCTGAGGTAGGAGGATTGCTTGAGCCCAGGAGTCTGAGACTTCAGTGAGTTATGATTGTGCCACTGCACTTTAGCCTGAGCAAACAAGCAAGACACTGTAGAAGAAGAAGATAAAGAAGGAGGAGGAGGAGGAGGCAAAGGAGGGGGAAGAGGCACAAAGCCATATGATATATGGGACACCATGAAGCAACCAAATATTCGAATTTTCTGTGTCCCAGAAGGTGAAGAGAAAATGAAAGGGTTAGCAAATCTATGTAATGAAATAACAGATGGAAACTTCCCAAGTCGAGCAAGAGTTTTAGACATCTGGACACATGAGACTCAAAGATCCCCAAACAGATACAATTTAAAAGGTCTCCATGGCACATCAAACTGCCAAAAGACAAAGAGAAACTTCTAAAAACAGCAAGAATAAAGTAGCTAGTCACTTATAAGGGAACCCCCATCAGAATAACAGCAGATTTCTCAGCAGAAACCTTACAGGCCAGGAGAGAACAGGATGATATATTTGAATGATGAAAGAACAAAACTGTCAGACAAATATTATACCCAGTCAAGCTATCCTTCATAAATGAAGGAGAAATAAAGTCTTTCACAGAGAAGAAAAGCTGAGGGATTCATCACCACTAGACTGGCCTTTTAAGAAATGCTCATGGGCCAGGTGGCTCATGAGCTCATGGATTACAGTGGCTCACACCTGTAACCCCAGCACTTGGGAAGGCTGAGGTGGGCAGATCATGAGGTCAGGAGTTCAAGACCAGCCTGGCCAACATGGTGAAACCCCGTCTCAACTAAAACTACAAAAAAAGTTATTTGGGCATGGTGGCATGTGCCTATAATCCCAGCTACTCAGGAGGCTGAGCAGGAGAATCACTTGAATCCAGGAGGCAGAGGTTGCAGTGAGCCGAGATCACGCCACTGCACTCCAGCCTGGGCTACAGAGAGAGACTCTGTCTCAAAAAAAAAAAAAAAAAAAGAAAAGGAAAAAGAAATGCTTAAGGAAATACGACACACAGAAGCAAAAGAACAATTATCATTATGAAACACACAAAAGTGGGGGGGCGGAGCAAGATGGCCGAATAGGAACAGCTCCAGTCTCCAACTCCCAGTGCGAGCGACACAGAAGACTGGTGATTTCTGCATTTTCAACTGAGGTACTGGGGTCATCTCACTAGGGAGTGCCAGACAATTGGTGCTGGTCAGCTGCTGCAGCCCGACCAGCGAGAGCTGAAGCAGGGCGAGGCATCGCCTCACCTGGGAAGCGCAAGGGGGAAGGGAATCCCTTTTCCTAGCCAGGGGAACTGAGACACACAACACCTGGAAAATCGGGTAATTCCCACCCCAATACTGTGCTTTAAGCAAACAGGCACACCAGGAGAATATATCCCACACCTGGCCGGGAGGGTCCCACGGCCACGGAGCCTCCCTCATTGCTAACACAGCAGTCTGCGGCGATCTAACCACAAGGCAGCAGTGAGGCTGGGGGAGGGATGCCCGCCATTGCTAAGGCTTAAGTACGTAAACAAAGCCACTGGGAAGCTCCAACTGGGTGGAGCTCACAGCAGCTCAAGGAAACCTGCCTGACTCTGTAGACTCCACCTCTGGGGACAGGGCACAGATAAATAACAACAACAAAAAAGCAGCAGAACCTCTGCAGACGCAAACGACTCTGTCTGACAGCTTTGCAGAGAGCAGTGGATCTCCCAACACGGACGCTGAGATCTGAGAACGGACAGACTTCCTGCTCAAGTGGGTCCCTGACCCCTGAGTAGCCTAACTGGGAGACATCCCCCACTAGGGGCAGTCTGACACCCCACACCTCACAGGGTGGAGTACACCCCTGAGAGGAAGCTTCCAAAGTAAGAATCAGACAGGTACACTCACTGTTCAGCAATATTCTATCTTCTGCAAACTCTGCTGCTGATACCCAGGCAAACAGGGTCTGGAGTGGACCTCAAGCAATCTCCAACAGACCTACAGCTGAGGGTCCTGATTGTCAGAAGGAAAACTATCAAACAGGAAGGACACCTATACCAAAACCCCATCAGTACGTCACCATCATCAAAGACCAGAGACAGATAAAACCACAAAGATGGGGAAAAAGCAGAGCAGAAAAGCTGGAAATTCAAAAAATAAGAGCGCATCTCCCCTTGCAACGGAGCGCAGCCCATCGCCAGCAATGGATCAAAGCTGGTCAGAGAATGACGAGATGAGAGAAGAAGGCTTCAGTCCATCAAACTTCTCAGAGCTAAAGGAGGAATTACGTACCCAGCGCAAAGAAACTAAAAATCTTGAAAAAAGAGTGGAAGAATTGACAGCTAGACTAATTAATGCAGAGAAGGTCATAAATGAAATGACAGAGATGAAAACCATGACACGAGATATACGTGACAAATGCACAAGCTTCAGTAACCGACTCGATCAACTGGAAGAAAGAGTATCAGCGATTGAGGATCAAATGAATGAAATGAAGCGAGAAGAGAAACCAAAAGAAAAAAGAAGAAAAAGAAATGAACAAAGCCTGCAAGAAGTATGGGATTATGTAAAAAGACCAAATCTACGTCTGATTGGGGTGCCTGAAAGTGAGGGGGAAAATGGAACCAAGTTGGAAAACACTCTTCAGGATATCATCCAGGAGAACTTCCCCAACCTAGTAGGGCAGGCCAACATTCAAATTCAGGAAATACAGAGAACGCCACAAAGATACTCCTCCAGAAGAGCAACTCCAAGACACATAATTGCCAGATTCACCAAAGTTGAAATGAGGGAAAAAATCTGAAGGGCAGCCAGAGAGAAAGGTCGGGTTACCCACAAAGGGAAGCCCATCAGACTAACAGCAGACCTCTCAGCAGAAACTCTACAAGCCAGAAGAGAGTGGGGGCCAATATTCAACATTCTTAAAGAAAAGAATTTTAAACCCAGAATTTCATATCCAGCCAAACTAAGTTTCATAAGTGAAGGAGAAATAAAATCCTTTACAGATAAGCAAATGCTTAGAGATTTTGTCACCACCAGGCCTGCCTTACAAGAGACCCTGAAGGAAGCCCTAAACATGGAAAGGAACAACCGGTACCAGCCATTGCAAAAACACGCCAAAATGTAAAGACCATCGAGGCTAGGAAAAAACTGCATCAACTAACGAGCAAAATAACCAGCTAATATCATAATGGCAGGATCAAGTTCACACATAACAATATTAACCTTAAATGTTAATGGACTAAATGCTCCAATTAAAAGACACAGACTGGCAAACTGGATAAAGAGTCAAGACCCATCAGTCTGCTGTATTCAGGAGACCCATCTCACATGCAGAGACATACATAGGCTCAAAATAAAGGGATGGAGGAAGATCTACCAAGCAAATGGAGAACACAAAAAAGCAGGGGTTGCAATCCTAGTCTCTGATAAAACAGACTTTAAACCATCAAAGATCAAAAGAGACAAAGAAGGCCATTACATAATGGTAAAGGGATCAATTCAACAGGAAGAGCTAACTATCCTAAAGCACCCAGATTCATAAAGCAAGTCCTTAGAGACTTACAAAGAGACTTAGACTCCCATACAATAATAATGGGAGACTTCAACACTCCACTGTCAACATTAGACAGATCAACGAGACAGAAAGTTAACAAGGATATCCAGGAATTGAACTCATCTCTGCACCAAGCGGACCTAATAGACATCTATAGAACTCTCCACCCCAAATCAACAGAATATACATTCTTCTCAGCACCACATCGCACTTATTCCAAAATTGACCACACAATTGGAAGTAAAGCACTCCTCAGCAAATGTAAAAGAACAGAAATTATAACAAACTGTCTCTCAGACCACAGTGCAATCAAACTAGAACTCAGGACTAAGAAACTCACTCAAAACCGCTCAACTACATGGAAACTGAACAACCTGCTCCTGAATGACTACTGGGTACATAACGAAATGAAAGCAGAAATAAAGATGTTCTTTGAAACCAATGAGAACAAAGATACAACATACCAGAATCTCTGGGACACATTTAAAGCAGTGTGTAGAGGGAAATTTATAGCACTAAATGCCCACAAGAGAAAGCAGGAAAGATCTAAAATTGACACTCTAACATCACAATTAAAAGAACTGGAGAAGCAAGAGCAAACACATTCAAAAGCTAGCAGAAGGCAAGAAATAACTAAGATCAGAGCAGAACTGAAGGAGATAGAGACACAAAAAACCCTCCAAAAAATCAATGAATCCAGGAGTTGGTTTTTTGAAAAGATCAACAAAATTGACAGACCACTAGCAAGACTAATAAAGAAGAAAAGAGAGAGGAATCAAATAGACGCAATAAAAAATGATAAAGGGGATATCACCACAGACCCCACAGAAATACAAACTACCATCAGAGAATACTATAAACACCTCTACGCAAATCAACTAGAAAATCTAGAAGAAATGGATAATTTCATGGACACTTACACTCTTCCAAGACTAAACCAGGAAGAAGTTGAATCCCTGAATAGACCAATAGCAGGCTCTGAAATTGAGGCAATAATTAATAGCCTACCCACCAAAAAAAGTCCAGGACCAGATGGATTCACAGCTGAATTCTACCAGAGGTACAAGGAGGAGCTGGTACCATTCCTTCTGAAACTATTCCAATCAATAGAAAAAGAGGGAATCCTCCCTAACTCATTTTATGAGGCCAACATCATCCTGATACCAAAGCCTGGCAGAGACACAACAAAAAAAGAGAATGCTAGACCAATATCCCTGATGAACATCGATGCAAAAATCCTCAATAAAATACTGGCAAACCGGATTCAGCAGCACATCAAAAAGCTTATCCACCATGATCAAGTGGGCTTCATCCCTGGGATGCAAGGCTGGTTCAACATTCACAAATCAATAAACGTAATCCAGCATATAAACAGAACCAAAGACAAGAACCACATGATTATCTCAATAGATGCAGAAAAGGCTTTTGACAAAATTCAACAGCCCTTCATGCTAAAAACGCTCAATAAATTTGGTATTGATGGAACGTACCTCAAAATAATAAGAGCTATTTATGACAAACCCACAGCTAATATCATACTGAATGGGCAAAAACTGGAAAAATTCCCTTTGAAAACTGGCACAAGACAGGGATGCCCTCTCTCACCACTCCTATTCAACATAGTGTTGGAAGTTCTGGCTAGGGCAATCAGGCAAGAGAAAGAAATCAAGGGTATTCAGTTAGGAAAAGAAGAAGTCAAATTGTCCCTGTTTGCAGATGACATGATTGTATATTTAGAAAACCCCATTGTCTCAGCCCAAAATCTCCTTAAGCTGATAAGCAACTTCAGCAAAGTCTCAGGATACAAAATTAATGTGCAAAAATCACAAGCATTCTTATACACCAGTAACAGACAAGCAGAGAGCCAAATCAGGAATGAACTTCCATTCACAATTGCTTCAAAGAGAATAAAATACCTAGGAATCCAACTTACAAGGGATGTCAAGGACCTCTTCAAGGAGAACTACAAACCACTGCTCAGTGAAATCAAAGAGGACACAAACAAATGGAAGAACATACCATGCTCATGGATAGGAAGAATCAATATCATGAAAAAAGCCATACTGCCCAAGGTGATTTATAGATTCAATGCCATCCCCATCAAGCTACCAATGAGTTTCTTCACAGAATTGGAAAAAACTGCTTTAAAGTTCATATGGAACCAAAAAAGAGCCCGCATTGCCAAGACAATCCTAAGTCAAAAGAACAAAGCTGGAGGCATCACGCTACCTGACTTCAACCTATACTACAAGGCTACAGTAACCAAAACAGCATGGTACTGGTACCAAAACAGAGATATAGACCAATGGAACAGAACAGAGTCCTCAGAAGTAATACCACACATCTACAGCCATCTGATCTTTGACAAACCTGAGAGAAACAAGAAATGGGGAAAGGATTCCCTATTTAATAAATGGTGCTGGGAAAATTGGCTAGCCATAAGTAGAAAGCTGAAACTGGATCCTTTCCTTACTCCTTATACGAAGATTAATTCAAGATGGATTAGAGACTTAAATGTTAGACCTGATACCATAAAAACCCTAGAAGAAAACCTAGGTAGTACCATTCAGGACATAGGCATGGGAAAGGACTTCATGTCTAAAACACCAAAAGCAACGGCAGCAAAAGCCAAAATTGACAAATGGGATCTAATTAAACTAAAGAGCTTCTGCACAGCAAAAGAAACTACCATCAGAGTGAACAGGCAACCTACAGAATGGGAGAAAATTTTTGCAATCTACTCATCTGACAAAGGGCTAATATCCAGAATCTACAAAGAACTCAAACAAATATACAAGAAAAAAACAAACAACCCCATCAAAAAGTGGGCAAAGGATATGAACAGACATTTCTCAAAAGAAGACATTCATACAGCCAACAGACACATGAAAAAATGCTCATCATCACTCGCCATCAGAGAAATGCAAATCAAAACCACAATGAGATACCATCTCACACCAGTTACAATGGCAATCATTAAAAAGTCAGGAAACAACAGGTGCTGGAGAGGATGTGGAGAAATAGGAACACTTTTACACTGTTGGTGGGATTGTAAACTAGTTCAACCATTATGGAAAACAGTATGGCAATTCCTCAAGGATCTAGAACTAGATGTACCATATGACCCAGCCATCCCACTACTGGGTATATACCCAAAGGATTATAAATTATTCTACTACAAAGACACATGCACACATATGTTTATTGCGGCACTATTCACAATAGCAAAGACTTGGAATCAACCCAAATGTCCATCTGTGACAGACTGGATTAAGAAAATGTGGCACATATACACCATGGAATACTATGCAGCCATAAAAAAGGATGAGTTTCTGTCCTTTGTAGGGACATGGATGCAGCTGGAAACCATCATTCTTAGCAAACTATCACAAGAAGAGAAAACCAAACACCGCATGTTCTCACTCATAGGTGGGAACTGAACAATGACATCACTTGGACTCGGGAAGGGGAACATCACACACTGGGGCCTATCATGGGGAGGGGGGAGGAGGGAGGGATTGCATTGGGGCGTTATACATGATATAAATGATGAATTGATGAGTGCTGACGAGTTGATGGGTGCAGCACACCAACATGGCACAAGTATACATATGTAACAAACCTGCACATTATGCACATGTACCCTAGAACTTAAAGTATAATAAAAGAAAAATAAATAAAAAAAATAAAATAAAAATTAAAAAAAGAATAATTATAGTAAAAGGCTAAATAAAATACAATCCATTTTGACACACACCTTCAACTCTATTTGCTAATTCTCATTTTCACTCTTTAGTTTATTTTTGAATTGAATAATTATTTTCACAAATCAGTCTGAAGACAGAGTTTTTTGTTTGCTTGCTTTCTTTTTGTGAGTCATCAAAATTGCATTTTGATGGTATATGCAATTGCATATACCTGTTGTGTTTGGTCTACAGAGGCTAAACATCAAGTAATAGTTTTTACGCATTTTGTTCATAGGTTACTGGGTGCTTTAAGGCAAAACCGAATGAGTTTCCAATAGTCAGTACAAAACTACAAGAAATACAGACACAAAGTGCCTGGGGTTATCCTCAAATGAAGTTAGATTTGAATTGCATTCAATATTCTTTATTACAATGTGTAGATGCTCAAAGCAAATACAGTTGTTTCTCTTTGCCTCTGAAAAAAAAAAAAAAAAAGAAACACACAAAAGTATAAAAACTACTGGTAAAGCAAATAAAAAACGAAGAAGAGAAAAAACTCAAACATTACCTCTACAGAATATCACCAAACCACAAAGATAAACAATGAGAGAAATAAAGGAACAAAGAATACACAAAACAACCAGAAATCAATTAATAGAATGACAGGAATAATCCTTTGCATATTGATAATAATCTTGAATGTAAATAAATGAAAATTTTCACTTAAAAAATATGGTTGCATGGATAGCAAAACATGACTCAACCATGTGCTACCTATAAGAGACTCATCTGACCTATAAAGACACATATAGACTGAAAATAAGGGATGGAAAAAGATATTCCATGTAAGCAGAAACCAAAAACAAACAGAGTAGCTATACTTATAGCAAATAAAACAGACATTAGGTCAAAAACAGTAAACAGAGACAAAGAAGGTCATTATATAATGATAAAGGGATCAATTCTGCAAGATGATGTAATAATTCTAAACATATATGCACCTAATGCTGGAACAGATATATAAAGAAAATATTAGATCTAAAGGGAGAGATAGATTCCAATACAATAATAGTTAGGACTTCAACACCCCTGTGTCAACATTACACAGATCTTCTATTCAGAAAATCAACAATGAAACATTGAACTTAATTGGCACTATAGACCAAATGGACCAAACAGATATTTACAGAGCATATCATCCAACAGCTACAAAATACACATTCTTCTCAGCACATGAAATATTCTCCAGGATACACCATATTTTAGGCCATAAAACAAGTCTCAATCATTTTTAAAAATTTGCAATTATATCAGATATCTTCTCAGACCTCAATGGAATAAAACTAGAAATCAGTAACAAGAGCAAATTTGGCAACTGTATAAATACATGAAAATTAAACAACATGCTCCTGAATAACACTTAAGAAATTAAGGAGGCAATCAAAAAATGTATTAAAATAAATGAAAATCAGGATACCCCATTTACCCTGATGTGAGTATTTAAATACTATATGCCTGCATCCAAATATCTTATGTGCCCCCAAAATATATACCTACCACATACCCACAGAAACTAAAAATTAAGGAAAAAGCAAGTGAGAATTAAAACTCAACATATCAAAACCTATAGGGTATGACAAAAGCAGCACTAAGAGGGAAGTTTATAGCAATAAGCACCTTCATTAGAAAAGCAAAAAGATTTTAAATAAACAATCTAATGATGCACTTCAAAGAAATAGAAAAGCAGGAAAGAACCAAATTCAAAATTAGTAGAAGAAAAGAAATAATAAAGAGCATAGCAAAACTTAAAAAATCAGACACACACACACACACTATAAAGGATCAACAAAACAAAGAGTTGGTTTTTGGAAAAGATAAACAAAATCGTTAAATTGTAGCTAGACTAACCAAGATAAAAAGATAAAAAGATACAGGCTGGGCGCGGTGGCTCACGCCTGCAATCCCAGCAATTTGGGAGGCCGAGGTGGGTGAATCACCTGAGGTCAGGAGTTCAAGATCAGCCTGGCCAACATGATGAAACCCCGTATCTATTAAAAATACAAAAATTAGCTAGGCATGGTGGTGCACGCCTGTAATCTCAGCTACTCGGAAGGCTGAGGCAGGAGAATCGCTTGAACCCAGGAGGTGGAGGTTGCAGTGAGCCGAGATCGTGCCACTGCACTCCAGTTTGGGCGACAGAGCAAGATTCCGTCTCAAAAAAAAAAAAAGGCCAGGCGCGGTGGCTCAAGCCTGTAATCCCAGCACTTTGGGAGGCCGAGACAGGCGGATCACAAGGTCAGGAGATCGAGACCATCCTGGCTAACATGGTGAAACCCCATCTCTACTAAAAAATACAAAAAACTAGCCGAGTGAGGTGGCGGGCGCCTGTAGTCCCAGCTACTCGGGAGGCTGAGGCAGGAGAACGGCGTAAACTCGGGAGGCGGAGCTTGCAGTGAGCTGAGATCCGACCACTGCACTCTAGCCTGGGCCACAGAGCGAGACTCCGTCTCAAAAAAAAAAAAAAAAAAAAAAGATACAATTAAAATAGAAAATAAAAAGAAGACACCATCACTGATAACACAAAAATATAAAAGAGTATTAGAGACTATTATAAAGTGATACACTAACTGGAAAACCTAGAGGAAATGGATAAATTCCTGGACAAATAAAACCTGCCAAGATTGGACCAGGTGCGGTGGCTCATGCCTGTAATCCCAGCACTTTGGGAGGCTGAGTCGGGCGGATCACCTGAGCTCAGGAGTTTGAGACCAGCCTGGCCAACATGGTGAAACCCCCCCTCTACTAAAAATACAAAAAATTAGGTGGGCATGGTGGCAGGCACCTGTAATCCCAGATACTCCACAGGCTGAGGCAGCAGAATCGCTTGAACCGGAGAGGCGGAGGTTGCAGTGAGCCGAGAAGGCGCCATTGCACTCCAGCATGGGCAACAAGAGTGAAACTCCGTCTCAAAAAAAAAAAAAGAGAAAGAAAAAGAAAAAAAATAAATAAACCTACCAAGATTGAATCAGGAAGAAATAGGAAACTGAAACAAACCAAGAACAAGTAATGAAATTAAGCTAGTAATAAAAAAAAGTCTCCCCAAAACAACAACAACAAAAAAGACCAGGACCAGATGTCTTTACTGCCAAATTCTACCTAATATACAGAGAAGAACTAACACCAAAGCTCCTCAAACTATTCCAAAAAAACGGAAGACAAGAGAATTTTCCATCTCATTCTACAAGGCTGGCATTACCCTGATACCGAAACCAGACAAGGATGCAACAACAACAAATAAAAGACTACAGACCAATATCCCTGATGAACATAGAAGCAAAAATGCTCAAGAAAATACTATCAAACTGAATCCAACAGAACATTAAAAATATAACACACCATGATTAATTGAGTTTTATCCCAGGGATGCAAGGGCGATTTAACAGATGCATATCACATCAACAGAATGAAGCACCAAAACTATAAGATCATCTCAATAGAAAAAGCATTTGATACAATTCAGTGTTATTTCATGATAATAACTCTCAAGAAACTAGGAATAGAAGGAACATATCTCAACATAATAAAGGCCATGTATGACAAACCAACAGATAACATCACACTGAATGGAGAAAAGCTGAAATCCTTTTCTCTAAGAAATGTAACAAGACAAGGATGCCCACTTTCACCACTCCTATTCAACATAGTACTGGAAGTCCTAGCCAGCGTAATAACAGAAGGGAAAGAAGTAAAAAGCATCCAAATTGGAAAAGAGGAGGTCAAATTGTCCTTCTTTGCATGTGACATAATCTTATACATAGAAAAACCCAAGGAAAGTCACAGACACAAAATTAACTAACAAAAATCAGTAGCATTTCCATACACCAATGCAACCAGCTGAGAAAGAAATCAAGAAGGCAATCCCATTTAAAATAGGTACAAAAATACCTAGGAACAAATTTATCCAAGGAGGTGAAAGACCTCTACAAGGAAAACTGCAAAACAGTAATAAAAGAAATAGAAGATGACAGAAATAAATGGAAAGATACCCCATGCTCTTGGATTGGAAGAATTCATATCGTTAAAATGACCATACTATCCAAAGCAATCTACAGATTTAATGCAATCTCTATCAAAATACTAAAGTCATTTTTTTCATAGAAATAGAAAAAACATTTCTAAAATTTGTACGGAATCACAAAAGACCCCAAATAGCCAAGGAAATCCCAAGAAAAAAGAGCAAAGCTGAAGGCATTACGCTACTTGACCTCAACATACATTACAAGGCTATATTACCCCAAACAGTATGGTATTGGTGTAAAAACAGACACACAGACTAATGGAGCAGAATAGAGAATGCAGAAATAAATCCACATATTTACAGTCAATCGATTTTCAACAAAGTTTCCAAGAACATACACTGGGGAAAGAACACTTTTCTCTTCAATGAAGGTGCTGGGAAAATTGGATATCCATATGCAGAAGGATGAAACTGCACCCCTATCTTTCACCTTATAAAAAAATTAACTTAAGACAGATTAAATACTTAAACATAAGACCTGAAACTCTATAACCACTAGAAGCAACCATAGGAGGAAAACTTCAGGACATTGGTCTAGACAAAGATGTTATGACCAAGACCTCAAAAGCCTGGGAAACAAAAACAAAAATAGACACACGGGACTATATTAAACTAAAAAGCTACTGCAGGCCGGGTGTGGTGGCTCACACCTGTAATCCCAGCACTTTGCGAGGCCGAGGCAGGGGCTCACGAGGTCATGAGTTTGAGACCAGCCTGGCCAATATGGTGAAACCTCGTCTCTACTAAAAATGCAAAAATTAGCCTGGCGTGGTGGCGCACACCTGTAATCCCAGCTACTCAGGAGGCTGCGGCAGGAAAATCGCTTGAATCCAGGAGACGGAGGTTGCAGTGAGCCAAGATTGTGCCACTGCACTCCAGCATGGGTGACAGAGTGAGACTGTTTCAAAAAAAAAAAAAAACCTTCTACATAGCAAAGGAAACAATAAACAGAGTGAAGAGACAAACTGTTAAATGGGAGAAAATATTTGCAAACTATTTATCTGACAAGGACTAATATCAAGAATATACAAGAAACAGAAACCATTTAAAAATAACAAAAAATAAATAATCCCATTAAAAAGTGGGCAAAAGACATGCATAGACATTTTTTAAAAGAAGACATACAGGCCGGGCGCGGTGGCTCAAGCCTGTAATCCCAGCACTTTGGGAGGCCGAGACGGGCAGATCACGAGGTCAGGAGATCAAGACCATCCTGGCTAACATGGTGAAACCCCGTCTCTACTAAAAATACAAAAAACTAGCCGGGCGACCTGGCGGGCGCCTGTAGTCCCAGCTACTCGGGAGGCTGAGGCAGGAGAATGGCGTGAACCTGGGAGGCGGAGCTTGCAGTGAGCTGAGATCCGGCCACTGCACTCCAGCCCGGGCGACAGAGCAAGACTCCGTCTCAAAAAAAAAAAAAAAAAAAAAAAAAAAAAAAGAAGACATACAAATGGCCAATAATTATATGTAAAAAATGCTCAACATCGCTAATTTTATATGTAATTTTGTGTGTAAAAAATGCTTAACATCACTAATCATCAGGGAAATGCAAATTAATCTTACCCCAGTTAGAATGGCAAAAAACAACAAATGGCAGCGAAGATGTGAAGAACAGGAAAATTTTTTTTTTTTTTTTGAGATGGAGTCTCACTCTGTCGCCCAGGCTGGAGAGCAGTGGCACGATCTCGACTCACTGCAACCTCTGCCTCCTGGGTTCAAGCAATTCTCCTGCCTCAGCCTCCCAAGTAGCTGGATTACAGGCGCCCACCACTACACCTGGCTAATTTTTTTGTATTTTTATAGAGACAGGGTTTCACCATGTTGGCCAGGCTGGTCTTGAACTCTTGACCTCAGGTGATCCACCTGCCTCGGCCTCCCAAAGTGCTGGGATTACAGGCGTGAGCCACTGTGCCCAGCCTGGAAATTTTTATACATTGTTGGTGGAAATGTAAATTAATACAGCCACTATGAAAACCAGCATGGAGATCTCTCAAAAAACTAAAAATAGAACTAAGATATGATCCAGCAATCCCACTACTGGGTATTTATCCAAAGGAAATTAAATTAGCATATTAAAGAATACCTGCACCCCCCCATGTTTATTGCAGGACTGCTTACAACAGCAAAGATATAGACTCAAGGTAAGTGTCCATCAACAGAGGAATGGATAAAGAAAATGTGGTTATATACACAATAGAATATTATTTGGCCATAAAAAAATGAAATGATGTCATTTATAGCAACTTGGATGGTACTGGACGTCATTATGCTTAGTGAAATAAACCAGGCACCAAAATACAAACATCACATGTTCTCACCCACATGTGGGAGCTAAAAATGTTGATCTGGAGGTAGAAAGTAAAATGATATATATTAGAGGTTGGGAAGGATATGTGTTCGGGAGATGAACAGAGAGGCTGGTTAATGGGTACAAACATACAGTTACATAGAAGGAATAAGTTCAAATGTTCAATAACAGAGTACGATGACTACAGTTAACAACGATGTATATTTCAAAATGGCTAGAAGAGAGGATTTGTAATGTCCCCAACACATAGAAATGATAAATACTTGAGGTGATGCATACTCTAAATACTCCGACTTGATCATTACACATACATGCATGTAACAAAATATCACATGTACCTCATGAATATGTACAAATATTATGTATCAGTAAAAATTTGAAAATTAAACAACACACTCCAAATAATCCATGGGTAAAGAAATAAATCATAAGGGAAATCAGAAAACTGTTTTGAACAAAATGAAAATGAAATACACAACAAATTAAATTTTATGCGATTTAGTTAAAATAGTGCTTAGATGGAAATGTATGCTTGTAAATGTTTCTATTAGAAAAGTAAGATCTAGGAGTGATGTCAGCAAAGTGGCAGAATAGGAAGTCCCAGCCCTGATCCCATCACAGAAACACCAATTTAACAATATAGAGACCAAAATACCTTTACTAGTAATTCAGAATCCAGTTAAGAAATTGTCGTTCTTCAAAAAAGCACAAAATCAGTAACAGCCACATTGAAACAGGTAAGAAGAGAAATTTCACTTTACCTGCATAAGCCACCCCCTTAACGCTGGCCCAGCTCAGTGCTGAGAGAGATAGTCTCAGCCCACGACTTCTCCTTCAGGAGGAGGAGATAGTGGAGCATGCATCCCTAGTATTTTGAGGCACTACCTAAGGGACCCGTTTCTGTCCTATCTCAACCAATCTCCAGTATGAGATTTCTGAGGGAACTGGCATAGTTTGAACACCTGGGGGCAGCCAAGAAAAAAGATAAAAGGTAGACAGCATACTGTAGCCAGCACAGTTCTGTAGGATCAGGAGAAGGAACAGGACCCCGAGACTACTTCTTCAGGAGGGAGGGAGAGGTGTGGAGCACGCCTCATCCAATGTTACAGCCTTTCAGCGTACTGCCCTAGGAAAAAGAAGGTAGCTTACTGTTGCCAGTAGGACTCTATGAGATTGGGAGAATGTGTATAACCATGAGCATGCACATCCATAGAAAAGGTTTGAGAGGCTCTCAAAGAATTAGTAACCAGAATATATAAGGAACTCAAATAATAACAACAGCAAATAATAATAATAATAATACAATTAAAATACGGGCAAATGATCTGAATTGACATTTCTCAAACGAAGACAAACAAATGGCCAAAAGGTATATGAAAAAATGCCCAACGTCACTAATCAGAGAAATGCAGGTCAAAACCACAATGAAACTTCGTCTCACCCCCGTTAAAATGGTTATTATCAAAAAGACAAATTAGAATATGTGGAAGAAGGCAAAAAAAAGAAAACAAAAGCAAAAAGACCAAAAATAACAAATGTGGATAAGGATGTGGAGAAAAGGGAACTCTTATACATTGTTGGTGGGAATGTAAAGTAGTACAGTCATTATGGAAAAAAAGTGTGGACTTTTCTCAAAAAACTAAAAATAGAACTACCATATAATCCATAAATCCCACTACTGGGTATTTATCCAAAAGAAAGTAAATCAATATATCGAAGAGATCTCTGCAACCTCATGTTTATTACAGCACTGTTCACAGTAGCCACAATTTGTAATCAACCTAAATGTCCATCAGCAGATGAGTGGATAAAGAAAATGTGGTACATATACGCAGTGGAATACTATTCAACTATGAAAATGAATGAAATTCTGTCATTCATGGCAACCTGGATGAACCTGGAGGATAGGATATAATGTTAAGTGAAATAAGTCAGGTACAGACAGAAATTCTCACTCATATGTGGGAGCTAAAAAAATTCAGCTTATAGAAGTAGAAGGTAGAATCATGGTCATTAAAAGCTGGAAAGGGGAGGGAGGAAGGTAGGGTAGGGAAAAGCTAGTTAACAGATACAAAATTATGGCTAGATGGGAGGAATAAGTTATAGTGTTCTATAGCACTATAGGGTGAATATAGTTTACAATAATTTATTGTATATGTTTTAAAGCTAGAAAAGAGAATTTTTAATGTTCCCAACACAAAGAAATGATAAACGATTGAGGTGATGGCTATCCTAATGAACCTGGTTTAATAATTACACATTGTATTCACGTATCAAAGTACTACACTGTACCACATAAATATGTATAATTATTATGTGTCAACTAAAAATAAAATGAAAAACAAAACATGTGATTTAAGGCCGCCCCCTAAAAAAATTAAAACTAAAAATAGAATTACTATATGATACACCAGTCCCACTACTGGGTATGTGCCCAAAGGAATTGAAATCAGTATGCCAAAAAGATGTCTGCACTCTGATGTTCACTGCAGCATTATTCACAACAGCCAAGACATGGAAAAACCTAAATGACCATAAAAGGATGAATAAATTTTAACAATGTCATATATATATGTCTCATATATAATATATATATCATATGTATATAAACATTGTTAAAACATTGTTGTTGTATCTGTAAGATGTTTTACGTAAGCCTCATGGTAACCACAAAACAGACATATATGTATGTCTCATATATATATATATACACACACACAATTGAACACTACTCACCCTTAAAAGAACAGGAAATTCTATTTGTAACAACTTGAATGAATGAATAAACCTAGAGAACATTATGTTAAGTGAAATAAGCCAGGCACAGAGAGACAGAAACCATATGATCTCACTTTTATCTGGAATCTAAAAGAGCTTAACTCCTAGAAGTAGAGAGTAGAATGGTGGTTACCAGAGGCTGAGGAGAAAGGGGTGGGAATGGACAGGCAAAGGGGAGATGTTGGTCAATGATTACAATGTTACAGTTAGATTAATAAGTTCTGGTGTACCATTGCACAGCACAGGGACTATAGTTAATACTAATGTATATTTCAGAATAGCTAAAAGAGAATATTTAAAAATGTTCTTTCAGCCAAGCATGGTGGCTCAGGCCTATAATCCCAGTGCTTTGAGAGGCTGAGGTGGGAGGATCACTTGAGTTGAGGACTTTGAGACCAGCCTGCGCAACATAGTTAGACCCTGTCTCTATCCATCAATTAATCAATCAATATTCTTCCCACAAAGAAATAATAAATATTTGATGTGATGTATATACTAATTAATTCCACGTGTATGCATGTATCAAAACATTACATTGTACCCCATAAGTACATACAATTAAAAAATAAAATAAGACTTTTTTAAAAAGCCATACAAAAGCACAGTTGCAAATGATATGGTGTAACCATGAAGTGCTGGCAGAAAGACCATCTCAGTGTGCAATAATCTGAAATATGATCAGTGTTTTTAAAGCTTAAAAACATAATAGCTACAATAATTAAGGGATATACAATATAAAATATGTAAATTGTATCATTGTACACATAAAATGTGTGCAGGGTGGAGTTAAAGTTTACAGTTGTTTAATGTGATCAGAGTCAAGTTGTTATCAGCTCAAACTAGCTTGTCGTATCTGTAAGATGTTTTATGTAAGCCTCATGGTAACCACAAAACAAACCTATAGTAGACATACAATGATAAAAAGTAAGTAATCAAAGTATAGTACTAGAGAAAATAATCTAATCATAAAGAAAGACAGCAAGAGAAAGAACAAAGGCTCTATAAAATAACCAGAAAGGCCAGGCACGGTGGCTCATGCCTGTAATCCCAGCACTTTGGGAGGCCAAGGCAGGCAGATCAAACTCCTGAGGTCAGGAGTTTGAGACCAGCCTGGCCAACATGGCAAAATTCAGTCTCTACTAAAAATACAAAAATTAGCCCGGCCTGGTGGCACATACCTGTAATCCCAGCTACTCGGGAGGCTGAGGCAGGAGAATCACTTGAACCTGGGAGGCGGAGGTTGCAGTGAACTGAGATAGTGCCATTGCACTCCAGTCTGGGCAACAAGAGTGAAATTCCATCTAAGAAAAAAACAAAAACAAAAACAAAAAAAACAGAAAAACAACAAAATAGCAGAAGTTCTTATCTATCAATAATTATCTTGATTAAATTCTCCAATCAAAAGGCATAGAGTGACTGAATGAATAAAAAACAAGACCCAACTATGTGCTCCCTAGAAGAGACTCACTTAACTTTTAAGGTCACACATGGATTGAAAGTGAAAGGATGGGATGCAAATGAAAACCAAAAGAGAACAGGGGTAGTGATACGTATTTAAGACAAAATAAACTTTAGGTCAAAAACTAAAACAAGACTGATACGGTTTGGATCTGTGTCCCCACCAAATCTCATGTTGAATTGTAATCCCTAATGTTAGAGGTGAGGCCTAATGGGAGGTTTTTGGATCATGGCAAAGGATTTCTCATGAATGGTTTTGCACCATCCCCCTTGATACTGTCCTTGTGATAGTGAATGGGTTCTCGTGAGATCTGGTTGTTTAAAAGTGTGTGGCACCTCTGGCCCTCTCTCTCTCACTCCTGCTCTGGCCATGTGACATTACTGCTCTTCCTTAGCCTTTTGCCATGATTGTAAGTTTCCTGAGGTCTCCCCAGAAGCCAAGCAGATGCCAGCAGCATGCATCCTGTACAGCCTGCAGAATTGTGAGCCAATTAAACCTCTTTTCTTTATAAATTACCCAGTCTCAGGTATTTCTGTATAGCAATGTGAGAATGGACTAATACAGAGACTAAGAGTGTCATTATATAATGATAAAGCAAACAATTTATCAAGAAGATATATTATAAATATATATGCATACAACATTGGAGCACCTACATATATAAAGCAAATGTTAATAGATTCAAACACAGACTGTAATATAATAATATTAGGAAACTTAAATACCCTACTTTCAACAATAGACAGATCATCAAGTCAGGAAATTAATAAGGGAATATTAGACTTGAAATACACTTTAGACCAAATGGACAGAGCAGACATATAAAAAACATTCCATTCAATGGCAACAGAATACACATTCCTCTCAAGAGCACACGAAACATTCTCCAGGGTACAGCATACGTTAGGTCACAAAACAAGTCTTTTTTTTTTTTTTTGAGACGGAGTTTCACTCTTGTTGCGCAGGCTGGAGTGCAATGGCATGATCTTGGCTCACTGCAACCTCCATCTCCCGAATTCAACCGATTCTCCTGCCTCAGACTCATGAGTAGCTAGGATTACAGGCATGCGCCACTACGCCCAGCTAATTTTTGTGTTTTTAGTAGAGATGGGGTTTCTCCATGTTGGTCAGGCTGGTCTTGAACTCCTGACCTCAGGTGATCCTCCTGCCTCGGCCTCCCAAAGTGCTGGGATTACAGGCGTGAGCCACTGTGCCTGGCCAAAACAAGTCTTAACAAATTTAATTAGATTGAAATACTATCAAGTGTCTTTTTCAACCAGAAAGGTATGAAACTAGAAATAAATAACAAAAAGAATTTTGGGAAATTCACAAATAAATGAAAATTAAACAACATGCTCCTAAACAACCAATTGGTCAATAAATAAATTAAAGACAAAATTTAAAAATATCTTGAGGCAAACGAAAATGGAAACAAAACATACCAAAACTTATGGGATTCAGCAAAGAGGAAATTTTATAGCAATAAACACCTACAGTCAAAAAGAAGAATGATCGGCCAGGCGCGGTGGCACACGCCTGTAATCCCAGCACTTTGGGAGGCCAAGGCGGGTGGATCACCTGAGGTCGGGAGTTCGAGACCTGCCTGACCAACATGGAGAAACCCCGTCTCTACTAAAAATACAAAATTAGCCAGGTGTGGTGGCACATGTCTGTAAGCCCAGCTACTCTGGAGGCTGAGGCAGGAGAATTGCTTGAACCTGGGAGGTTGCAGTGAGCTAAGATGACACCACTGCACTCCAGCCTGGGCAACAAGAGCGAAACTCTGTCTCAAAAAAAACAAAACAAACAAACAAAAAAACAAAAAGAAGAATGATCACAAATAAACAACCTAAAGTTATGTCTCAAGGAATTCATTCTTTTTATGGCTGAATGGTACTCCATTGTGTATAAGTACCACATTTTCTTTTTTTTGTTTGATCCTGACTCTCACTCTTTTGCCCAGGCTGGAGTGCAGTGGCTCGATCTCTGCTCACTGCAACCTCTGCCTCCCGGGTTCAAGCAATTCTCCTGCCTCAGCCTCCCAAGTAGCTGGGATTACAGGCGCCCGCCACCACGTCCAGCTAATTTTTATATTTTCAGTAGAGACTGGGTTTCACCATGTTGGCCAGGCTGGCCCCAAACCCCTGACCTCAGGTGATCCGCCCGCCTTAGCCTCCCAAAGTGCTAGGATTACAGGCATGAGCCACAGTGCCCGGCTCACATTTTCTTTATCCATTCATCTGTTGATGGATACTTAAGTTGTTTCCAAATCTTAGCTATTGTAAACTGTGCTGCAACAAGCATGAGAGTGCACATAACTCTTTGATATACTGATTTCCTTTCTTTTGGGTATAGACCCAGCAGTAAGATTGCTGGATCATACGGCAGTTCTATTTTTAGTTTTATTGAAAAACCTCCAAACTATTCTCCTTAGTGGTTGTACTAATTTACATTCCCACCAACAGTGTATTAGTGTTCCCTTTTCTCCACATCCTCACCAGCATTTGTTATTGCCTGACTTTTGGGTAAAAGTCATTTTTTTTTTTTTTTTTTTTAACTGTAAAATAAGTTTGTTGGTGGTAACGTGATAGAATTTATTCCTGATATCTGATGTTACAAACTTTAGGGTCCTTGAGATATGCAGGATCTTTGTATGTAACTGGCATAAACCCCATTATTTGAGCTCTCTTGATTGCTTTTGTTATTTCTTTCTGTTTCTTCCCACAAAGACCTGTAATGTGCCTTCCATAAATGCATCCAGTAAATGGAGAAACAAACTGGGACAAAAGCTGTGCATTCTTATAATTTACACGTTTTCCACACAAGATACATTTCTTAAGAGGTTCTTTATAAGGGTTTTCCATTGGAGTGGGCAGGTCCTCATTGCTGTTTATATTGTGAACAACCCCTTCTCGAAAGCACCGTGGGAGTCCCGGGATGTGTAAGTCTGACAGCAGCCGTTACCAGGTGTGTCAACTTCTTCCTCCCTAGACCACTGCAAACAGCAACCATAGCAGTCTTGGTTCCGCCCGGGTAAAAGCCATTTTAACTGAAGTGAGATAATATCTCACTATAGTTTTGATTTGCATTTTTCTGATGGTCAGTGGTATTGAGCACCTTTTCATATGCCTGTTTGTCATTCGTATGTCTTCTTTTGAGAAATGCCTATTCAAATATTTTGCCCATTTTTTGATTGGAGTATTAGATTTTTTTCCAATACAGTTGTTTGAGCTCCTTATTTATTCTGGTTATTAATCAATCCCTTGTCAGATGGGTATTTAACAAATGTATTTTTTCCCATTCTGTGTCTTGTCTCTTCACTTTCTTGATTGCTTCCTTCTGCTATGCAGAAGTTTTTTTTTGAGACGGAGTTTCACTCATGTCGCCCAGGCTGGAGTGCAACGGTGCGATCTTGGCTCACTGCAACCTCTGCCTACCAAGTTCAAGCGATTCTCCTGTCTCAGTCTCCCGAGTATCTGGGATTGCAGGCATGTGCCACCACATCCAGCTAATTTTATAATTTTAGTAGAGACGGGGTTTCTCCATGTTGGTCAGGCTGGTCTGGAACTCCCGATCTCAGGTGATCGCCCGCCTCGGCCTCCCAAAGTGTGGGGATTACAGGTGTGAGCCACCATGCCCAGCCTTTGACCTTTTAATAATAGCCATTCTGACTGGTATTTAATTAAAGCCCAAGGGCTCTTCTGTCAGCTTTTGATGAATGCTGCCTGGCCTGGGTCTCACCCTTCAAGCATTGGGCTCTCTTCTGGCCCAGGGCAGGTCCAGAAATGCTGTCCAAGAGCCTAGGCCTGGACTCAGGGAACCCAAGAGTCTGCGTGTTGTTCCACCTCATTGTAGCTGAGCTGGTACCTAAAGTTCAAGGCAAAGTGTCCTTTACTTTTCCCTCTGCTTTTCTCAAACAGAAGGAGCCTTTCGCCTTAGCCTTCACAGTTGGGAATGTGCTGGGTTACACCTGAAGCCAGTACATCTCAGAGCTCAAGGCCCACAGCATACTCCCTGCATATTAGTGCTGGTTATTCAGGGCCTAAGGGCTCTTTAGTTAGCACATGATGGATCCTGCCAGGACTGGGTCCTTCCCTTCAAGGCACTGGATTCCCTTTTGGACCAGTATGTATCTAGAAATGTCATTCAGGAGTTAGGGCCCAGAATGGGGGCCTCACAACTCTGTCCAATGCCCTGTCCTACTGAGGCTGAGCTGGTATCCAAGATGCAAGACAAAGTCTTGCTTACTCTTCAGTCTCCTCTCCTTAAACAGAAGGAAGGAGTCACTTTCATTGCCTTGAGGTGCACTGCCTAGGGTTGGGGGAGGAAGGGCACAAGCACTCCCTTAGTTACCCCAGCTGGTGTCTCCCTAGTCCACTGGCTCTAAGCCCAGCCAGACACTAGGATTTGCCTAGGAATGGCAGTTCCTGTGTCCTAGACCTCATTTCAAGTTTACCTAGGACCCCAGAGCACTTCAGCCATGGTGGTGAGGCTTGCTGAGAAACTCAAGTTCTGACCGCTCAGATGGCTGACTTCCCTCTGGTCCAAATGCTTCCTCCATGCGCAGGTGCTGGCTGAGCCTAGCACAGCTTTATTCTCTGCTACAGCAGGGCAGCACTGAGTTCAATGTAAAGTCGTCCCAGTCTGCCGCACTCTCCCTCTCCAAAGTACACAGATTCTCTCTCTGCACCACACAGGCACTGCCAGAGGATGGGAGAGGTGTGGTGTTGGCAATTCCAGACTGTCTCTCCTGCCCTATTCAATGCCTCTTTCAGAGATATGAAGCTAAATCCAGGTACTGTGATTGCTCACCTGATTTTTTGTTCTTGTGATGGTGCTTTTCTATATGTAGATAATTGTTAAAATTTGGTGTTCCAGTTGGGGTTGGGGGAAGAAATGGTCTTCCTCTGCCCTCCTAATTCAAAAAGTGTTTTTGAGAAGATAAACAAAATTGATAGACTGCCAGCTAGACTAACCAAAAAAAAAAAAGACCTAAATAAACAAAATCAGAAACAAAAAGGAGACATTACAATGGATACTACACAAATACGAATCATCATAGAGTCTATTATGAACAACTATATGCTAACAAACTGAAAATCCTAGAAGAAATGGAGAAATATCTGGACACAAATGACCTACCAAGATTCAATCAAGAAGAAACAACCTGAACATACCAATAATGAGCAATGAGATTACATCAGTAATAAAAAGTCTTCTAAGAAAGAAAATCCTAGGTCTGAATAGCTTCACTGTCACATTCTACCAAACATATAAAGAAGTAATACCAGTTCTTGGCGGAGCAAGATGGCCGAATAGGAACAGCTCCAGTCTCCAACTCCCCGGCGCGAGCGACACAGAAGACCGGTGATTTCTGCATTTTCAACTGAGGTACTGGGGTCATCTCACTGGGGAGTGCCGGACAATCGGTGCTGGTCAGCTGCTGCAGCCCGACCAGCGAGAGCTGAAGCAGGGCGAGGCATCGCCTCACCTGGGAAGCGCAAGGGGGAAGGGAATCCCTTTTCCTAGCCAGGGGAACTGAGACACACAACACCTGGAAAATCGGGTAACTCCCACCCCAATACTGTGCTTCAAGGAAACGGGCACACCAGGAGATTATACCCACACCTGGCTGGGAGGGTCCCACGCCCACGGAGCCTCCCTCATTGCTAGCACAGCAGTCTGCGATCTAACCACAAGGCAGCAGAGAGGCTGGGGGAGGGGCGCCCACCATTGCTGAGGCTTAAGTAGGTAAACAAAGCCGCTGGGAAGCTCCAACTAGGTGGAGCTCACAGCAGCTCAAGGAAACCTGCCTGTCTCTGTAGACTCCACCTCTGGGGACAGGACACAGCTAAACAACAACAGGGGAAGCAGCAGAGGCCTGTGCAGACGTGAACGACTCTGTCTGACAGCTTTGAAGAGAGCAGTGGATCTCCCAACACGGAGGTTGAGATCTGAGAACGGACAGACTGCCTGCTCAAGTGGGTCCCTGACCCCTGAGTAGCCTAACTGGGAGACATCCCCCACTAGGGGCAGTCTGACACCCCACACCTCACAGGGTGGAGTACAACCCTGAGAGGAAGCTTCCAAAGTAAGAATCAGACAGGTACACTCGCTGTTCAGCAATATTCTATCTTCTGCAACCTCTGCTGCTGATACCCAGGCAAACAGGGTCTGGAGTGGACCTCAAGCAATCTCCAACAGACTTACAGCTGAGGGTCCTGACTCTTAGAAGGAAAACTATCAAACAGGAAGAACACCTATACCAAAACCCCATCAGTACGTCACCATCATCAAAGATCAGAGGCAGATAAAACCACAAAGATGGGGAAGAAGCAGGGCAGAAAAGCTGGAAATTCAAAAAATAAGAGCGCATCTCCCCCTGCAAAGGAGCGCAGCTCATCGCCAGCAACGGATCAAAGCTGGTCAGAGAATGACTTTGACGAGATGAGAGAAGAAGGCTTCAGTCCATCAAACTTCTCAGAGCTAAAGGAGGAATTACGTACCCAGCGCAAAGAAACTAAAAATCTTGAAAAAAGAGTGGAAGAATTGATAGCTAGAATAATTAATGCAGAGAAGGTCATAAACGAAATGACAGAGATGAAAACCATGACACGAGATATACGTGACAAATGCACAAGCTTCAGTAACCGACTCGATCAACTGGAAGAAAGAGTATCAGCGATTGAGGATCAAATGAATGAAATGAAGCGAGAAGAAAAACCAAAAGAAAAAAGAAGAAAAAGAAATGAACAAAGCCTGCAAGAAGTATGGGATTATGTAAAAAGACCAAATCTACGTCTGATTGGGGTGCCTGAAAGTGAGGGGGAAAATGGAACCAAGTTGGAAAACACTCTTCAGGATATCATCCAGGAGAACTTCCCCAACCTAGTAGGGCAGACCAACATTCAAATTCAGGAAATACAGAGAACGCCACAAAGATACTCCTCCAGAAGAGCAACTCCAAGACACATAATTGCCAGATTCACCAAAGTTGAAATGAGGGAAAAAATCTGAAGGGCAGCCAGAGAGAAAGGTCGGGTTACCCACAAAGGGAAGCCCATCAGACTAACAGCAGATCTCTCGGCAGAAACTCTACAAGCCAGAAGAGAGTGGGGGCCAATATTCAACATTCTTAAAGAAAAGAATTTTCAACCCAGAATTTCATATCCAGCCAAACTAAGTTTCATAAGTGAAGGAGAAATAAAATCCTTTACAGATAAGCAAATGCTTAGAGATTTTGTCACCACCAGGCCTGCCTTACAAGAGACTCTGAAGGAAGCCCTAAACATGGAAAGGAACAACCGGTACCAGCCATTGCAAAAACATGCCAAAATGTAAAGACCATCAAGGCTAGGAAAAAACTGCATCAACTAACGAGCAAAATAACCAGCTAATATCATAATGGCAGGATCAAGTTCACACATAACAATATTAACCTTAAATGTTAATGGACTAAATGCTCCAATTAAAAGACACAGACTGGCAAACTGGATAAAGAGTCAAGACCCATCAGTCTGCTGTATTCAGGAGACCCATCTCACATGCAGAGACATACATAGGCTCAAAATAAAGGGATGGAGGAAGATCTACCAAGCAAATGGAGAACACAAAAAAGCAGGGGTTGCAATCCTAGTCTCTGATAAAACAGACTTTAAACCATCAAAGATCAAAAGAGACAAAGAAGGCCATTACATAATGGTAAAGGGATCAATTCAACAGGAAGAGCTAACTATCCTAAATATATATGCACCCAATACAGGAGCACCCAGATTCATAAAGCAAGTCCTTAGAGACTTACAAAGAGACTTAGACTCCCATACAATAATAATGGGAGACTTCAACACTCCACTGTCAACATTAGACAGATCAACGAGACAGAAAGTTAACAAGGATATCCAGGAATTGAACTCATCTCTGCACCAAGCGGACCTAATAGACATCTATAGAACTCTCCACCCCAAATCAACAGAATATACATTCTTCTCAGCACCACATCACTCTTATTCCAAAATTGACCACATAATTGGAAATAAAGCACTCCTCAGCAAATGTAAAAGAACAGAAATTATAACAAACTGTCTCTCAGACCACAGTGCAATCAAACTAGAACTCAGGACTAAGAAACTCAATCAAAACCGCTCAACTACATGGAAACTGAACAAACCTGCTCCTGAATGACTACTGGGTCCATAACGAAATGAAAGCAGAAATAAAGATGTTCTTTGAAACCAATGAGAACAAAGATACAACATACCAGAATCTCTGGGACACATTTAAAGCAGTGTGTAGAGGGAAATTTATAGCACTAAATGCCACAAGAGAAAGCAGGAAAGATCTAAAATTGACACTCTAACATCACAATTAAAAGAACTGGAGAAGCAAGAGCAAACACATTCAAAAGCTAGCAGAAGGCAAGAAATAACTAAGATCAGAGCAGAACTGAAGGAGATAGAGACACAAAAAACCCTCCAAAAAAATCAATGAATCCAAGAGTTGGTTTTTTGAAGAGATCAACAAAATTGACAGACCACTAGCAAGACTAATAAAGAAGAAAAGAGAGAAGAATCAAATAGACGCAATAAAAAATGATAAAGGGGATATCACCACTGACCCCACAGAAATACAAACTACCATCAGAGAATACTATAAACACCTCTATGCAAATAAACTAGAAAATTTAGAAGAAATGGATAATTTCCTGGACACTTACACTCTTCCAAGACTAAACCAGGAAGAAGTTGAATCCCTGAATAGACCAATAGCAGGCTCTGAAATTGAGGCAATAATTAATAGCCTACCCACCAAAAAAAGTCCAGGACCAGATGGATTCACAGCTGAATTCTACCAGAGGTACAAGGAGGAGCTGGTACCATTCCTTCTGAAACTATTCCAATCAATAGAAAAAGAGGGAATCCTCCCTAACTCATTTTATGAGGCCAACATCATCCTGATACCAAAGCCTGGCAGAGACACAACAAAAAGAGAAAATTTTAGACCAATATCCCTGATGAACATCGATGCAAAAATCCTCAATAAAATACTGGCAAACCGGATTCAGCAGCACATCAAAAAGCTTATCCACCATGATCAAGTGGGCTTCATCCCTGGGATGCAAGGCTGGTTCAACATTCACAAATCAATAAACGTAATCCAGCATATAAACAGAACCAAAGACAAGAACCACACCCAGCCCATTTCTTTTTTTTTTTTGAAATTGACAAATAAAAATAGAAATATTTAGGCCGGGCGCGGTGGCTCAAGCCTGTAATCCCAGCACTTTGGGAGGCCGAGACGGGCGGATCACGAGGTCAGGAGATTGAGACCATCCTGGCTAACACGGTGAAACCCTGTCTCTACTAAAAAATACAAAAAACTAGCCGGGCGAGGTGGCGGGTGCCTGTAGTCCTAGCTACTCGGGAGGCTGAGGCAGGAGAATGGTGTAAACCCGGGAGGCGGAGCTTGCAGTGAGCTGAGATCCAGCCACTGCACTTCAGCCGGGCCACAGAGCGAGAATCCGTCTCAGAAAAAAAAAAAAAAAAAAAAAGAAATATTTATGGAGTACATCTTGATGTTTCAAAATATGTATACATTGTGAAATGGCTACACCTAGCTAATGAATATATGCATTGCCTCACATACTTACCATTTTTGTGTGTGGTGAGGACACTAAAAATCTACGCCTTTAGTGATTTCCAAGTATATAATACATTGCTGTTAACCATAGTCATTATGTTGTACCACAGGTCTTTTGAACCTATTCTTCCTGTTTAAATGAAAATTTTTATTCTTTGAGCGATATCTCCCAATGCCCAATCACCATTCCATTCTCTCTTCCATGACTAGCTGAAGTTAATCCTAAGCAGAGTGTTGAAGGAGCAACCCGTTCCTTTTGCCTGGTTATAGTCAAATGAGAGAAGAGAGAAATGATTTAAGAATGGAATTGTTAATCAAAATGGAAGCAGAACTTAAAAATTAGGAAACTTTTCAGCCTATCCACATTGAAAAGAAATGAGAAAGTGTGATTGGAGATAATAAGGGTATGGCCAGATTACTGTTGCTTTTTTTTTTTTTTTTTTTGAGATGGAGTCTTGCTCTGTCGCCCAGGCCGAGTGCAGCAGTGCTATTTTAGCTCACTGCAACCTCCACCTCCCAGGTTCAAGTGATTCTGCTGCCTCAGCCTCCCTAGAAGCTGGGATTACAGCACGCGCCAACACTCCAGGGTAATTTTTGTATTTTTAGTAGAGACAGAGTTTCACCATGTTGGCCAGAGTGGTCTCAAATGTCTGGCCTCAAGTGATCCACCCACCTCAGCCTCTCAAAGTACTGGGTTTACAGGCATGAGCCATTTCACCGGGCCCTCAGTTTACTGTTTGATAAGGAAATTAGTATGGCTGGCCACATCACAATGGAAACCAGGTGTTATCAATACAATGGAATAATGACCCTAAAGGCATTTCAGGGCTCCAGGAGGCGGCCTCTCCCATCACAAGCCCAGACTGCAAGGGCCTGGGGAGCAGATCTTTTTACTGTGTCCATAGTTTTACCTTTTCCAGAATGTCATGTATTGAAACCTTTTGGGATTATTCTTTCCCGTTTGTTTATTTTGGTCTCTGTCTTTGATGTTGCAGTCTTTTCTCAAATGCTTGCTGATCAGTGGTTGTTAACTGATATTTAAGAATGCAGCAATAAAAATCTCTCTGTGCATGGGGACAGGGCTAGGCAACCAGTGTCTGTTTTTTTTTTTTTTTTTTGTAAGTATAATTAGGGATCTGACTATTAAACTGCAGACTCTCTGAATGCCAAATGCCATGGTCTTTTCTCTAACGTTGTTCAGTTTCATTAGAGAAGAACTCCACATTTTTTGCCTAATAGGTAGACACCTGGCCCCTGTAAACTGTACACAAAGGGATGAGTTGACAGTTTTATATATAGCCTTTCAATTAAAATCCCTGTTTTCAGCCCCACATCTCACTGCCACCCTTCATCATGCCTGGCATTGTCAAGACCAAGACACTCCAGGCTCCTGCAGAGAAAGAGCAACTTCTTCCTCTGAAGCATCACCTCCGTGCATACTCCAGGCTGTGGCTTCCTCCACCATGCTCCATCAGTCACCATTCTTCCATTTACTTCCTATCTTCCAGAAATTTGATGAAATCTCTCTTCTGCTGATGAACCTGCTCCCATTGTCTTCATTATTGTGTTTTTTTTTACCTTTTAAAAATTGTATTTATAGCTGGGTGCACTGGCTTATGCCTGTAATACCAGCACTTTGGGAGGCCGAGGTGGGCAGATCACCTGAGGTCAGGAGTTCAAGACCAGCCTGGCCAACATGGCGAAACCCCGTCTCTACTAAAAATACAAAAATTAGCTGGGCATGGAGGCTCACACCTGTAATCCCAGCTACTCGGGAGGCTGGGGCAGGAGAATCACTTGAACCGGGAAGCGGAGGTTACAGCAAGCTGAGATCGCACCACTGCACTCCAGTCTGGGAGACAGAGCAAGACTGTGTCTCAAAAATTTAAAAAATAAGTAAATAAAAATAAATAAAATTTATTTATGATCATTTTTAGCAGGGTCTCAGGAGGAAGTGGAGATAAACACGTGGTAAATCTGTCTTCTTGACCTGGAGATCTACCAGTCTTTAACTGTTTTATTGTTTTTTTCTGGTAGTTATCTTCATATCTCTAAATATATACAGATTTTTCTATTTATTAACTTATTTATCAATTTTAGTCATTATCTACTGACTTCCTGTTATTTACACCACCCAAATGCCCTCCTCATTTCCCCAATATAGCCATGTCACTAATTACATATTCTCTATTCCTTACCTTTGTGCCTTTAACTAAGACTTATATTCTCCTTTCTATATCTTAACTTTTGCCATCTGTACTTTTACTTTTATATTAACAAGGTTAATACTTTTTTTTTTTTTTTTGAGCCTGAGTTTTGCTCTTGTTACCCAGGCTGGAGTGCAATGGCGCGATCTTGGCTCACTGCAACCTTCCTCTCCTGGGTTCAAGCGATTTTCCTGCCTCAGCCTCCCAAGTAGCTGGGATTATAGGCGCCCGCCAGCACGGTCAGCTAATTGTTTTGTCTTTTTAGTAGAGACAGGGTTTCACCATGTTGGCCAGGCTGGTCTCAGACTTCTGAGTGATCACCTGATGTCACCTGAGGTCATCACCTGATGACCTCAGGTGATCCACTTGCCTCAGCCTCCCAAAGTGCTGGGATTACAGGCGTGAGCCACCGCACCCGGCCCGAAGGTTAATAATTTGTATCCTGCCGGGCGTGGTGGCTCAAGCCTGTAATCCCAGCACTTTGGGAGGCCAAGGCAGGTGGATCACGAGGTCAGGAGATCCAGACCATCCTGGCTAACACGGTGAAACCCCATCTCTACTAAAAATACAAAAAAAAAAAATTATCCGGGTGTGGTGGCGAGCGCCTGTAGTCCCAGCTATCCGGGAGGCTGAGGCAGGAGAATGGCGTGAACCCAGGAGGCGGAGCTTGCAGTGAGCCGAGATCACGCCACTGTACTCTAGCCTAGGGGACAGAGCAAGATTCCGTCTCAAAAAAAAAAAAAAAATTTATATCCTGTTTGTAACGATAATTTATGTCATCCTGAGGCAGGAATAATATAGGATGGTTACAGGAGAATAGAAAATTCCAGGCAGCAGTTTCACATGAATAGCAAAAATGAAACTGTTAAAATAGCTGCATAATCTGGGACTGATAAGTATTTACACTATTGTGATGACATAAATATTGTTCCATAAAGATCCAATTAGCATAGTATGATTATATATTTTTTTCCTTTTTTTTTTTTTTTTGAGACAAGGTCTTGCTCTGTCCCCCAGACTGGCATGCAGTCGCACGATCACAGCTCACTGCAACCTTGATCCCTGGGGCTCAGGTGAGATCCTCCTGTCTCAGCCTCCTGAGTAGCTGGGACTACCGGGGTGTGTCACCATGCCCAGCTAATTTTTTTTTTGTATTTTTTGTAGAGACAGGGTTTCTCCATATTGCCCAGGTTGGTCTCAAACTTCTGGGCTCAAGTTATCTACCTGCCTCGGCTTATCAAAATCCTGGGATTACAGATGTGGGCCACCATGCCTGGCCTATATTTCTTTTCTTGTACAGTTTTTTTTCCCCTGGAGTTTCTAGTTATCTTTCTTTTCTTCCTTGCATTGTCTGACTTTATCACCTAAAGTTATTCCAAATTCTCAAGGAAAGTATAAAATAATTTGAATCCCCCTTTTCCCCAGATGCCTTCTTCCTGGAGTCCTCCGTCCTCCTATTCCAATTTGGACTGATTGCTCTGGAGGCCTGCAGCACAGCTGTCATCCTGGGACATCTCTTCATTATTCTTCTTCTAGGTTGGACTCTGATATAGTTTGGATATTTATCTTCACCCAAATGTCATGTCGAATGCTGGAGGTGGGGCCTGGTGGGAGATGTTTCAGTCATGGAGGCCGATCTCTCATGGTTCAGTACTATCTTTGCAATAGTGAGTGAGTTACTGGGAAATCTGGTCGATGAAAAGTATGTGGCTCCCCACTCTCCTTTGCTCCTGCTTTCACCATGTGACACGCCTGCTTCCCCTTTGCCTTCTGCCATAATTGTAAGCTACCTTAGGCCTCTCTAGAAGCCAACCAGATGCCAGCACCCTGCTTTCTGTAAAACCTGCAGAACCTTGACCAACTAAACCTCTTTTCTGTATGAATTTCCTAGTCTCAGGTAGTTCTTGGTAGCAATGCAAGAATGGCCTAATACAAACCCAATCTTTCTTGGACCCCATATCTTCCTCTTTCTTAGTTTACTCCCTTGTAGTGGACATTGTAGTTGTTCTGCAGCATCCATTCCACTCCTCTCCCGCTGTGTAACAACTATGGGATGTGAGTGGGATTGACCCCACCACCAGCTCTAGGTGTAGGCCTTTATTGGTATAAACTGATCTCAGTAATTTCACCCTCCTAGCCACAGTGATGACTGGTTCAGGGATGACCCAATCACAATGAAGCTTAGGACTTTTATTCAGCTTTTGAGGGAGGAGATGACCTATCTTCCCTTGGATAAGAACAAAGAAGCATGTAGCCTGGTGGCTGCTGTTAGCCATCTTGTGAACATGTGGAAGGCCTACCTGAGGGTGGAGCTGAAAAATGGAGGAGGCAGAGCCAGGAGAATCACAGAAATGGAACCGTATTCCGGATCATGCCATGCCTGAAGTCTCCCTGCCCGTGGACTCTTCAGTTAAGTGAGCCAATGAATTGCATGTACTATTCAAGACGGCTTGAGTTGGGTTTTCTATTGCTTGCCCCTGAAAGCATTCTAATTTATGTTTTTGGTTTTTTCACTCTGGAAAGGGGATGGGTGCATGTTTGGTTTGTATGAGGTATATTTACACTGTATTCAGTGGAAACATTTTTTCAAAGTGTAAGTATGGGAGGAAGAGTATGTGTGGATGTTAGACAACCAAAGGAATGAACTCTAGTGCTCCCGAACATCCTTTCATCCTGTTTTGGGGGATTTCCCTCTAGAGTCTTGGTGAGAGGCGGGATCCCACTTCCTACTATGGAAAATGATGGTGGTCAGATACTTACTTTCCCTGACCACAAGGCAACAAGGACTGACTAATCTTTTCACGGCTTTGAATCTGGAGCCAGCAACACAAATAAACCAGAAATATTACAAAATTAACAGAAGGATGATAGATTAGGAGAATATGTTTGTGATATGCAAACCTGACAAAAGAACAATAAATAGAAAAAGAAGATAGTAAATGCAATAGGAAAATGGGCATAGGATATGAAGAGTAAGTTACAGAAGGGGAAACTTGAGTTTACACAAGGGGAGATTTGAATATATTAAGAGATTTTTATCGCTACTAATAATTTGAGAAATGAAAATTAAAATAATAGTGAGAAGTCACTGCAGCAATGGTAACATGTAGAAGGTCAGATATTATCAAGGGCTGATGAGGATGTGAGGAAAAGGGCAACTGTGAGTTGGAATGTAAACTGGTACGGGTATTCCAGAGAGAGTTTGGCAGCACCCATGAAATTAAGTATGTGAATACCCTACAATCCAGCAATCCTGCTTCTGGCCATATATTCCAGAGAAATTCTCACACAAGTCCTAAGGAAATATAGTTGAGGTTGTTCATTGCAGCAATGTTTGTGGTAGTGAGGAATTGGAAGCAATCCAGGTGTTCATCACCATGGGATGGGGTAAGCAAACTGTCGTATATTCATAGAATGGAAAATTACAAAACAATTAAAAGTAATAAGCTAGATTTACATAGAGCCACATGGATAGGTCTCCAAAACCCAGTACTGAGTGAAAAAAGTGAGAAACACCGTGATACTTGTAGCATAATTCTCTTTATGAAAATGTAAAACGACACTGTGTATTTTCATGGATATACACATAAATAAACATATGAAAGGTGGGTTGAAAGTATACATATATTAATTACACTAAGAGGCTAAGTGTAATTAAGTTGGGCAGGAGAATGAGAGTGAGGATAGGGACTGATGGGGAAGAAGAAGAATAAAACAAATAAGGTAAAAGAGCAGCCTTCAGTGAACTGGTGATAATGTGCCGTGAATTGCAGATTATGATTAACTAAACTCTGAAGTCCACAACAAATAAACCAAAACAACAGATGTCAGGACAATTAGAGCTCCTTTGCAGTGCCATGTGCTGGTAGGATAAGGTTCACTGGTAGGAGCAGTGGGGGTACCAGTACCAGCAGCAGCCTTCTAACCAGGCTGTTTCTATGGTGGGCCCTCAGCTGTGGTTCTTCCTGCCTATCTTCCTAGCTCCCACTCTGTGTTTTCAGCCTGATTCTCCAGACTTCTGTGAGCTGATAACTTCATAATAAATCCCTTTTCTGCATAAGTTAACTAGAGTCCGCTTCTGTTACTTGAATCCAAGAACTGTGACATCATGCATTTTGTTGGAGAACATCTTTAAGTAACTTTTCTTTTTCCTGTACATACATACCTATGATAAAGTAACTTCTTAACTCATTTATGCCTGAGGTTGCATTTTTAAAATTTTTGCCATCAGACTTTGGCAATGAGCTTCAGCAGTACAATATAAATAATTCTCACATGCTTAGTGTTCCAAAAACGGAACACTAGGTATAAAGAAAGGTAAATTTGGGGTTCTTTGCATGTCTGAAAATATAGTTGTTATTTGACCTTCATAAGGACAGTTTAGCTTTACAATTCTATGTTTAAAATATTCTTCCATGTGAATTTGAAGATAACGCTTTTAGTGTGCGTTGTCATCACTGTTGATTAGAACTCAGATGTTAATATTATTGTTATTGTCATTCCTTTCTTGGCAACTTGTTTTCCCCACTTCTGAAAGCTTAACATTTTTCTTGACACCTAATGTTTTGAAATGTCACAATGACCTACTCAGAACTTGGATGTTTTTTCCATTATCTGTTTTGCTGAGCATTTGGTGGGTGGACTCTTTTTATCTGAAATTCATGTCTCTACTCTGTGAAATCACTGTTTTATTTGTTTGATAATTTCCTTCCTTTTATTTACCCTGTTCTCTTTTCTAGAACTCCTATTAATGTATAATTATATACCTTTAGTGTATATAATGTTTAATTATATATATTTATGTATAATTAAACTGTATAATTCTGTTTTTCCTCTTTTTTCTCATATTTTCCATGTCTTTGTGGAGGTTTTTAAAAAATTTATTGAGATAATTGTAGATTCACATTCATAGCCAGTTACAAGAAATAATACACTTTACCCAGTTTTCTCAATAACATTTTGCAAAACCTTAATATGATATCACTACTAGAATAGTTTTTAAATTAATAGGCTTTACTTTTTGAACAGTTTTATGTTTACAGAAAAATTAAGTGGGAGGAACGAAAGGGTCGAGTGAATACAGCACCTTCAACTGAAATACCCAGGTTCTCCCATTGGGACTGATTAGGGAAATAACTGGACCCACGGAGAACGAAGAAAAGCAGGGTGGGGCGACAGCCCAACCGGGAGCAACACCCCCACACCCAGTCAAGGAAAGCGGTGAGTGATTGTGCGACCCTGGAAACCATGCTTCTCCCATGGATCTTTGCAACCTGTGGTTCAGAAGATGCCCTTGTGAGCCCACGCTTCCAGGGCCTTGGGTCTGACACACACAGCTGAGTCTGGGCAGAGCAGCCGCTCAGGCACGCACAGACCCAGGAGCTTTACATACTCCGGCCCAGGATCTCCAACAAACATGTCTGCAACTCAGACATGAGGCAGGAGACAAGGCCGGAGGTCACCCCTAGGAAGGGGGCAGAATCCAGGGAGCTGAGTGGCACCTCTCTCTCTCTCTCTTTTTTTTTTTTTTTTGAGACAGTCTCACTCTGTTGTCCAGGCTGGAGTGCAGTGGCGGCATCTCCGCTCACTGCAACCTCTGCCTCCCGGGTTCGAGCAATTCTCCGGCCTCAGCCTTCTAAGTAGCTGGGATTACAGGCTCCTGCCACCACGCCGGCCTCATTTTTGTATTATTAGTAGGGCCAGGGTTTCGCCATGTTGGCCAGGATGGTCTCGAATTCCTGACCTCAAGTGATCCACCCACCTCCGCCTCCCAAAGTGCTGGGATTACAGGTGTGAGCCACCGCGCTCAGCCTGAGTGGCGTCTTTCTGGAGGCCCCACTTCCACTGCACCTCACAAGGTAAGACTCACTGGCTTGGAATTCCAGCCAGCTACTGGCAACAGGGTGGAGCCTACCTGAGACCAGACTGAACCTTCTTGAGGATAGGCAGGCGTCATCTCTGTTGTTTGGTCGACTCAGCTGTTTCAACCTGTGGGCTTTGGAAAGTCCAAACGGCCCAGACAAGGAAGAGTCCCCAGAACAGAGCACCACAGCAGCGTTGCCAGATCGTGGCCAGACTACTTCTTTATGTGGCGCCGGATCCATTCTTCTTCACTGGGTGGGACCTCCCAGCCAGGCCCTCCAGCCACATCCACCCGCACATATGAGGGACAGAACCCTGATCTCTCCCTGAGACGGAGTGCCTGAGGGAGGGGAAGGCCGCCACCTGTGTTGGTTGAATGACTCAGCCATTCCAGTCTGCAGGCTTTGGAGAGTCCAAATGGTCCAGAGGAGGAAGGGTACCCCCAGCAGCGCGGCACAGCAGCCCTGCCAAATTGTGGCCAGACTTCCTCTTTAAGCAGGGCCCCATCCATTCCTCCTCACTGAGTGGGACCTCCCAGCCAGGCACTCCAGCCACACCCGTCCTCACGTGTTAGGCACAGAGCTCTGATTTCTCCCTGAGAAGGAGTGCCTGGGGGAGGGGAGGGCTGCCACCTGGGTTGGTTGGAGGAGGACTTAGCCCTTCCAGCCTGCGCGCTTTGGAGAGTCTAAGGTGACAGGGGCAGAGGCAGTTCCCCACCACAACACAGCTGTTTTGTCAAGGTGTGGCCAGGCTGCTTCTTTAAGTGGGACCCTGATCCACTCCTCCTCGCAGGGCAGGTCCTCCCAGCCGGGTCCTCCCAGCTGGGGCCTCTGGCCACCCCCACTCACGTTCTACAGGGCCAACAGAGCTCTAATTTCTCCGTGGGATGGAGTGCCTGAGGGGCAGGACAGGCCACCACCTTGGCCGTCTGGGCTTCTCAGCTGGTCCAGTTTGCGGGCCTTCGAGAGCCCAAACCATTTGGGGACTGAAGGGATCCCTAACACAGCACAGGTGCCTTACCAAAAAGCAGCCAGACTGCTTCTTTAAGCAAGCCCCTGATCCTGTTCCTCCTGACTAGATGAGACCTCCTAACCAGGGTCTCCTGCCACCTCCTACAGGTGTGTTATGGCTGGCAATAGGCCAGTACACTCCTGGGACAGAGCTTCCAGAGGAAGGGACAGGGTGCCATCTTTCCTGTTTCACCAGTGATACCTCCAGGTACAGGAAAAACCAAGGCAACTAGGGTCTGGAGTGGAGCCCCAGCAAACCACAGCAGCCCTGTGGAAGAGTGGGAAGACTCTAAAAAGAAAAACAAACAGAAAACAACAACAACAAACACAAAAACCCAATCCAAAGGTCAGCAACCTCAAAGACTGAAGGTAAATAAACCCACAAAGATGAGAATCAGTGCAAAAACACTGAAAACTCAAAAGGCCAGAGTGTCCGCTTTCCTCCAAATGACTGAAACACCTCTCCAGCAAGGGCTTAGAACTGGGCTCCTATTCAAAGCAGTATTGGAAGTTCTGGCCAGGGCAATGAGGCAAGAGAAAGAAATAAAGGTATTCAGATAGGAAGAGAGGAAGTCAAACTATCTGTGTTTGCAAGTAACATGATCCTATATCTAGAAAACCCCATTGTCTCAGCCCCAAAGTTTCTTAACCTGATAAGCAACTTCAGCAAAGTCTCAGGATACAAAAATCAGTGTGCAAAAATTGCAGGCATTTCTATACACCAACAACAGGCAAGCAGAGAGTCAAATCATGAACGAACTCCCATTCACAATTGCTACGAAAAGAATAAAATACCTAGGAATACAGCCAACAAGGGAAATGAAGGACCTCTACAAGGAGAACTACAAACCACTGCTTAAGGAAATCAGAAAGGACACAAACAAGTGGAAGCTGATTGATGAAATCACATGGACACATGGTGGGTAGCAAAACACACTGGGGGCTGCCAGAATGTGGGAAGTGAGAGGAAGGAGAGCATAAGGAAGAATACCTAATGGATTATGGGCTTAATACTTAGGTGATGGAATGATCTGTGCAGCAAACCACCATAACACACGTTTACCTATGTAACAAACCTGCACATCCTGCACATGTACTCCTGTACTTAAAATAAAAGTTGGAAATTAAAAAAAAGAAAAATTGAGTGGAAAGTATAGAAAGTTCCCATATACCACCTCACTCTGCTTATTTTTCCTGTTATTAACATCTTGAGTTAGTGTGGTATATTTGTTAGAATTGATGAATCAATATGGATATATTATTATTAATTAAAACACGTAATTTACATTAGGGTTGATTCCATGTTGTACCTTCTATGGGTTATGACAAATGTAATGTGTAATGACATGTGTCCACCATTACAGTATCAAACCCTAAATATTATCTGTGTTTCACCTACTCTCTCCCTACTACCACTTCTGAATCTCTCTGAACCACTGACCTTTTTACTGTCTTCATAGTTTTGCCCTTTCTAGAATATCATATAGTTGGAATCCCAGTATGTGGCCTTCTCAGATTGGCTTCCTTCACTTAGCAATCTGAAGTTAAGATTCATCCTTTTTTTATGGCTTTATAGCTCATTTCTTTTTAGTATTGAGTAGTATTCCCTTGTATGAATGTACCAACAGCTTGTTTATCACTATTGAAGGACATCTTGCTTGCATCCAAGTTTTGGCAATTATGAATAAAGCTGCTATAAAAAAATCACATGTGAGGGTTTTCGTATGGATGGAAGTTTAGAACTCACTAGGGTAAATACCAAAGGGTGTGATTATAGCATCATATCATAAGAGTATGTTTAGTTTCATAAAAAACTGCCAAACTGTATTCCAAAGTGGTTGTAACATTTTACATTCCCACCAGCAATGAATGAGAGTTCCTGTTGCTTCACATCCCCAGCAGCAATTGGTGTTGTCAGTGTTTTGGATTTTAGCCCTTATAATAGGTATGTAGTGGTAATTGCAAATTAAAATAACAATCAGAAACCACTACACATGTATTAGAATTGGTCTATATGTCTGTTTTTATGTCAGTACCACACTGTTTTGATTACTGTAGCTATGCAATATGTTTTTGTTTTGTTTTGTTTTGTTTTGTTTTTGAGACAGAGTCTAGCTCTGTCACCCAGGCTGGAGTGCAGTGGCGTGATCTTGGCTCACTGCAAGCTCCGCCTCCCAGGTTCACACCATTCTCCTGCCTCAGCCTCCCAAGTAGCTGGGACTACAGGCACCTGCCACCATGCCTGGCTAATTTTTTTGTATTTTTAGTAGAGACGGGGTTTCACTGTGTTAGCCAAAATGGTCTCGATCTCCTGACCTCGTGATCCACCTGCCTCGGCCTCCCAAAGTGCTGGGATTACAGGTGTGAGCCACCACACCTGGCTGCTATGTAATATGCTTTGAAATCAGGAAGTGGGAAAAATACAACTTTGTTCTTTTTTAAAAGATTGTTTGGGGTATTTGGGATCCCTTGAAATATTAATTTCAGGATACATTTTTCTATTTCTGCAAAAAATACTATTGTGACTTTGATACTGATTGCAATAAATCTGTAGATCACTTTGTGTACTATTGACATTTTAACAATATTATTTTCCAATCCATGAACACAGTTCAGTTCAGTTTTCTTCAGCAACACTTTGTAGTATTTGTAGTATCTGTTGCCCAGGCTAGAGTGCAGTGGCACAATCTTGGCTCGCTGCAACCTCTGCCTCCCGGGTTCAAGCTATTCTCCTGCCTCAGACTCCCGAGTAGCTGGGATTACAGGTATGCCCCACCACGCCTGGCTAATTTTTGTATTTTTAGGAGAGACACGGTTTTGCCATATTGGCCAGGCTAGTCTCAAACTCCTGACCTCAAGTGATCTGCTCGCCTCAGCCTCCCAAAGTGCTGGGATTACAGGTGTGAGCCACTGCGCCTGGCCTTTTGATGCTATTCTAAATAGAATTTTAAAATTAATTTCCTTTTCAAATTGTTCATTGTTAGAGAAATGAAACTGATTTTTGTCTGTTGATTTTGTATTCTGCAACTTCACTAAATTTATTTTTTAGTTCTAACAGGTGTGTGTGTGTCTCTCTGGGTGTGTCTGTATGTGTAATCTTTATGGTTGTCTGCATATAAGATCATATCATTAGACATAACTATTTCTTCCTTTCTAATTTGGATGCGTCTTATTTCTTTTTCTTTTCTAATTGCTCTGGCTAGAACTTCCAATACCATGTTGAATAGAAGCGATGATAGTGGAAATCCTTGTTTGTTTCTCATCTTATAGGAAACGTTTTGAATCTTCCACTGTTAAGTATGATGTTAGCTGTGGGCTTTTCATATATGGCCTTTAGTATCTTGAGGCATTTTCCTGCTATTCATTCCTACTTTATAGAGTGTTTTTATCATAAGTGGCTGTTAAATTTTGTCAAATGTTTTTCTGTGTTAGTTGAGGTGATAATGTGGACTTTTTCCATTATTCTGTTAATGTGGTTTATTACATTGATTGATTTTCATATGTTGAACCAACCTTGCATTTCATTAATAAATCCACTTGTCATGATGTATAATTCTCTTAATGTGCTGTTGAACTCTGTTTGCTATTATTTTGTTGAATATTTTTGAATCAATGTTTATCAGAGATATTGGTCTATAGTTTTCTTGTAGTGCCTTTGTCTGGCTTTGGTATCAGGAGAATGCTAGTCTCATTAAATGAGTTTAGACGTTTTCCCTCCTCTTCAATTTTTTTTTGGAAGAGTTTCAGGGGTATTTGTGTTCTTCTTTAAATGCTTTGTAGAATCCATGAGTGAACCCATAGGGTCCTGAGGTTTTCTTTTGGGAGGTTTTTGATAGCTGATTCAGTGTCCTTGCTAATTATAGATTTGTTCAGATTTTCTATTTCCGCATGATTCCGTTTTGGTGGGTTTGTTTTCTGGGAATTTGTCCCTTTCATCTAGGTTATCCAATTTGTTGACCTATAATTATTCACAGCAGTCTCTTAAGATCCTTTATATTTCTGTAAAATTGTTTTTTTTTTCTTGCTATGAATTTTAAATTTTTTATTTTTGTTCTGGAAATTTGATGTTTACTTAATCCTTATATGTAATAGAAACATAATCCATTGAGCCTTTGGATAAACAAAATTTTCAGCGTTTACTCATAATACATTCTTCAAATTATCCCACACAAAACTGCTTAGAAAGAATGTGTTAAACTAGGCTGGGCGAGGTGGCTCACGCCTGTAATCCCAGCACTTTGGGAGGATGAGGCGGGCGGATCATAAGATCAGGAGATCCAGACCATCTTGGCTAACACGGTGAAACTCTGTTTCTGCTAAAAATACAAAAAATTAGCCGGGCACGTTGTCAGGCGCCTGTAGTCCCAGCTACTCAGGAGGCTGAGACAGGAGAATGGCGTGAACCCGGGAGGCGGAGCTTGCAGTGAGCCGAGATCGCGCCACTGCACTCCAGCCTGGGTGATGAGCAAGACTCCCAAACAAAAAAACAAAAACAAGAATGTGTTAAACTATATTGATAATTAAAAAACAAGCACAACAACATAAAGAATCTTCCTCTATTTCAGGAGAAATGATTTACTGTGAAGTTATCCTTTTAACATCTTTGGTGTCAATTCTGGGTGAACCAAGATGGTCGCTTTCTGTCTCGTTTAATGATCCTCTTGCCCTGATCTTGTTCAGACGGTGTCTCTCCCGTGTACAGCACCATAGTCTCTATGGTGGGAGCCTTAAAAGGGCCCCCTTCTTGTTTCTCTATCTGTCGTTTGATTTCTGCAGTCTCCTTGTGCACTTTCTCATAGCAGTAGCCACAAAGGACATATTTCTGTTTCAGGTGACCACATTCAGGACAAACATCTGTATTGTTCTTTTTTTTTTTTATTTTCTTTTTGAGACAAAGTCTGGCTCTGTCACCTAGGCTGGAGTGCAGTGGCGCGACCTCGGCTCACTGCAACCTCCGCGTCCCGGGTTCAAGCGATTCTTCTGCCTCAGCCTCCCGAGTAGCTGGGACTACAGGCACATGCCACCACGCCCGGCTAATTTTTTGTATTTTTAGTAGAGACGGGGTTTCACGATATTGGTCAGGCTGGTCTCGATTTCCTGACGTCGTGATCTGCCCACCTCGGCCTTCCAAAGTGCTGGGATTACAGGTGTGAGCCTCCGCGCCCGCCTATCCTGTTCTTAACTTTAATAAGCTTCTGAGGGTTTCTTCTCCTACACAAGTTAACTTCAGTGGTTCGTCTGTTTTTGGGAGCTGCAATCCAAAAGATACTATACAAAAGGCTGGAATTCTCATTATTTCCACTGGTATCATTTGCTGGCTCTGTAAATATGGCTGGGCCCTGTACTGCTAATGCTGGTCCCCACGGAGGACTAGGAAAGCCCAGCCGGCTCTGTGGAAGCTTCCGCAGTAGTAGCTCCCAGTAGTTTCGAAGCAGTCCCTGGGCCGCAGGCCACAGCGGAACCGTAAAATTGGTTTTAACGTCCACTGTTTATTTCTGATTTTAGTTATTTGGGTCTTCTCTTTTTTTTTTCTTAGTTAATCTGGCTAACAATTTGTCAATTTTGTTAATCTTCTCAAAGAAGCAACTCTTGATATTGTTGATTTTCTCGATTATTTTTCTATTTACTATTTCATTTTTCTCTGCTCCATTGTTTCCTTCCTTCTTCTAGCTTTCGGTTGTTTTGTTTTTATTTTTCTTGAGCCTTACAGTGTAAAGTTAGATTGTTCATTTGCGATCTTTCTTTTTTTTAGTATAAGTGATTACAGCTATAAAGTTCCCTTTCCAGTGCAGTTGCCACATCCTACAAGTTTTGGTAAGTTGTATTTTCATTTTCTTTTCTTTTTTCTTTTCTTTTCTTTTTTTTTTTTTTTTGAAACGGAGTCTTGCTCTGTCATCCAGGCTGGAGTGCAGTGGTGCGATCTCACCTCACTGCCACTTTCATCTCCCGGGTTCAAGCGATTCTCCTGCCTCAGCCTCCCAAGTAGCTGGGATTACAGGTGTGTGCCACCAAGCCCGGCTAATTTTTGTATTCTTTGTAGAGACGGGGTTTTGCCATGTTGGCCAGGCTGCTCTTGAACTCCTGACTTCAGGTGATCCGCCCACCCTGGCCTCCCAAAGTGCTGGGATTAAAGGCGTGAGCCACCGCACCCAGCCTGTATTTTCATTTCCATTCATCTCAAGATATTTCCTAATTTCCCTGGTGATTTCTTCTTTGATCCATTGGTTGTTTACAAGTGAGTTGTTCAATTTCCACATGTTTGGTAATTTTCCAGTTTTCCTTCTGCTGCTGATTTCTGGTTTCATTCCACTGTGATTAGAAAAGATGCTGGGCGTGGTGGCTCATGTCTGTAATCCGAGCACTTTGAGTAGCTGAGGTGGGCAGATCACTTGAGCTCAGGAGTTTGAGACCAGCCTGGCCAACATGGTGAAACCTCACCTCTCCTGAAAATACAAAAATTAGCTGGGCATGGTGGCGTGTGCCTGTACTCCTAGCTACTCAGGAGGCTGAGACAGGAGAATCACTTGAACCCGGGAGGTGGAGGTTGCAGTGAGCTGAGATCGCGCCCCTGCACTCCAGCCTGGGGGACAGAGGGAGACCCTGTCTCAAAAAAAAAAAAAAAAAAAAAAAGAAAGAAAAGAAAAAGAAAAAGATACTTTGTATGTTTTCAATATTTTTAGATTTATTGACTTGTTTTGTGGCTTAAAATATGGTCTATCCTAGAGAATGTTCCATGTGTACTTGAGAAATATGTGTATTCTGCTATTGGTGGGTAAGTGTTCTGTTTTATGTCTGTTGTATCTAATTGGCCTGTAGTGTGTACAAGTCCTCTATTTTTTTATTGATCTTCCATATGGTTGTTTTTTCCATATGAATGTGTAGTCTTGGAGCCCCCTACTATTATTGTAGTTCTGTTTATTTCTCTGTTCAATTCTTTTTTCTTTCTTCTTTTCTTTTTTGAGACAGTCTCACTCTGTCGCCCAAGCTGGAGTGCAATGGTGCGATCTCAGCTCACTGCAACCTCTGCCTCCTGGGTTCAAGCAATTCTCCTGCCTCAGCCTCCCAAGTAGCTGGGATTACAGGTGCACACCACCATGCCCAGCTAATTTTTTGTATTTTCAGGAGAGATAGGGTTTCACCATGTTGGCCAGGCTGGTCTTGAACTCCTGACCTCAGGTAATCCACCGCCTTGGACTCCCAAAGTGCTGGGATTACAGGCGTGAGCCGCCACGCCCGGCCTTCTCCGTTCAAGTCTGTCAGTGTTTATTTTTTGTATTTAGGAGATCTGATATTTAATGAATATGTTGATAATTGTTCTACTTTTTGGTGCACTGACCATTTTATCATTATTTAATGTCCTTCTTTGTCTCTTGTAACAGTTATTGCTGTAATGTCTATTTTGCCTTATATTTGTATAGCCATCTCTCTCTGCTCTCCTTTGGTTAGTCTTTGCATGAAATATCTTTCTAAAAAATGCATTATAGTAAAAACACAACATGAGATCTACTTTCAACACATTTTAAGTTTACAAAATTTACAATATTGTTAACTATAGGCATGACATTATATAACATATCTCTACAACTTATTCATCTTGCATAACTGACACTTGATACCCATTGAATAGCAACTCCTCATTTCCCCTTTTTCCCAATCCCTGGCCACTACCATTCTATTATCTGGTTTTATGATTTTGATTATCTTAAATACCTCATCTAAGTAGAATCACACAGTATTTGTTCTATCACTGGCTTATTTTACTTAGCATAACGTCCTCAAAGTTCATTCACGTTGTCATATGTGGCAAGATTTCCTCCATTTTTAACACTGAATAATATTCCATCATATTTACATACCACAGTTTATTCATTCATCGATTGATGGACATTTAGGTTGTTTCCATATCTTGGTTGTGAATAATGATGTGATGAACATAGGAGTGCAAATATCTCTCCAAGTTCCTTATTTCAAATCTTTTGAATAAATAGCCAGAGATGGACTTGCTGGATTATATGGTAGTTCTATTTTCACTGTGAGTATGTTTGTTGTGGGCTTTTCATTATGACCTTTATTACGTTGAGGTATTTTTCTTCTATTCCTAGTTTGCTGAAAGATTTCATCATGAAAATGTATTAAATTTTCTTTTTAATTTTTTAAATTTTATTTTAGATCCAGAGGGTACATGCACTTGTTTGTTACATGGGTATTACATGAGTAATAGTGGGGGTTGGGCTTCTAGTGTACCCATCACCCAAATATTGGAACTTATATCTAATAGGTAATTTTTCAACCCTCACCCCCTCTCAGCCTCCCCCTTTTTGAAGTCCTCAGAGTCTATTTTCTCCATCTTTATGTCCATGTGTACCCTTTGTTCAGCTCCCATTTAATAAATGAGAAATGCAATATTTGATTTTCTGTTTCTGTGTGAGTTCACTTAGGATAATTGCCTCCACTGCATCCATGTTGCTGCAAAGGAAATGATTTCATTGTTTTTTTATGATTGCATAGTATTCCATGATGTATCTATATCACATTTTCTCTTTTTTAACATTTATTTATTTATCTTTTAATTTATTTTTTGAGATAGAGTTTCGCTCGTTGCCCAGGCTGGAATGCAGTGGTGTGATCTCGGCTCACTGCAACCTCTGCCTCCTGGGTTCAAGTGATTCTCCTGCCTCAGTCTCCCAAGTAGCTGGAATTATAGGTGCTCGCCACTACGCCCAGCTAACTTATGTATTTTTTAGTAGAGACAGGGTTTCACTATGTTGGCCAGGCTGGTCTTGAACTCCTGACCTCAGATGATCCACCCACCTCGGCCTCCCAAAGTGCTGGGATTACAGGCGTGAGCCACTGCGCCCAGCCCTTAACTTTTAAGTTCAGGGGTATGTGTGCAGGTTTGTTAGATAGGTAAACATGTGTCACAGGTGTTTGTTGTACAGATTATTTCATCACCCGGGTATTAAGCCTAGTACTCATTAGTTATTTTTGCTGGTCCTCTCCCTCCTCCCATCCTCCACCCTTCAATAGGCCGCAGTGTCTGTTGTTCCCCTCTATGTGTTCATGTGTTCTCATTTAACTCCAACTTGTAAATGAGAACATGCAGTATTTGGTTTTTTGTTCCTGTATTAGTTTGCTAAGGATGATGGCCTCCAGCTCCATCCGTGTTCCTGCAAGGAACATGATCTTGTTCTTTGTTATGGTTGCATAGTATTCCATGGTGTATATGTACCACGTTTTCTTTATCCAGTCTACTATCATTGATGGGCATTTAAGTTGATTCCATGTCTTTGCTGTTGTGAATAGTGCTGCAATGAACATACATGTGCATGTGTCTTTATGATAGAATGATTTATATTCTTTTGGAAATATACCCAGTAATGGGATTTCTGGGTTTTGTTTTGTTTTTTGTTTGTTTGTTTTGTTTGTTTTTGAGACAGTCTCGCTCTGTCACCCAGCCTGGAGTGCAGTGGCGTGATCTCGGCTCACTGCAACCTCTGACTCCTGGGTTCAAGCGATTCTCCTACCTCAGCCTCCCGAGTAGCTGGGACTATGCACCACCATGCCCGGGTAATTTTTGTATTTTTAGTAGAGACGGGGTTTCACCATGTTGGCCAGGCTCGTCTTGAACCCCTGACCTCGTGATCCTCCCACCTCAGCTTCCCAAAGTGCTGGGATTACAGGCGTGAGCCACTGTACCCGGCCAGTAGTTCTGTTTTTAGCTCTTTGAGGAATTGCCCCACTGCTTTTTACAGTGGTTGAACTACTTTATACTCCCACCAACAGTATATATAAGCAATCCTTTTTCTCTACAACCTTGCCAGCACTTGTTATTTTTTGACTTTTTAATAATAGCCATTCTGACTGATGTGAGATGGTATCTCATTGCGGTTTTGATTTGCATTTCTCTAATGATCAACGATGCTAAACTTTTTTTTCATATGCTTATTGGCCACATGTATGACTTCTTTTGAGAAGCGTCTGTTCATGTCCTTTGCCCACTTTTTAATGGGGTTGTTCTTCTTCTTGTAAATTTGTTTAAGTTCCTTATAGATGCTAGATAGTAGACCTTTGTTGGATGCATAATTTGGAAACATTTTCTCCCATTCTGTTAGGTTGTCTGTTTACTCTGTTGATAGTTTCTTTTGCTGTGCAGAAGCTCTTTAGTTTAATTAGCTCCCATTTGTAAATTTTTTCTTTTGTTGCAATTACTTTTGGTATCTTTGTCATGAAATCTTTGCCCATTTCTATGTCCAGAATATGCCACATTTTCTTGATCCACTCCATTACTGGTGCATGCTTAGGTTGGTTTCATGACTTTACTATTGTAAATAGTGCTGCAATAAACATACAAGTTCTGGTTGTCTTTCTAATATAATGATTTATTTTCCTTTGGGGGGATACCCAGTAGGTGGGATTGCTTGATCAAATGGTAGTTCTATTTTCAGTTCTTTGAGATATCTCCACACTGTTTTCTACAGAGGTTGAACTAATTTACATTCCCACCAGCAGTGTATGAGTGTTCCTTTTTCTCTACATCCATGCCAACATGTGCTGGTTTTTAACTTTTTAATAAAAGTCTTTCTGGCTTATGTAAGATGGTATCTCAGTGTGGTTTTAATTTGCAATTTTCTTAAATGCTTTTTGTGCATCTGTTGAGATAATTATGTGATTTTTTAGCTTTTATTCTACTAATATGGTGTATCGCATTAATTGATTTGATTTTCATGGTTTTTTTTTTTTTTTTTTTTTGAGACGGAGTCTCGCTCTGTCACCCAGGCTGGAGTGCAGTGGCCAGATCTCAGCTCACTGCAAGCTCCGCCTCCCGGGTTCACGCCATTCTCCTGCCTCAGCCTCCCGAGTAGCTGGGACTACAGGCGCCGCCACCTTGCCCGGCTAGTTTTTTATATTTTTAGTAGAGACGGGGTTTCACCGTGTTAGCCAGGATGGTCTCGATCTCCTGACCTCGTGATCCGCCCGTCTCGGCCTCCCAAAGTGCTGGGGATTACAGGCTTGAGCCACCGCGCCCGGCCTTGATTTTCATCGTTAAAACATCTTTGATACATTGGTGTTGTGTGGGAAGTAAAATTTAGAAATCCTTACATCCCAGGGATAAATCCCACTTGGACATGGTGTATAATCCTTTTAATGTGCTGTCTGATTCAGTTTTGTAGTATTTTATTGAGGATTTTTACGTCTATATTCATCAGAGATATTGGCCTGTTGTTTTCTTTTATGGTAATATCTGGCTTTGTATCAGGGTAATGCTGGTCCCATAAAATGGGTTTTAAGCATTCCCTCTTCTTCATTTTTTGGACGAGTTTGAGAAGAATTGGCATTAATTCTTTAATTTTTATTAGGATTCACCAGTGAAGCCATCTAGTTCTGGGCTTTTCTTTGTTGGGAGGTTTTTTTATTACTAACTCAAAGTCCTTACTAACTATAGTTCTGCTCAGATTTTCTATTTCTTCATGCTTTAGTCTTAGTAGGTTGTACATTTGTAGGAATTTATCCATTAAATTTATCCATTAAATAAACTCTTCTTCTAGTTTATCCAGTTTTCTGGCATATAATTGTTCACAGTAGTCTCTTATGATCCTTTTTATTTCTGTTGTGTTTATTTTATTTCTGTTGTAATGTCTCTTCTTTCACTTATGATTTTATTTATTTGAGTCTTCAATCATTTTTAGTCAATTTTGCTTATCTTTAAAATAATTTTTAGTTTTGTTGATTTTTTCTGTTGATTTTCTATTTTCCAGTTTGTTTATTTCTGCTCCAATTATTGTTATTTCTTTCCTTTTCCTAACTTTGGGCATAGTTTGTTCTTTTTTTTTCTAGCTCCTTGAGTTGAAAGACAGGTTGTTTACTTGAGATATTTTTTCTTTTCTAATGTAAGCATTTCTTCCTATAAGCTTCTCTCTCATTACTGCTTTTGCTACATTCCATTAGTTTGGATATGTTTTGTTCTCATTTTCATTTGACTTGTGGTACCTTCTCATTTCCTTTTTGATTTCTTTGACCTAATGGCTGTTCCAAAAGAATGTTGTTTAATTTCCACATATTTGAAAATTTTCAGTTTTCCTTCTGCTATTGATTTCTAGTTTTATTTCACTATCATCAGAAAACTTATCTGGTATGATTTCTTTTTTTTTTTTTTTTTTGAGAAGGAGTCTCGCTCTGTAGCCCGGACTGGAGTGCAGTGGCCGGATCTCAGCTCACTGAAAGCTCCGCCTCCCGGGTTCACGCCATTCTCCTGCCTCAGCCTCCCGAGTGAGTAGCTGGGACTACAGGCGCCCGACACCTCACCCGGCTAGATTTTTGTATTTTTTAGTAGAGACGGGGTTTCACCGTGTTAGCCAGGATGGTCTCAATCTCCTGACCTTGTGATCCGCCCGTCTCGGCCTCCCAAAGTGCTGGGATTACAGGCTTGAACCACCGCGCCCGGCCACTTATCTGGTATGATTTCAATCTTAAATTTGCTAAGAAATGTTTTTGACCTAACATGTGGTCTATCTTCGAGATTCTTCCATGTGCACTTAAAAAAATGTGTATTCTACTGTTGTTGGGTGGAATATTCTGTATGTGTCTCTTACGTCCATTTGGTCTATGGTGTTATTTAAGTCCTCTCTTTCCCTATTGATCTTCTATCTGGGTGTTTTATACATTATTGAAAGTGGGATATTGAAGTATCCTACTATTATTGTATTGCTGTCTATTTCTTCCTGTCAATGTTTGCTTTATGAAATTAAGTGAACTGATGTTAGGTGCATATGTATTTGTAACGATGATATCTTTCTGAAAGATTAGTCTTCTTATCATTATATAATGTTCTTCCTTGTCACTTGTGACAATTTTTGACTAAATTATTATTTGTCTGATATGAGTATTGCCACCCCTTCTTTCTTTTGTTTACCATTTGCATGAGATTTTTTTCCATGCCATTACTTTCAGCCTCTGTGTGTCCTTAAATCTAAAGCGAGTTTCTTTTAAACAGCATGTAGTTTGCTCTTTTCTTTTTTAATATGTTCAGTTACTGTATGCTTTTCCACTTGGGAGTTTAGTTCATTTGCATTTAAGGTAATTATTGATGAAGAATTTACAATTGCCACTTCGTTAATTGTTTTGTGTTAGTCCTATAGTTCTTTTGTCTGTCTTTTCTTCTCTTGTTGTATTCCTTTTTGTTTGTTTGTTTTATTTTTTGTATTGATATGATTTGATTCCTTTCTCTTTTTCTTTTGTGTTTCCTGTACAGGTATTTTTTGTGGTTGTCATTACCTTGGAATTTATATAAAAAATTTTATAACAGCCTATTTTAAGCTGAAAACAACTTCAATTCAACTGCATACATATATGCTGCATCGTAACTTTTCCACCCCATACATTTTATTGTCTTATTGTCAAGATTTTCACCTACTCACATTGTGTACATTTAAATATATTTTAGTTATTATTTTTAATATTTTAATCTTTCAACTCATACTGGAATTAAAAGTGGTTAAGCCACCATCATTACAGTAATATAATTTTCTGTATTTGTCTATATATTTACCTTTATCAATGAGTTTCATACTTTCTTATGCTATCATGTTTATGTTTAGCATCCTTTTGTTTCAACTTGAATAACTCTCTTTAGCATTTCTTGTAAGGAAGATCTGTAAGGAAGATCTGGTACTGATGAAATTTCTCAGCTTTTTTTTTTTTTTTTTTTTTTGAGACGGAGTCTCGCTCTGTCGCCCAGGCTGGAGTGCAGTGGCCGAATCCCAGCTCACTGCAAGCTCCGCCTCCCGAGTTTACGCCATTCTCCTGCCTCAGCCTCCCGAGTAGCTGGGACTACAGGCGCCCGCCACCTCGCCCGGCTAGTTTTTTGTATTTTTTAGTAGAGACGGGGTTTCACCGTGTTAGCCAGGATGGTCTCGATCTCCTGACCTCGTGATCCGCCCATCTCGGCCTCCCAAAGTGCTGGGATTACAGGCTTGAGCCACCGCGCCCGGCCGAAATTTCTCAGCTTTTATTTGTGTGAGAAAGTCTTCATTTCTCCTTCGTTTTTGAAGGACTATATTGCAAGATGTAGTATTCTTGGTTGGAAGATTTTTTGTTTTTTTTTTCAACACTTTGTGTATAGTATCTCATTCCTTTCTGGGCTACATAATTTCCTTTTTATTTAAACTTTTAAATTATTAATTGAAAAATTAGAATTGTATATATTTATGAGGTACAATATGATGTTATAATATATGTATACAGTGTGAAGTAATTAGATCAAGTGAATTGACGTATCCATCACCTCAAATACTTATCAATTTTTGTAGTGAGAAAATTTGAAATTTGCTCTCTTAGCAATTTTGAAATATGCAATACATTATTATTATTAACTATACTCACCATGCTGTGCAATAGATCTCAAAAAAATTTATTCCTCCTGTCTAACTGAAATTTTGTATCTGTCGACCAACATCTTTCAATTCCCCTTAACCCCTGGCCCCTGGTAACCACTATGCTGTTCTCTGCTTCTATAAGTTTGATTAACAGGTATATTAAGCTTGATTAACAAGTATATTAAGTTTTAGATTCCAAATATAAGTGAGCTCATGCAGTACTTGACTTTCTGTACCTAGCATATTTTATGTAGCATAATATCCTCCAGGTTCATCTTTTTTGTTGCAAATGGCAGGATTTCCTTCTTTTGAAATACTAAATAGTATTTCATTGTGAATGTATACATTTTCTTAATCCATTCATTTGTTGATGGACATTTAGGGTGATTCCGTATCTTGGCTATTGTGAATAATGTTGCAATAAATATGGAAGTGCAGATATCTCTTTGACATACTGATTTCAAATCCTTTGGCTGTATATCCAGTAGTGGGATTTCTAGATCATGTGGTAGTTATATTTTTAGTTTGTAGAACGTCCACACAATTTTCCATGATGACTCTACTAATTTACACTCCCATCAACAGCATACAAGGGTTGCCTTTTCTCTGCATCCTTGTCAACACTTGTTATTTTTTGTCTTTTTGATACTAGCCTTCCTGACAGGTGTGAGGTGATGCCCCATTCTGGTTTTAATTAACATTTACATAATGATTAATGATTTTGTTCATTTTTTCACGTGTCTGTTGGCCATTTGTATGCACACACATCTCTCAAGAACACATAATGATTTTCAGCAAGTCTAGTCCAAATCTGTTGGGGATAAAAAATAAATTAACTCAGTGGAAGCATAATATTGTTAGAGTACACCCAGATTTTGTCACTACACAGAACATTTAACTTATTGTTTTTTTTTTTTTGAGACGGAGTTTTGCTCTTGTTGCCCAGACTGGAGTGCAATGGCATCATCTTGGCTCCCTACAACCTGCCCCTCCCAGGTTCAAGCGGTTCTCCTGCCTCAGCCTCCCGAGTAGCTGAGATTACAGGCATGCGCCACCACGCCCAGCTAATTTTGTGTTTTTAGTAGAGGCAGAGTTTCTCCATTTGGTCAGGCTGGTCTTGAACTCCCAACCTCAGGTGGGAGTTCCTTGGCCTCCCAAAGTGCTGGGATTACAGGCGTGAGCCACCGCGCTCGGTCCAAAACATTTAACATTTTAATCATAGTAGGTAATATTTTCTGAGTGCTTACTCTGTATTGGGCACTAGAATTATCTTCATTTCATAAGAAAAGGAAAGTAAGGCTTCCAGGTGTCATTCACTCAGGGTCACAAAGCTAATAAATGGAATAGGAAATGGCACCAGGACTGTCTAACCACAGTCAACCCACATAACTACATCACAGAGCTGTCCTGGTTTCCACCAGTCACATTTAGATTAATAGTGATAGCACAACTTTCTCTAAGATCAGTGGGAGTACCTGAGAGACCTTAGTTTAAGTAAAAAGACTATTCTGGTAAGTTTGCTTCCACGGTGAATTGACATCGTTTCCTCTGGAGACAGAAAACTTCTACCAGCTTTTATTTAAAAAAATTTTTTTTTCATAAAACCATAACACTTACTTTTTTTTTTTTTTTTTTTTTGAGACAGTCTCGCTCTGTCGCCCAGGCTGGAGTGCAGTGGTGCAATCTTGGCTCACTGCAATCTCCGCCTCCCAGGTTCAAGTGATTCTCCTGCCTCAGCCTCCTGAGTAGCTGGGATTACAGTTGTGTGCTACTATGCCTGGCTAATTTTTGTATTTTTAGTAGAGACAGGGTTTCACCATGTTAGTCAGCCTGGTTTCGACTCCTGACCTCGTGATCCACCGCCCTTGGCCTCCCAAAGTGCTGGGATTACAGGTGTGAGCCACCCTGCCCAGCCAACACTTAAATTTTAGTTTTTATCAAAGTAATATATGTGCATCATTAAAAGAAATAAAATGCTAGTAACGGGCACATAACAAAACCTAGCAATATCCTGTAGCACTTCTTCCCACTGCACGTCCTGCAGGAAACGACTTTCAACACTTTTAACTGTTTCTTCAGAATTTACCATTCCCAAATCCCTTCTCCTTTGCCACCTCCAATTCAGAGGCTAAACAACCAGCTGTTTGCTTTCTTAGTTTCCTTTGTAGCTAAGGATGGCTGTATTATCCAACTGTAGCCAATGAGATGTTTGCTGGGGGCCTTTTACTTCCTGAACAAAGACACTTACACAGCTAATGCCATCCCCTTCCTTATTTCTGCTTTGAATATAGTCGTGCTGTCTGGAGCTATAACAACCATCTTGTGACCATGTAGGGATTAGCATGAGGATGAAGACAACATGTTAAGGAAGAAAGTCAGAAAGAGCCTGATTTCTTGATAACATCATTGAGCAGCTGAACCCAGGCCACCCTTCCTGTTAACTGAAAAATAAATAAATAAATAAATAAATAAATAGAGCCATATGTGTTTAAGACACTGTCAGTTGGGTGTTTTTTGTTTGTTTGTTTGTTTGTTTTTACTTATGGCTGAAAGGAGTTTTAAGTGATGGACCACCATGATTCTTCATAATATTCTTCATAATACACTTATATTACTATTTTTGTAACTTAGCAATTTGAGACATTATCTTTTGACATCTCCTTATGGTAGAAGAGGATTTATCTCTTTTTTATCCCCTATTTTCCCTCCATTTACTCTTTTAATAGGTTTATATTTCCAATTCCTAGTAAATCAGTAGTCACTACAAAGTCAAGACACGTAGTGTAATTACCTTCAAATTTTTTTTAATGTTTCTGGTTTTAATTGCTTGATTTTTTTCCACTTGAATGTGCCTAGCCTTTGTTTTTCACATTTGCTTCATCAGTTCATTTATAAACCTATGAGCATGTTTTTTCATAAATGTGCAAACATATCAGCCCATTGATTTAAGAAGAACACAATAAAATGCTGACTTGGAGCTCTGTGTAAGGGGAAGGTGCTTGTCAAGTCTACTATTGGACTTTAAGGTGACTGGATGGAGACTTGCACAATCTGCCAGAGGACCACTAAATACAGAATATGGAGGCCATTGCTCTGGGACTGTTTGATTTCTTTGGTGAACTCTCTGATATTTTGCTGGAGTGTAGATACTTGGCTCTTGTGATTTCTACCCATGAAGTAAGGGGAAGGTGGAGGGAGATCAACTGTTCCAATATACACTTTTTTTTTTTTTTTTTGAGACAGAGTCTCGCTCTGTCGCCCAGGCTGGAGTGCAGTGGCCGGATCTCAGCTCACTGCAAGCTCCGCCTCCCGGGTTCACGCCATTCTCCTGCCTCAGCCTCCCGAGTAGCTGGGACCACAGGCGCCCGCCACCTCGCCCGGCTACCAATATACACTTTCAATTATCCCCTGGTTGAGCCTTTATGTCTTGCTCCCACCATCAGGATACCTTTACTGTGCCTCTCCAGGATTTGGCAGGGTAGATGAGCTCTCTCCTGGTGGATCTCTTCCCACATGTGGACTCTGCTCATTCCTTCCCCTGCCCTGCTTTCTCCATTACCACCCCCCCACCCCTTTCTGCTTGCCAGAAAGTTATTGAAATCTCTTCACCACTGATGGGAACTCCTCCAGCTTTCTTTGGAGTTGTGAGTTTATACATTTGATTCCTTTACTCTTAATTTTTAGGATCTCGAGAGTTAGAGGAGATAAATGCATTCAGTCTTCTTGAATGGAAACCCAAATCTGCCACAGACTATTTGCATATGTCAGGTCTGTAGAGCAACATCTGTGAACCACTGACAATGGAAACAGCATGTGTTTGGGAATCTTATGGATTTGAGTTTGAATTCTTACTCTCTGACCTCTTTACTCAACTCACTTGTATCCATGGACCTTAATGTTCTCCTTTGTAAAGTGAGAATAATAATGTCTAATAATAATGTCTACTTGCTGGAGTTCTGGGAAGATTTCTGCGGGTACTATATATAAAGCATTCAACAAAGGACATGGTAGATGTAGGTTTCAAAAAAACAGAAGTGATCATTTTTTAATGAAAGCAAGTGATTGGAAAGATTTAAATCAAGTTTTGTGAGGGGTGGGGGGCTTGGATGCCAGGATTTTACTATTCTTGACATTGAGGAGCCTTGGCAGGCTTCTGAGCTAGAGAATGACTTGGTCCCAAATAATTTTTTGGATTTTCCCTCATCTGGTCTAAGGAGGAAGCAAGAAGCCCTTGGCCCAGCAGCTCTTGGGTTAAAATCTTCATCTGCATCTGAGTTATTTGTAAGTGTTGTCATAGCAACCAGTTTGGCAATTGAGCCAGTGCTGCAAGCTCCTGACAGTCTGGAGTGGAGGGCAGTGAAAAAAGATGGAAGATTCAGAACTGGAGTTATCTGTAACTAGTATCTCACTTTTATTATTTATCTGAAGCTTCCAGGTTAAGATGAGGGTGAGAGTCCTTCAGGGAACATCATTGGATGTTAGAGACTCTCCTGTCCAATCAGGAGACTAGAGATACTTCTGATGTGAAAATAAGCTCTGAGAGGTCCAGCAGCTGACTCAAGGACACAACAAAGTAGGAATGGAGACAGGACTAGACTTTTAAAAAAGGGCTTAGGGTCACGGAACTGAAGCAAAATAAACCGGGAGGGGACCTTTGGAAATGTTTCGTCCACCTCCCCACCAACACACACATGCCTTTTTGTGTTGTTCATATGAGGAACCTGGACCCAGAGTGGTTCAGAACAGACTTAGCTTCACACAGCAATTCTGGTGGTGACTTGGGATCAAAACCCAGAGGACTCGGGCCTCACAGACCTGGGTATTTCCTGAGGAAGTGGCAGTCTAGGAGTCACAGTCCAAAGAAGCCCCTCTCTGCTGACTGCCAAGACAGGGCCTCCCAGGGTAACATTGATTTGACTGCCTTGGCTTCTGACTGCCTTGGCCTTTGAGCTCCTCAAATCCAGCACGCAAGTGTCCAGGTCACATTTCCCCTCACCCATGCACTCTTTTGTCTGCATGTATGTGTGTCCTCCTGCCTGTGGCATTGCTGTTGCCCAAATGGCAGCCCAGCCCCACCCCACCCTGAACCAAGCACATCTGCCACATGCTTCCCATCCATATTGCCTACAGGGCTAGACATTTCTTGAACATTCTCTTATATAATTCATTCCTCACAATTATCATTCTCCATCTCCCAGTTTAGCAGGTGGAAACCTAAAGGACCAGGAAAGATAGTGACTGGCCCAAAGTCACACAGTGAGTCTTAGCCCGAATCCCTCCTCCTCATAATGATCCTCCTCATTTTACATGTTTCTGCCCATTCTATCCCACACTGATTTCTCAGCGCTCAGAGTTCCTCTGGCACTTATTTTTGTCTTAATCACCCCCTTAAACTTGTGCAATTTCCTCTGTGTTCTCTGCCTTATGTGCAGCCTAAAATCCTCCTGTTTCCTCATAGCTAATCCACCAAGTCTAGTTGACCTTCTCTGTTCTGCCTTTCAAATCCACCTTCTTTCCTCATCCTATGCCACTATCCTGTTTCAATCTCAAAACCCCTCAAATGAACAACCTCAAGTCCACTCTCTAGCCCCCTGCTTCCAGACTGGCCATTCACTGCATGAATTCAGGTGCATAAATGGTTGGATGATGAATGAAATTTGGATTCAGCTCTGTAATTGTGCATTGTTGCTTAAGAGAGCCTGCTTGACATCACTTGTTGCCTGCCAGTTTTCCCTCCGCTCCAGGATGTGAATTCTCTAGAAGGGGGTTTGGGTCAGTTAATTCAGAGTAATGTGACCCAACAGTCCAAATTAGATCTAGTTAGATCTTGAGCAATGAGGTGTGGTGGAGAAAAGGCATACAGGATGGAAATTGAGAGGGCTTATGAAGTAGGTGCTATTGTTTCCCCTCGCCATTATAGGTAAGGAAACTGAGGCCCAGGGAGACAGTTCTAAGAGGAAAGTTTATAACAGTGAACACATACATGAAGAAAAAAGAAACAGCTCAAATAAACAACCTAACCTTACACCACAAGGAACTAGAAGAGCAAACTAATTCCAAGGTTAGCATAAGGAAGGAAATAACAAAGATCAGAGGATAAAGGAAATAGAGCCTAGAAAAGCAATAGAAAAAAATCAAAACAACTAAGAGTTAGTTTTTTGAGAATACAAATAAAATCAAATCTTTAGCTAGACGAAGAAAAAACAAAGTAGACTGGGTGTGGTGGATCATGCCTGTAATCCCAGCAATTTGGAAGGCAGAGGTGGGCAGATCACCTGAGGTCAGGAGTTCGAGACCAGCCTAACCAACATGGTGAAACCCCATCTCTACTAAAAATACAAAATTTGCTGGGCATGGTGGTGCATGCTTGTAGTCCCAGCTACTTGGGAGGCTGAGGCAGGAGAATCACTTGAACCGGGGAGGTGGAGGTTGTGGTGAGCCGAGGTCGTGCCATTGCACTCCAGCCTGAGAAACAAGAGTGAAACTCCATCTCAAAAGAAAAAGAAAAAGAAAACAGAAAGAATATACATATAAAATCAGAAATGAAAGAGGAAACGTTACAACTGATACCAAAGAAATAAAATGGATTATAAGAGACTTCTGTGCACAATTATTTGCCAACAATTTGGATAACCTAGAAGAAATTGATAAATTTCTACAAACATACAACCTATTAAAACTGGGCTGTGAAAAAGTAGAAAATCTGAACAGACCAATAACAAGTAAGGCAATTGAATCAGTAATCAAAAATCTCCCAAAGAAGAAAAACCCAGGATCTGATTGCTTCACTGGTAAATTCTACCAAACATTTAAAGAATAATTAATACCAATTCTTCTCAAACTCTTCCAAAAAATGGAGGAGGAGGAAACACTTCCTAACCCTTTAACAAGACCAGCATTATCCTGGTACCAAAACCAGACAAAGACACCTTAAGAAAAGAAAACTGACCAGGCACAGTGGCTCACACCTGTAATCTCAGCACTTTGGGAGGCCGAGGCAGGTGAATCGCCAGAAGTCAGGAGTTTGAGACCAGCCTGGCCAACATGGTGAAACCCTGTCTCTACTAAAAATACAAAAATTAGCCGGGCGTGGTGGCGTGCCTGTAATCCCAACACTTTGGGAGGCTGAGGCGGGCGGATTACAGGTCAGGCGATAGAGACCATCCTGGCCAACATGGCGAAATCTCGTCTCTACTAAAAAATACAAAAATCAGCTGAGTGTGGTGGTGGGCGCCTGTAGTCCCAGCTACTCTGGAGGTTGAGGCAGGAAAATCACTTGAACCCAGGAGGCAGAGGTTGCAGTGACCCGAGATCGTGCCACTGCACTCCAGCCTGGCAACAGAGTGAGACTCCAAAAAAAAAAAAAAAAAAAAAAGACAAATACTGCATGGTCTGATTTATATGTGTAATCTAAAAAAGATGAACTTGTAGAAAAAGAGTGCAGAAGTATAGTACCAGGGACCAGGGACCAGGAGCTGAGGGAACCAGGGAGATATTGGTGAAAGGATGTAAACTTTCAGTTAAAGATGAATAAGTTCTGGGGACCTAATGCACACAACCTGATGACTACAGTCAATAATGATATATCATATACTTGAAATTTTCTAGGAGAGTAAATGTTAAGTATTTTTTACCACAAAAAATAACTATGTGAGGTCATAGATATGTTATTAGCTTGATCATGATAATCATTTCACTTTGTATATGTTCATCAAAACATCACATTGTGCATCTTTATATATATAATAAAAATTAATAAATGGATGAATGAATTAATTGACTTAAAATTTTAAGAAAAAGAAAATTTGGGGCCAGGTGCAGTGGCCCACTCCTGTAATCCCAGCAATTTGGGAGGCCAAGGCGGGCGGGTCACTTGAGGTCAGGAGTTGAAGACCAGCCTGACCAACATGGAGAAACCCCGTCTCTACCAAAAATACAAAATTAACCAGGCATGGTGGTGCATGCCTGTAATCCCAGTTACTTGGGAGGCTAAGGCAGGAAAATTGCTTGAACCCAGGAGGTGGAGGATGCAGTGAGCTGCGATTGCGCTACTACACTCCAGCCTGGGTGATAGAATGAGACTCTGTCTCGAAAAAGAAAGAAAAAGAAAAAGAAAATTTGGGGAAAACCACATCCTATCTACCACCCAAACATGACCAGTGTTAGCACCTTGGTGTATTTAGTCTGTATTCTAGACCTTAACAAATAAACAGAACATAGTTGGGATCAGTCTGTACAGTCAATTTTATGCTGCAATTTGCATGTAAACATTTTTCCATTAGAATTCTTTATAAACATTATTTAAATGACTTCAAAAATACGTCACTGAATAGATATACTTATGGAATTCCTTCCTGTGTGGGTTTCGGCATTTCTTTCTTTCTTTCTTTTTTTTTAATTTGTTTGACCACGTTTTAGGTTTGATTTTCTGTGTCTTATTTTGGAGGTAATGTAAAGAAGGATTGTTGTTTGAAAGAGGTTAGGAAAACTAAGTAGGCTTTTTGGAAACAGTAGTATTTGAGGGGAACTTTGGAGTGTGTAATACACGCACAGGATAAACCTTTCAGACAACATAGGAAAGTATACAGTGAAAATTAAGTTTCTTTTTCACTGCTCACCCTCAGGTCCCCAGTTCTCCACTGGGGATCACCACTGTTACCACTTTGTATGGCCTTTGTGTGGCTACTCTAAGCCCATACAAGTATGTGTGTGTGTTTTCTTTTATATACGTATTTTGAAAATTTCAGGCTTACTCAAAATTTCTAAGAAAAGCACAAGGAACTCCTGTGTACACTTCACTCAGATTCCCTAGATTTTAACATTTTCTCACATTTGCTTTATCCTACTCCATTTATCCCTCTCTCTCATATATGTGTCTGTTTGTATGTTTACTTCTTTTTTTCCCCTCAACAAGCTGAAAATCAGTTGCAGACAATAGTACTCCATTACCTTTAAATACTTCTGGGTGTATTTTCTAAATCAAGGGATTATCTTATGTAAACAGAGTAATTATCAAAATCAGAAAACTAAAAAATATGTAATACTATTAAATATATAATTTACAGACCTTATCAGAACTAGCCAATTTCCTCAGCAACATTCTTTATAGCAAAAGAAAAAAACAAATCATGTGCATTTAGTTGTCATATCTCTTTAGTCTCCTACACACTGGAAAAGATCCTTGGGTCTTCTTTTTTTTTTTTTTTCAGATGGAGTTTTGCTCTTGTTGCCCAGTCTGGAGTGTAATGGCGCGATCTTGGCTCACTGCAACCTCCGCCTCCCTGGTTCAAGCTATTCTCCTGCTTCAGCCTCCCAAGTAGCTGGGATTATAGGCATGTGCCACCATGCCCGGCTAATTTTGTATTTTTAGTAAAGACAGGGTTTCACCATGTTGGTCAGGCTGGTCTTGAACTCCTGACCTCACGTAATCCATTCACCTTGGCCTCCCAGAGCACTGGGATTACAGGTGTGAGCCACCGCACCCGGCCTCGGTCTTTCTTTATGGTTCATAACATTGTCATTTTTGGAGTTCAGGCTAGTTATTTGTAGGCTGTCCCTTAATATAAGCTTGTCTGATGTTTCCTCATGATTACACTCAGGTTATGAATTTGTTTTTTTTTTCTTGAGACGGAGTCTCGCTCTGTTGCCCAGGCTGGAATGCAGTGGCATGATCTTGGCTCACTGCAACCTCTGCCTCCCAGGTTCAAGCGATTGTCCTGCCTCACCCTCCTCAGTAGCTGGGATTACAGGCACCCATGACCACGCCAGGCTAATTTTTGTATTTTTAGTGGAGACAGGGTTTCACCATGTTGGCCAGGCTGGTCTCGAACTCCTGACCTCAGGTGATCTGATTGGACTCCCAAAATGCTGGGATTATAGGCGTGAGCCACCGCACCTGCCCAGGTTATGCAGTTTGATGGGACTATAACAGAAGTGATGCTATGTCCTTTTCAGTGCATTGTGTCAGGAGACACATGATGTCTAATAGTCCCATTAATTTTGATCCTAACTTTGATCACTTGGGTAATATAGTGTCCACCATGTTTCTCCACTGTCAAGTTAATTAATAAGTATCTTGTGGATAGATGCATTGTGCTTATGTAAATATACTGTTACTCAAACTTCTACCCACCGGTTTTAACATTCACTGATGATTCTCTCTGGAAACAATTATTATAGTCATGGTTGCCAAATGGAGATTTTCTTTAAAAAAATATTTTTTTAATTTTTGTTTTAATTTTTTTTTTTTTTCCAAGACAAAGTCTTGCTCTTTCTCCCAGGCTGGAGTGCAGTGGTGTGATCTCGGCTCACTGCAACCTCTGCCTTCCAGGTTCAAGCAATTCTCCTGCCTCAGCCTCCTGAGTAGCTGGGATTACAGATGCACCTACCACGCCTGGCTAATTTTTGTATTTTTAGTAGAGGCGGGGTTGTCTATTTTACAACTTCACCATGAAGTCACCATGTTTGTCAGGCTGATCTTGAATGCCTGACCCTGTGATATGCCCGCCTCAGCCTCCCAAAGTGCTGGGATTACAGGAATGAGCCACCGTGCCCAGCCAGAGATTTTCGAATGTATTCTTTTGACATGTATTAGTTAACTTTCCAGTGTAAGGGAGCACTTTCCCTTCTACATTTATTTATTTATATCCTCATGAGCTCATGGTTGTTGACTTAGTTCATTTTGTGTTGCTATAACAGAATCCCCGAGGCTGGGTAATTTATAAAGAAAAGAGGCTTACTTAGCTCCTGAATCTGCAGGCTGGAAGTTCCATGGCGTAGCCCTGGCTTCTGATGAGGGCTTTTGTGCTGTGTCATAATGTGGCAGAGAAGGTCGAAGAAGAGGTGGACATATGCAGAGACAAAATATGAAGGGGTGTCCTGGCTTTATAACAACCCTTTCTTGGAATAATTAATCCATTCCTGTGAGAACTCACCCAGTCTTGCCAGAGTGAGAACTCACTCACTACCTCCAAAACAGCACCAAGCGATTCATGAGGAATCTGCCCCCATTGCACAAACACCTCCCACTAGGCCTCACCTCCCAACATTGCCGCACTGGGGATCAAAATTCAACATGAGTTGTGGTAGGAACAAACAAACCATATCCAAACCGCAGCAGTTGTCTATTTTACTCAATGGGTTATAACACATTAATAAATATTGTTATTTATTCTGATGTTCAAATACCCTATATTTGACCAGTAGGAAGCCCTCCAAACTCCTGTGTCCTTTGGCATGTCTCCATCTTACTTTGAGCACCTCCTTGATTTCTGGTACCACAAGATGCTCTAGGTTGAACTTGTATTTTAACTACCACAGTCCTGGAATCAGCCATTTTTTCAAAGAGTCCTGATTCTTTTCGGTAAAGAATAGAATTTTTAAAAAAGAGCAGGAGTAGCTATACTTATTTTAGACAAAATAGATTTCAAGACAAAAACTGTAAGAAGAGACAAAAAAAAGTCACTATATAATGATAAAGGGGTCAATTCAGCAGGAGAATATGACAATTCTAAGTACATATGCACCCAGAACTGGAGCACCCAGATATATAAAACAAATATTATTAGACCTAAGAGAGAGATAGGCCCTGATATAACAGCTGGAGACTTCAGCACCCCATTTTCAGCATTGAACAGATCTTCCAAACAGAAAATCAACAAAGAAACATCACACTTAATCTGTACTATAAGCTAAATGAATCTAATAGATATTTACAGAACATTTCATCCAATGGCTCCAGAACACACATTCTTTTCCTCAGCACATGGATCATTCTGAAAGATAGATCATATGTTAGGTCACAAAACAAATCTTAAAATGTTGAAAAAAATTGAAATAATATCAAGTACCTTCTCTGACCACAATGGAATAAAACTAGAAATTAATAACAAGAGAATTTTTGGAACTATAAAAATACATGGAAATTAAACAATATGCTCCTGAATGACCAGTGGGTCAATGAAGAAATTAAGAAGGAAATGAAAAAAAATTCTTGAAACAAATGATAATGGAAACACAAAAAACCACCAAAGCCTATGGGATACAGCAAAAGTAGTACTAAGAAGAAAGTTTATAGCTATAAATGCCTACATCAAAAAAAGAGGAAAAACTTCAAATAATCTGATGATGCATCTTAAAGAACTAGAAAAACAAGAGCCAATCAAACCCCAAATTAGTAGAAGAAAATAAACAATAAAGATCAGAGGAGAAATAAATGAAATTGAAATGAAAAAAAATGCAAAAGATCAATGAAACAATGTTGATTTCTTGAAAAGTTAAACATAATTGACAAACCTTTAGCCAGACTAAGAAAAAAGGGAGAAAATACAAATTAATAAAATCAGAAATGAAAAAGGAGACATTTCAACTGATACTGCTGCAATTCAAAGGATCATCAGTGATTACTACGAGCAACTCTATGCCAATAAATTGGAAAATCTAGAAGAAATGGGCAAATTCCTAGATACGCATAACCTGTCAAGATTGAACCAGGAAAAAATCCAAAATCTGAACAGACCAAAAACAAATAACAAGATTGAAACCATAACAAAAAGTCTCCCAGTAAAGACAAGCTCAGGACCTGATGGCTTTCCTACTGAGCTCTACCAAACATTTAAGGAAGAAGTAATACCAGTCCTACTCAAACTATTCCAAAAATTAGAAGAGGAAAGGCTGGGTGCAGTGGCTCACACCTGTAATCCCAGCACTTTGGGAGGCCGAGGTAGGTGGATCACCTGAGGTCGGGAGTTCAAGACCAGCCTGACCAACATGAAGAAACCCCATCTCTACTAAAAATACAAAAATTAGCCAGATGTGGTGGTGCATGCCTATAATCCCAGCTACTCAGGAGGATGAGGCAGGAGAATCTCTTGAACCTGGGAGGCGGAGGTTGCAGTGAGCTGAGAGCACACCATTGCACTCCAACCTGCGCAACAAGAGTGAAACTCCATCTAAAAAAAAAAAAAAAAAAAAAAAAAAACACAGGAAAGAATACTTTCCAAATTCATTCTACAAGTCAGTATTACCCAGATACCAAAACCAGACAAAGACACATCAAAAAAAGAAAACTACAGGCCAATATCTCTGATGAATATTGATGCAAAAATCCTCAACAAAATACTAGCAGACTGAATTCAACAATACATTAGAAAGATCATTCATCATGACCAAGTGGGATTTATCCCTGGGATGCAAGGATGGTTCAACATATGCAAATCAATTAATGTGATACATAATGTCAACAGAATGAAGGATAAAAACCATGTGATCATTTAAATTGATGCTGACAAAGTATTTGATAAAATTCAACATCTGTTCATGATTTTAAAAACCCTCAAAGACTTGGTATAGAAGGAATATAACTCAACATAATAAAAGCCATATATGACAGACCCACAGCTAGTATCATACTGAATGGGGAAAAACTGAAAGCTCTTCCTCCAAGATCTGGAACATGAAAAAGATGCCCACTTTCACCAGTGTTATTTAATAGTACTGGAAGTCCTAGCTAGAGGCATCAGATAAGAGAAAGATATAAAGAAAAAAGACCCAGACCACAAAAGACCCAGAACAGCCAAAGCTATCCTAGGCAAAAATAACAAAGCTGGAGGAATCACATTACCTGACTTCAATTTATACTACAGAGCTATAGTAACCAAAACAGCATGACACTGGCATAGCAACAGACACATAAACCAGTGGAACAGAAGAGAGAGCCCAGGAACAAATCCTCACATCTACAGTGAACTCACTTTCGACAAAGGCGCTGAGAACATACACTGGGGAAAAGACAGTCTCTTAAATAAATGGTTCTGGGAAAACTGGATATCCATATGCAAAACAATGAAAGTAGACCCCTATCTCTTGCCATATAAAAAAATCAAATCAAAATGGATTAAAGACTTAAAACTAAGACCTCAAACTGTGAAACTACTACAAGAAAACATTAGGGGAAGATCTCCAGGACATTGAGCTGGGCAAAAAATTCTTGAGCACAACAACTCACAAGTACAAGCAACCAAAGCAAAAATGGGCAAATGGGATCACATCAAGTTAAAAGCCTTCTGCACAGCAAAGGATACAATTAGCAAAGTTGAAAAGGCAAGTCACAGAATGAGAGAAAATATTTGCAAACTACCCATCTGACAAGGGAATAGTAACCAGAATATAGCCGGGCACAATGGTTCACACCTGTAATCCCAGCACTCTGGGAGGCTGAGTCAGGTGGATCACATGCGGTCAGGAGTGCGAGACCAGCCTGGCCAACATGGTGAGACCCCCATCTCTACTAAAAATACAAAATTAGCCAGGCGTTGTGGTGCATGCTTATAATCCCAGCTACTCAGAAGAATCGCTCGAACCTGGGAGGTGGAGGTTGCGGTGAGTTGAGATTGCGCCATTGTACTCCAGCCTAGGTGACAAGAGCGAAACTCTGTCCCAAAAAATAAAAACCAGAATATATAAGGAGCTCAAAAAATGGGCAAAAGATTTGCATAGACATTTCTTTTTTCTTTTTTTTTTTTTTTGAGGCGGAGTCTTGCTCTGTCGCCCAGGCTGGAGTGCAGTGGCCAGATCTCAGCTCACTGCAAGCTCCGCCTCCCAGGTTTACGCCATTCTCCTGCCTCAGCCTCCCAAGTAGCTGGGACTACAGGCGCCCGCCACCTCGCCCGGCTAGTTTTTGTATTTTTTAGTAGAGACGGGGTTTCACCGTGTTCGCCAGGATGGTCTCGATCTCCTGACCTCGTGATCCGCCCGTCTCGGCCTCCCAAAGTGCTGGGATTACAGGTGCATAGACATTTCTTAAAAGAAGATATACCAATGGCAAACAGGTATATGAAAAGGTGATCATCAGAGAAATGCAAATCAGAACTATAATGAGATATCATTTCACCCCAGTTAAAAAGGCAGGCGAAAAACAGGCAGTAACAAATGCTAGCGAGGATGTGGAGAAAAGGGAACCCTCATACACAGTAATTAGGAATGTAAATTAGTACAACCACTATGAAGAACAGTTTAGAGTTTCCTTAAAAAACTAAAAATTCAGCTATCATATGACCCAGCAATCCTACTCTGGGTATATATCCAAAAGAAAAGAAATCATCATATCAGAGAGATATCTGCACTCTTGTGTTTGTTGCAGTACTGTTTAAAATAGCTAAGATTTGGAAATGACCTAAATGTCCATCAACAGATGAGGGGATAAAGACAATGTGGTACATGTACACAATGGGATACTATTCAGCCATAAAACAGAATGAGATTGACTGGGTGTGGTGGCTCACACCTGTAATCCCAGCACTTTGGGAGGCCGAGGCAGGTGGATCACAAGGTCAGGAGTTCAAGACCATAGTGGCCAATATGGTGAAACTCCATCTCTACTAAACATACAAAAATTAGACAGGTATAGTGGCATGGGCCTGTAGTTCCAGCAACTTGGGAGGCTGAGGCAGGAGAATCGCTTGAACATGGGCGGCAGAGGTTGCAGTGAGCCAAGATGGCACCACTGCACACCAGCCTGGCGACAGAGCAAGACCCCGTCTTAAAAAAAGTCTTAAAAAAAAAAAGAGAGATCCTATCATTTGCAACAACATAGATGGAACTAGAGATCATTGTTAAGTGAAATAAGCCAGGCACAGAAAGACAAACAAACATTGCACATTCTCATTATTTGTGGGATCTAAAAATCAAAACAATTGAACTCATGGACATAGAGAGTAGGATGGTTACCAGAGGCTGGGAAGGGTAGTGATGAGGGAGGAAATGCAGGGAAGGTTAATGGGTACAAAAACAATAGTTAGAAAGAGTGAATAAGACCTACTTATTTGATAGCACAACAGGTGACTATAGTCAATAATTGTACATTTTAAAATAACTAAAACAGTGTAATTGGATTGTTTGTGGCTCAAAGGATGAATGCCTGAGGGGATGGATACCCCATTCTCCATAATGTGCTAATTTCTCATTGCATACCTGTAACAAAACACCGTATACATAAATATACACACCTACTATGTACCCACAAAAATTAAAAATAAAAAGAGGAAAGAAAAAGAAAAGCACATAGAAGAAAATGAAGATAAAGTACCAAAAAATCACCAGAAGAAATAACCATATGCATCTTTGTATGATTACATCATCTTTGTATATAGTTATAGATATATTTTACAAATATAAATTATGATTTTTGTAACCTGTGTTGTCACTATTAAAACTTTCACAAATGTTAAAAAATAGGGAATTCTGCAAATAAATTAGATTGTATCCATATAATGGAGGAATACTATGCAGTCATTCAAATGCATGCTAAAGGCAGACAAATAAATTTGAATTGGGTTATGGTCAAAAAGAACCTTAGCCTAACCTTAAAACTTTAAAAAAAATTTTTTTTTTTTTTTTTTTTTTGAGACGGAGTCTTGCTCTGCCACCCAGGCTGGAGTGCAGTGGCCGGATCTCAGCTCACTGCAAGCTCCGCCTCCCGGGTTCACGCCATTCTCCTGTCTCAGCCTCCCGAGTAGCTGGGACTACAGGCGCCCGCCTCATCGCCCGGCTAGTTTTTTGTATTTTTTAGTAGAGACGGGGTTTCACCGTATTAGCCAGGATGGTCTCGATCTCCTGACCTCATGATCCGCCCGTCTCGGCCTCCCAAAGTGCTGGGATTACAGGCTTGAGCCACCGCGCCCGGCCACTTTAAAAAATTTTAAGGAGAGGCCAGGCGTGGTGACTCATGCCTGTAATCCCAGCACTTTGGGAGGCCAAGGCAGGAGGATCACGAGGTCAAGAGAACGAGACCATCCTGGCCAATGTGGCGAAATTCCATCTCCACTAAAAATACAAAAAATTATCTGGGCGTGGCATGCGCCTGTAGTCCCAGCTACTCGGGAGGCTGAGGCAGGAGAATAGCTTGAACCTGGGACGCAGAGGCTGCAGTTAGCCAAGATCGCGCCACTGCACTCCAGCCTGGGTGACAGAGCGAGACTCCATCTCAAAAAAAAAAAAAAAAAAAAAAAAAAAAAAAAAAAAAAAAAAAAATTAAGGAGAGGCTAGTTCTATATTACTTGCATAATTAAAAATTATTTAAAAATAAAAATAAGGATAAAGGAATAAGAAAATTACGCATCTACAGGCCGAGCACGGTGGCTCACACCTGTAATCCCAGCACTTTGGGAGGCCGAGGTGGGCGGATCATGAGATCAGGAGTTCGAGGCCAGACTGGCCAACATAGTGAAACACTGTCTCTACTAAAAATGCAAAAATTAGCTGGGCGTGGTGGCAGGAAACTGTAATCCCAGCTACACGGGAGGCTGAGGCAGGAGAATCATTTGAACCCGGGAGGCAGAGGTTGCAGTGAACCAAGATCGTGCCATTGCACTCCAGCCTGGGCAACAAGGCAAGACTCCATCTCAAAAAAAAAAAAAAAAAAAGCAAAAAAAGAAAATTACACATCTACATATCTTTGAAAGATATCAAACTATAGTATTAAGTGCAAAAGGAAATTGCAAAACAATAGCTATCATGTGATCCTATTTTTGATAAAAATGTATTTCCTATTAGTGGGATATAAAGAAAAATATATACCAAATATATAGTTATGTACATAGTATATGTAATATATGTAATACATGTAACTATGTAAGTATATAGTTACATATATAAATATATACCAGATGTATATCAAATATATATTTATCTTGGAAGTGTGGGATTATGAGGGATTTTTCACTTTCTACATTGAATATTTATGTAACATTCTCTTTTTTTTTTTTTTTTTTGAGACAGAGTCTCACTCTGTCACCCAGGCTGGAATGCAGTGGTGTGATCTTGGCTCACTGCAAATTTTGCCTTATGAGTTCAAGCGATTTTCCTGCCTCAGCCTCCTGAGTAGCTGGCATTACAGGTGTTCACCACCACGCCTGGCTAATTTTTGTATTTTTAGTAGACACGGGGTTTCGCCATGTTGGCCAGGCTGGTCTCGAACTCCTGACCTCATAATCTGCCCGCCCTGGCCTCCCAAAGTGCTGGGATTACAGGCGTGAGCCACTGCGCCCGGCCATGTTCAAATTTTATAACATGTATGTATTACTTTTGTAAGCAGAAAAAAATTGAAGATATATATCTTTAAATATTCTCACCCCCATATCCTTTGCTAGTCAGAGTTCTTGAATGAAAGCAACAGCAGTGACTCTGGTTAACTGTAGCAGAAAATACAATTCTTAAAAGATGTGGTAGAGTCAATTACTGTTTGCTGAATTTCCCAGTCCTCTTAGAGGAAGATGAGGCCATGTCACTAGCTTTGGACAATGAGCCAGAGAACTGGTGCTCAACCCTCCTGCACTCTCTTCCTCTGCTATGACATTCATAAAGGCCTCGGGTACTAGATGAGATAGCCACAAGATGATGGAGCTTCCATCAGCCTGAATACCTTAGTTACATCTTGGAAGCAAGCTGTTCAGACCTGCAGTACATTTTGAGTAAGCAAGAAATAAACTTGTGTGTGTCAAGTCATTGAGATTTGGGCTTTTAAACTTATTGACCAGGCACAGCGGCTTATGTTTGTAATCCCAGCACTTTGGGAGGCCAAGATGGGCAGATGGTCCAGAAGTTCAAGACCAGCCTGGGCAACATGGCAAAACCCTGTCTCTACAAAAAATACAAAAATTAGCTGGGTGTGTTGGTGTGCACCTGCAGTCCCAGCTACTTACTTGGGAGGCTGAGGTGGAAGGATCATCTGAACCTGGGGAGGTCAAGGCTGCTCTGAGTCATCATCACACCACTGCACTCCAGCGTGGGAGACAGCATGACACCCTGTCTCAAAAAAGTAAAATAAGATAAAATATTATTATTCAAAGCATAAGCCAGCCTATCCTGACTAAGAGAAAGGGGTGTCAGGTAATCCAGGGGATCCGTGAGAGGCCTGGAGAACCAGGCAGGGTCAGGAACCAAGGATGACATGACATAACACAGCTCAGATTTCCATCACAGCCCCAACAGCAGATGAAAATACCTTCCATCTTCCCTATGTCAATCCTGGACCCATAAATTGCTCTGTCGGGAGCCACTAAAAACTCACATTCCCCAACTTCTACCGGGCCCTCTATGCTCTCTGGCAATCTTGTTTCCCAGTCAGTTCTCCAAATCTTCATGGTTGCTCTGCCAAACTCCCATCCTCCTCAGCGTTCCCACAATTCTACTTTACCTTCACTCTGAGCAGATGACCTCATCTCCTACAGAATTGAAAAGAGAAGACTTCAGACAACAATGTCTTCTACTCCTTGACATGGAGTACATACAAACTCCTGAGCATCCCTACTTGACTACTCTTTGCTCTTTCCCTCCTATCCCAAGGGAAGACGTGCTCCTCTTCTTGTTGACTAATCCTTCCACCTGAATTCTGTGCCCCATTCCCTTCTACTTTCTCAGGAAACTTGATCTCTGAGTTCCCTCTCTCCCTCCCTTCTGTATCTTCAGCCTTTTCCTTTCTCTGACATGGCCTTCAAACATGTTCAAGTCTCTTGAATCTTTTATTTTTTTTTTTAGACGAAGTCTCGCTCTGTTGCCCAAGCTGGAGTGCAGTGGTGGGATCTCAGCTCACTGCAACCTCCACCTCCTGGGTTCAAGCAATTCTCTCCCTCAGCCTCCCTAGCAGCTGAGATTACAGGCGCCCGCCACCATGCCTGGCTAATATTTTTTTGATTTTTAGTAGCGATGAGGTTTCACCATCTTGGCCAGGTTGGTCTTGAACTCCTGACCTCGTGATCCACCCTCCTCGGCAAAGTGCTGGGATTACAGGATTGAGCCACTGCACGTGATCCACCCTCCTCGGCCCCCCAAAGTGTTGGGATTACAGGATTGAGCCACCGCATCCAGCCTAAGTCTCTTGAAACTTAAAAAAAAAAAAATCCTTTGCCATTGTTTCTTAAAAAGTCAAAATTAAATTTACCATGTGACCCAGCAAGAGAAATGGAAATATATGTCCACACAAAGACTTGTACTTGGGTGGTTATAACAACATTATTTATGATATCCAAAAGGTGGAAACAACCCAAATGTCATTCAACCAGTGAGTGCAGTTAAGCAAAATATGGTATATTTATTAAATAAAATACTATTCAGCAATTAAAAACAATAAAATACTGATACATGATACACCATGACTAAACCTCAACCTCAAAAACATTATGCTTGGTGAAAGAAACAAAGCATAAAAGAACACATATTGTATGATGTCATTTATATGAAATTCACCTATCTAAAAGGCAAATCCACAGACAGAAAGTAGTTTAATGGCTGTCTGGTGTGATAGAGAGGGACTACAAGGGATGTTTTGGGGGTGGTAGAGATGTTCCAAAAGAGGATTGTAGTGATGATCGTATGACTCTGTAAGCCTGCTAAAATTAATTTAATTGTATACTTAAAGTAGGCGAATTTTATGCATTGCAATTATACCTCAATAAAGATATTTAAAAATAAAAGCACGGACTCAATTCCTCATCATTCTTTAGCTTCTGCCCTATTTATCTCCTCCCTGTCAAGGGCAAATACAGATGTTCCTTGACTTTGATGGAGTCACGTCCTAATAAACCCATTTGTAAGTTGAAAATATCATAAGTCAAAATGCATTTAATGCATTAAACCTACCAAACATCATAGTTTAGCCTAGCATACCTTAAATGTGTTCAGAACACTTATATTAGCATACAGTCAGGCAAAATCATCCAACACAAAGCTTATTTTATAGTAAAGTGTTGAACATCTCACATAGGAGTATTGTACCTCCTATCACTAGCCCAGGAAAAAATAAAATTCAAAATATAGTTTCTATTGAATGCATATCATTTTTGCACATCTTAGTCAAAAAATCATAAGTCAAACCATGGTAAGCCAGGAACTGTCTGTAGCTTAAGAATATTGTTTGCAGCCGGGTGTGGTGGCTCATGCCTGTAATCCCAGCACTTTGGGAGGCCAAGGCAGGTGGATCACCTGAGGTAAGGAGTTCGAGACCAGCCTGACCAACATGGTGAAACCCTGTCTCTACTAAATGCAAAAAATTAGCCAGGCATGGTGGTGCATGCTTGTAATCCCAGCAACTTGGGAGGCTGAGGCAGGAGAATCACTTGAACCTGGAGGCAGAGGTTGCAGTGAGCCAAGATTGCACCACTGCACTCCAGCTTGGGCAACAAAAGCGAAACTCCGTATCAAAAATAATAATTAAAAAAAAAGTTGTTTGCACTATTGTCCATAATTCCTCACCTCTGGTTCGCTTTTTAATCCTTTTTTCGTCTGTCACCTCTTAACCCATTGTATTTTGCTTTCCACTTTTTCCTTCTTTTTTTTTTTTTTTTTGAGGCGGAGTCTTGCTCTGTCGCCCGGACTGGAGTGCAGTGGCCGGATCTCAGCTCACTGCAAGCTCCGCCTCCCAGGTTTACGCCATTCTCCTGCCTCAGCCTCCCGAGGAGCTGGGACTATAGGCGCCCGCCACCTCGCCCGGCTAGTTTTTGTATTTTTTTTTTTTTAGTAGAGACGGGGTTTCACCGTGTTAGCCAGGATGGTCTCGATCTCCTGACCTCATGATCCGACCGTCTCGGCCTCCCAAAGTGCTGGGATTACAGGCTTGAGCCACCGCACCCGGCCTACTTTTTCCTTCTTAAGCCACTGTCATTTGCCATCCACTCCCACTACTCCATGGAAAGTGCTCATCACCAGTGTTCTTGTTGCTAAATCTGATGGATTTAAATCAGACCTTATCTGAGTAACATTTGGCACTGTTGAGCTCTCCCCTCCATTTGGAAGGAGATTTAGCCCTTGGTTTCTGTGACACCACACTCTCCTGGCTTTACTCTTTACTCTTTGGCCACTACTTCTCAGTTCCTTTTGTGGGCCCCTCTTTCTCGGCCCTTTTGGTAAATGTTTTTGTTTGATAAGGTTATGTCCAGCCCTTTTCTCTTCTCATTCTGCATGGTCTTGGTAGACGACCTCACACATTCCTATAGCTTTAATAATCATCTGCATGTTGATGGTTCCCAACTCTATCGCTCCAGCCTGCATTTCTTTCCTGCACTTCATATCCATATGTCCAACTGTAGCAGGACGAGCCGCAGACAAAACCCCTCAGGCACTGAGTTAAAGAAGGAAGGGCTTTATTTGGCTGGGAGCATCGGCAAGACTCACGTCTCAAAAACCGAGCTCCCCGAGTGAGCAATTCCTGTCCCTCTTAAGGGCTTACAACTCTAAGGGAGTCTGCGTGAGAGGGTCGTGATTGATTGAGCAAGCAGGGGGTACGTGAATGGGGGCTGCATGCACCGGTAATTAGAATGGAACAGAACAGGACAGGGATTTTCACAGTGCTTTTCCATACAATGTCTGTAATCTATAGATAACATAACCGGTTTAGGTCAAGGGTCAATCCTTAACCAGGCCCACGGCACGGCGCAGGGCCGGCACTGGGCTGTCTGACTGTGGATTTCATTTCTGGCTTTTAGTTTTTACTTATTCTTTCTCTGGAGGCAGAAATTGGGCATAAGGCAATATGAGGGGTGGTCTCCTCCCTTACAACTGCCTCCTGGAAATCTCCCCTTGGACATTCCAGACACTTAAAATTTGGCAGGTCCAAAACTGAATTCAGTATTTTCCCCAGAAACCTGTTCCCCTTTGGGTGTTCTCTGTCTCAGTGAATGGTTCCATCATCCACTCGGCTACCTCAGCCATTAAATCCAGGCTTCCTTTCCGACCCACTCTGTCAACCATCACATACAATCCATCACTAATCATGTTGATTTTTATCTCCTAATATTCTGTAAGTCAGAGATTTGACACATAGGCTCATGGATCCTGAAGATTCCAGAGCATCCATGAACGTGCTGAATTGTAGACAAAATTTGGTATGATGATGTCTAGTGGCATTTTTCTGGGGAGAGTGTGCAGGCCATCACTTTCATCACATTCTCAGACAGGTCTGTGACTGAACAAAAGGTTTAGAACCACTTCTCTAAATGCATCCATTCCTTGTCATCCATCCTCCCACCCTGACCAGATGCAGTCACTACAGAGGACTGTGTCTCCCATTAACAGCCTCTTTGCTCTCTTACAGCTGCAAATGAGGGGATCTTGCTGTGGCCATGGACAGAGGCCAGCAGGGCTGGATGCTCTGGGCCCCAGGTGTGCCAATGTGGCCTGCTCCCCTCCCCACATGCCCACAGATCACTTACTCTTTTTTCCTTTCCCCCCTCCCCTATCTCTTTCTTCATCTTCTTTTCTCGTTCACTCATTCTCTTTCCCTTCCCCAGCTCGTCTCTTGCTTCAGTAACACACTGATTGTAGGGCACTGGGATCTTTGACACACATAGCTTGAAGCATCTTCAAACCAAGACTAGAGGCAGCATTTACCCTGCTCATTGGCTCCCACTGGCAGAGCCCTCAACACCCCTCCATAGAAGAGGAAAGGGAAGTGGGAGGGGAGCTGATCTTGGAGGTATGGGGCCAGTAATTAGGGAGACCTCGGCCCCAAGAATAGCTGTACTGTTAGGAGGAATATGGGGGGCAGCTCAAAGAATCATAGACCCAAAAATCCTTGATTAAAACTTAAAGTTGGGAAGACATTTTACATTCTCTAACCTGATCTTTCCCCCATCTCTTACAGATAGTCCTCGATTCCTTCTTTTTCCTCAATTCATATTTACAACAACAAGTTCTGTTGGCTTTACCTCAAAATATATTCCACTCTGTTCTATTGATCTCTGTGTGCATTCTTTCTTTAACACCGCGGTGATTATTATAAAATGTATATTTGGACCGGGCGCGGTGGCTCACGCTTGTAATCCCAGCACTTTGGGAGGCCGAGGCGGGCGAGTCGGGAAGTCAGGAGATCAAGACCACGGTGAAATCCCGTATCTACTAAAAAAGTACAAAAATTTAGCCGGGCACGGTGGCAGGCGCCTGTAGTCCCAGCTACTCGGGAGGCTGAGGCAGGAGAATGGCGTGAACCCGGGAGGCGGAGCTTGTAGTGAGCCGAGATCGCGCCACTGCACTCCAGCCTGGGCGACAGAGGGAGACTCCGTCTCAAAACAAAACAAAACAAAAAAATGTATATTTGGTCTTCCCCATTTCCTGATATACAACTCCTAAAATCCTTAAAATCTCCAAAGTGATGGCTTTTTATATGTTAATGAGTTGGCTGATAGCCAACAGCCCCTAGGTAGCTTCAGGATAGGGGATTGGTCCCCAAAAAGACCAAGGCAGGATTAGAGAGTTGGGACTTTCTGCCCCATTTCCCCACCTCAGGGGAGGGGGGAGGGGCCCAGAAGGTTCAGCTGATCACAATGTCAATGATTTAATCAATCATGCCTGCATAATAAAGCCTCCATAACAACCCAAAAGGCCAGAGCTTGGGGAGATTCCAGACAGCAAAACACGTGGAGGCTCCTGGAGGGTGGCACACTCAGAGAAGGCGTGAAGCACTGTGCCCCTTCCCACAGGCCTTGCCCCATGCATCTTTTCATCTATATCCCAAGTAATATTCCTTATAATAATCCAATACCCTTTTGCTGCCTGATTGCTGCCATCATGGGTCGCATGCATGCTCCCAGTGGCTGACGTTGACTTCCGATGACGTGAAGGAGCAGATTGACAAACTGGCCAAGGGCCTGACTCCCTCACGAATCAGATAAGGATGCTAAATGCTATCTGATTCTGATAGCCGGCTTCATCATTTGGCCCGATATTATAACACCAAGTGAGTCCTCCCTCTTGATTAGGAAATATGAGTCATCCACAGCCTCTGCCCTGGTCGCATAAATTGTCTATGTGCTCAAGCAATAAAATGATTGTTTAACTAAAAAAAAAAAAAAAAAAATTCTAATCAATAAGTGTTTCCTTGAATTCTGTGAGCTATTCTAACAAATTCATGGAACTCAGTGAGGGGGTTGTGGAAACCCAATATATAGCCAGTTTGTCAAAAACACTGATACAATAACCTGGAGCTTCCGAGTCACATCTGAAGGAGGAGGTGGGGATCGCGGAGGGGATGTGACAGTCTTGGAGACAGCTCTCAACTTGTGAGATCTGACGCCATCTCTGGGTAGTTAGTATCAAAATTACATAAAATTAGAGGACATTCATCTGGTGTCCACAACAAAACTGATTGCTCATTTAGTGTGTGTACTCCCACACATCTGGTCACAGAAACCTTTGTTGATTGTTCTGTGAGAGCAGAGCAAAATCAGTTTGTATTTTTCCACATTCAATCACACTGTCTTCTGTACTGTAACTTTATGGTACTGTGGGGTCTTGACATTAGATAGTGCGAATTCTCCAACTTTGTTTTTCAGTATTGTTTTGGTTTTGCTACGTCTTTTGCTTTTCCATAAAAACTTGAGAATCATTTCGTCTATGTCTACAATATAGCTTGCTGAGATTTTGACTGAAATGATATGGAATGTATACATTAAGTTGGAAAGAATTGACATCCTAAAAGCATTGAGTCCTCTTTGTCATGAACATGGAATGGCTCTCCCTTTATTTAGATTTCTTTAATCTGTGTTTTGTAGTTTTCTAGATTTGGGTCCAGTGTATATTTTGTTATATTTATTCCTAAGTATTTCATTGTTTTGCTGCTGTTGAAAATAGTATTGCTTTCCTAAAAATATGAAATTCTAATTGTTCATTGCTGGTATATGGGAAAGCAATTGATTTTTTGTATATCGACCTTGTACCCTGTGACCTTGCTATATGTATTTTCATTAGTTCTAGGAGTGGTGCCCACTCCCATAGATTATTTGGGATTTTCTATTATCCCACAAATTTTAATAAATTGCGGTTTTATTTTCATTTAATTTGAAATATTTAAAAATTTATCTTGAGACTTCTTCAACCTATATGTTATTTAGAAATTTGTTATTTAATTTCCAGATATTTGGGGATCTTCCAGCCGTCTTTCTGTTACTGGTTTCTATTTTATTTCTATTGTGGTCTGAGAGCATACTTTGTATGATTTCTATTCTTTTAAATTTGTGGGGTTTTTTTTTTTTGGAGACAGGGTCTCAATCTGTCACTCATGCTGGAATGCAGTGACACAGTCATAGCCCACTACAACCTCGAAATCTTGGGCTCAAGGGATCCTCCTCCCTCAGCCTCCTGAGTAGCTGGGACTACAAGTGTGCACCACCATGCCCACCTAATTTTTTATTTTTAATTTTTTTGTTGAGACAGGGTCTTGCTGTATTTCCCAGGCTAGTCTTGAACTCCTGGCCTCAAGCGATCCTCCTACCTCAGCCTCCCCAAAGTGCTGAGATTACCAATGTGATCGCCACACTCAGCCTTTTGAATTTGTTAAGGTGTGTTTTATGGCCCAGAATATAGTCTATCTTGGTGCATGTTCCATGTCAGCTTCAGAAGAATGTGTATTCTGCTGTTATTGGATGGAGTATCTATAAATTTCAATGGGATCAAGTTGATTGATAGTGCTGCCGAGGTAAAAATCTATTCCAAATCTGTCCACATATCTTTCTCCACAATCACTATCCTAGCCCAAGCTATCATGGTCTCTTGCCTGGACTGTCTAACTGGTCTCGTAACTAGCTTCCTAGATGGTCTTCTTGTTTCCAGTTTTGCACCTACTAAAACCCATTCTCCATACACCAGACAGAGTAAGCTTTAAAAGACAAAATTCAGATCATGTCACTCCCAGCTCAAAACCCTCCAGTGGCTTTTCATTTTACCTGGAATAAAAGCTAAATGCCTTCCATGGCTGTCATGGCCCTACACCATCTTACTCCAGAACTTCTTTCCTACCTTATCTAGTACCAGTCTTTCCTCTTGCTGTCTCCAGTTGGACTTCTTTCTGAATTCCCTTGAATACACCAAGCTCATCTCTCAACCTGGGATCCCATGCCTCTGGGTCCTCATGAAATGACTGATGACTTCTTGTCATTCAAGCTCACCTCAACTCTCACCTCCATGGAGAATCCTTCCCTAACTAACCTATTTCATCTTGTTCTCCATCCTCACCCCATTACACTACCTTTATCTTTTTTTAAAAAAAAAAATTGTTTTCAAAGTATTTTTGACTTTGTGAAATGATTTTGTTCAGGTATTTATTTGGTTGTTTGTGTCTGTCATCCTTTCTCTAAAATGTGAGATCTAGGAGAGCAGGGACCTTCTTCACCACTCAGTAGCCAGCACCTAGAACAGTGCCTGACACCTCACTTTCCTGATTTAAGGACTGAACATAGGTGAGGCAGGGAGAATGAGAGCAAGTCTAGTTCCAGGCAAGTAGAAAGTGGCCAGATCAGGGAAGAAAGAATAGCAGAGGAAATGGGAACACATTCTCATTCATGTTTTTGCCACCATTATCAGCCTGTAGACCATTACTATAATGAATGAACTCCCACAATTTTCAGTCTTTCCTTCAGTATATTATTAATTAAATTCCAAGCAATTCTAGATTATACCTACCATTTTGCTAGGGCTGGACAGATCCACTAAAGCAGTTCGCCACCTATTTTTCATTATTGCCCCCTGAAATGTTAAATCACAGGCATATTATATATTTAATAACTGTTTGCATATTTACACTTTATACCTAGAAAGAGTAAGTATAAAAGTTACTCTTTTTATTTGATACAGGGTTAAGAATAACCAAATAAAAGTTTTAATTAATTTAGAAATATAAAAAACTATTAACATTTAATTTTATAACTGTATCTGCCAAGCAACTTTAAATATAATTTATTTACCTATATAGATTTTAATGTGTCAAATTATATATGTATATTAGCAACTTGTATAACTACATAATAACAATAACATTATAACTTAAATTTTAAAAATTATCCCTAGTTTTGTTTTTCTGGAAAATGTGTAATAATTTTAAAATGTATTTCTTTAAAATTATTGTTAGTAAAAGTAACTTTTAACTTTTGCTTGTTAGAAAAAATAACTTTTAAATAAGGCCTACTATTTGATAGTATAGCAGGGTGACTATAGTCAATAATAACTTAATTGTACATTTAAAAATAACTAAAAGAATGTAATTGGATTGCTTGTAACTCAAAAGATAAATGCTTGAGGGGATAGTTTCCCCATTCTCCCTCATGTGCCTGTTTCACATTGCGTGCCTGTATCAAAATATCTCCTGTATCCCATAAATATATACACCTACTATGTACCCACAAAAATTAAAAATTAAAAAGTTTCTAAAAACAAAATAACTTTTAATATAACTAGCTGCAGATAGTCATTCACGTATTGTTGACATTCTTTCTGTTCAGTACTTAATTAGTGATGAACTGAATGATTTTTGTGCAATTAAATTTACTCTATTTATATTTCATTCTCAAAACTTGAGTAACAGATAAAAACACTGAGGATCAAACATAAATTAGGTAATGGCAGACAATAGGCAGCAGGTCAACTCTTGCAATAGGACTTTAAGAATGAGTAATTGAAAGAAAGTCCTCCAATCGGAATCATTTATTCAACATGGCTCTATATCAGTGATCTTTCATACATTTAGCATATCTTCAATAAATTCAATATCAGTGCTGTTCATGTGATACCCAGGAAAACCCAGCAAGACAAACTATATACTAAGGAATAAGATTTCTCATGAAGGACAAACTTTCACTTGCTTGGGATGATATAACCTACGTTGAAAATGAATGCCCTAGAGTAGTATTTTGCCTTGACTGAATAAAACAAGATAGAATATGAAAAATGAGTAGCCAGAAGACCAAAAGGAAGGAAAACAAGAAGTACTTAGTAGAGACCAGCCCTTTATGAGGGCAAAATAGATAACAAACTTTTCCCTAAATTAACACTTCCAAAAGTGCCTTGTTCCAACATAATGCTATTAAAGTATATGTAATCACTATTCACTCCTTCTTGAAAGGATATTATCTCAAATCTTATCCTCTATTATCTCTGGCTCTAAGTCCAAGAATTTGGGTGATATCGTTTCCTCTTCTAGTCACCTTGCGATCTCTTCTAGATATGCTGCAAGCTATAAACTAAGTTGTACGTTGAACCACTACTCACACACTATATTCTACAATATATAGTGTGAAGATGAAGAAAGAGAATGGAAGTAAATGTATGTATATGCATACACACACACACACACACACACACACACACACACACACACACAGAGCAAAGAAGGAAATAAGGAAACTGCTTATAGTCCTCATTACATCTTGTCCGGAGACCAGAGCTAGTGTTTCTGACTTCCCTTTCTCTCTATTGAATCCATGTGTTCCCCTTGCTTTAACAAATACCTTAGCTGGTCATGGTTATTTTCTTGGTAAGGTGAGGCTCTTTGTGGTCCTGTATGTGTATGGCTACCGTATTCTTTGGCTAACCTTTATCACTGGATGTGGTGGGAATGAAACCCCCCGGGTGATTTCCCGGGACTCATAAAAGGTACATTGAGCCCTTCTCCACAGGCCCAGTAATCTTGAACACGCCTTGTTCAAGTTATGTATTATGCTCGTAAGGGACCCTAGACGTTGTCTCCACAATGATTATGTGGAATCTGAGCTTTCAGAAGTCCCACCTTTATTGAGTCATTAAAATCTGTGTGAACTTTTGCCATTGGACATGGCAGAACTAGGATCACACAGTGAATCTCCTAGGTCCCAGAAAATGTTCTCCCCAATCCTGTTGTATAGCACACTCCCCATTTCCCCTTGATAATTAAGATCACTCATCCCAGCCAACACAGGAACCTCACTCTCCCCATTTTTGCCCATTGATTCCATGGCATTAGGAACTCCAGATGGCCAGATGGAAGTCTTAACTTCCTATGAATCAAAAGTTTTGCAAGTTTTACTAACCGAACTGGTGTCAGGTGTTACTCCCATTTCTACTCTTTGGTTTCTAGACATACAATATTCTGTTTATGGGAGAAAAAGCAGCATATATGGGTTGTTAATCCAGAGAACATACTGAATTCTATAGAATGGCATTTAGATCTCACAAACTATTTCCTAATTGTCACCATAACCATATAGTCCATAGGCCATTCCACCTTTCTGTAAGAGCAATTGCTTATAGGTGATTGTCTGTGTCATATGAACAGAGAACCTCTTAGTCGTGAGACCATTATCTTATCTCTTTCACTGTGAAATGTGTTCCTTGATCAGAAAAAAATATTGCATGGGATAGTACAATGGTATATAAGCTGTATAAAGTAATTAGAAAATTGAAGGATGATGGTGCTGATAGATGCACTATAGGAATGGAAGGCAAATACATTCCAGATACATTCCTCACTGAAATACTATTTCAGTGAGGATAAATTAATGCCAGTTCCATGATGGAGGGGATCCAACGTAATGCCCCTGTCATTCAAAGACTTGTTGGTCTCTCTAGGGAATGGTGACATATTGGGGTTTCTGCTGTTGAGAGATTGGGCACTCAGCAGTGTTAGTAGCCAAGGCAACCTAAGTGATGGTAAATCAATGTTGATAATGATAATGATACTACTATGATAATTTTGTTCATTGGCTCTTTGAACAAGCACCGGGTGTCTGGAGAAGAGGTTGACAGATTTCCACGGGCTGTGTAATCATGCTCCTTTTGGTGAGCACTCACATGGGACACAGATACCCACACACAACCCATCCTGAGAGATCTGTCCACTTGCTCCTCAAATATATGCAGGCAAAGCAATTAGAACTGTGCCTTGCACATAATGAGTACTCTAACTAGTTTATTAAATGGTCATTATTGCTATCAGTTCTCCAATCTTGTTCCTTCCAAGTTTCTGAATATCTGGCCAGACACAATCTGTATTGATCAGTGCCCCTGGCCAGGTCACTTTCTGGACAGAGATCAACCACATGCACGGCTGTTTTGACTCTGAAGAGGATTTCCCTTCCTTACTTCCCATTAGGGTCACACTTGATTATTATGCGTGTCATTTGCAAACCATGCTCCCGGGCTTTTTTCCTTCTTTGGGAAGCTGGTTGTTGGGAACTTCACACAAGGCCCTTGGTGTGAGCGGAGGGAGGGCAAGCCATGCGACAGGAGAAGGTGCTATGGGGAGGGTGAGCCTCCCGTAACTCACTTGTGCCTGCAGGGCCTGCTCGGGTCTGATCTCCTGTGACCACTGCCCTTTGGTGACAAGCATTGTCATTGCCTGCCCGACTTTATGATTTGGTGGATAAGATGGCACAGGCCCAGGGTGGGCAGCTCAGGTTGGATGGTCACTTGGGGTCCCGTGGTTAAGTGCTCATACTCTACCAGGAGCCAGTAGTTCAACCTTGTTGTATTAATCATCAGGTGCCAAGTGCTGCTTCTCAAAAAGTGAGCGGTTATTTGATGAAGAGAGCATGGCTTTTGCTCCAAAATGCTAGAAGCTTGTGCTTTGATTCTCTGGATGGGGCTTGTCACAGGCTTCACACAGCATCCCAGTCTGTCAGATACTCAACTCATTCAGACATTTATTTGTTCCTTCAACTGCCATGTATAGTGACTGCAGGGTTCCACGTAGTGAGCACCCTGTGCTGGGTGCTGGGGTGTTCCTGTTGTCAAGACATGGCCAGTCCAGTGAGGGAAACACTGGCAGCACCGAGGGGAACCATAAAGGGCTGTGGGAGGTCAGAGGAACTGGTGATTCACTCCTCTGTGTATAGGTGTGTTGTTAACCGCTGATGGCATGTGTTAGGAACATCTGCACAAGTGCATAGGTCCAGGCACACATTTCTATATGCAGATATAGGCGTTTCATACATACATTTCATTATGGACATGAGTCAGCAGTCAGCGTGCTCTGGTGGAAGGAGCCCTTGACTGGGAGGTAGGAGCCGTAGGGTAAACTCCCTCAGCACCCTTACATGGTCCCTTGAGCCCTCGGACATGCCCCTGCCCCTCTCTGGCCTCATATCGAAAGAGCATTGGCTCACCCGGCCTGCTCTCTGGGGGCCACACTTTAGATAGTGGGTGGGGAGCACCCAGTCCGCGGCCTGGTACACAGTGGGTGCTGCGCAAGTGAGAGCTACCTCGACAGGGAGGTGCTTTGTAAACTGGGCCTGGTGCTCTGTGATGAACGTGAAGGTGGCACCGGCTGTATGCATGCACACACACGCTTGTGTGCAGGGAGGTATGCCCTGTGGAGACGGCCACATGTCCATCTGGGCTCCGAGCTGTGTGGGCAAGGCCGGGCTGGCTCCAACCAAGATGGCCCTGGCTGCAGGGGCTGCAATGGGCCAGGGTCACACCTCCAGCGGCCTCTGACTCTGCTCTGAGGAGTGGGCCATGGGGGAGTCACAGGTCAGAGTCTACCTACAGAGGAGGCTGTCAGTCTGGAGGTAACAGAAAGGGAGCTACTAGGACGGGGCCATCGGAGCAGCGCCTTGCCCGGGGCACCCCCACCTCTCCAGTAGGGGAGCTGAGGGCAGGCGGGTAGGCCCAGCTTTCAGTCTGGGATTTGTTTTGTCCCGGCCACCTGCCCTGGGGCTGCTCTCTGCTTCCTCATCCATAAACCGGTGGCAGGAATGCCTACTCCATGGAGCTGTGGTGAAGATGAAATGAGCCACACATGCGGAAGCGATTGGCACCATGACTGTGTATAGGTGTCCAATCAATGACAATTGTGACAACAACTGTCCTTCCTGCACTTCATTTCCCACCTGTCCCACCCCCAAGCAGTCCTGCCAGCAGGACTAATACCTGTGCTAACAAGCTGAGGCACAAGGCCAAACGCTGTAGTAATGGATCCCTTTATTCAGCCAGCAATCAGAACGCGCAGGTCACTGTGCTGGGCTGGGGAGAAGAGACTCGGGCCAAGAGAGTCACACATGGGCCAGAACTGGGAGAGCTGGAGCCCAGGGCATGGCAACCTGCCTGGGAGGGAGGGGAGGATGGGGAGGGCTTCCTGGACCACACCATGGAGTGGGTGCTGGGCCTTGGAAGGAAGTTAGGGGACAGGCAGGAAGGACACAGTCACGGATGGGGACAGGGGCTACCAGTGTGACACCTGTGTTGGGGTGAGGTGGGGAGGGCAGTATCTGCCCTGTGTTGGGGAGAAGAGTGATTCAAGGGTGGGTGTCTCAGGGCAGCTGTCTGTGTGACCAGTGTTGGTCACCCGCTGACAGATGGAAGAGGGGAGGGCCGTCTAGGTGGGGAAACTGCACCAGCAAAGGCACAGAGTTGTGAGAAAGATGAGGGGACCAGTCAGGCAGGGCCAAGTGTCAAGAAGCAGCTGACTTTGGGCAGGCCTTGGGTTCCAGGGCCAAACTCTTAGACCTGCAGAGCAGGTGGCATTGGGAGCCATTCGGCAGCCGAGGCAAGACTGAGTGGCTGACAGGTGGAAAAGCAGGAGTGACGAAATCTGCTTCTACCGCATGCCTGGGTGGCCCACCTCAGGACCCAGAATGTGGCCACCCCTACATCTCCAGCCCATCTGGGACAGGCCAACCAACCCTGGAAGGGTGTGTGTGGCCCTTCCTACCTGCTTGCCTCCAATGCGGCCTCTGAGGTTGAGTTTGCTGTCACCGTGCTGGTATAGGTAGATGGAGTGGGGCATGATGGGATGTTCATGAGGTAGTAGACTGTGTGGCTCTGGATGTGATCCTGCCCTTGGTTACCACGTAGCATGTGCCCACATTGAAGATCTTGAAGTGGGACAGGTGGTTGGGCCAGACCCAAACAGGAGCAAGGGCAGCTCAGGGGCTAATGGTGGGGGCTTTCTTTGTTACTCCCCACTTGCTCCTCTAAATCCACTCCCCATCTATGCCTGTCCCGCTCTGTGCTTCAGGAGACTGACCCTTGCTGATTGCATCATCTGGGCTCCTTGTCCTGCAAGTGAGAGACAATGGCACCCGATGTGCGGAGGTCAGAGCAAGATCTTTCGGGTATTTATCCCTATGCCTCCCTATCTGCTGGGTTGTGCTTTAGCTGTCGCGAGGCTCCCCTACCTCTGGCCATCAGCTCCCATGGGCAGCTCCTCTTCCGTGGCTAGGACTCTTGCCACTTTCTTTTAACTGCCATTGCAGCTTGACCCTTCAGGGCTTTTGGCAGATATAGCTCCTCAGTCTCTGCCTATCCCTTGTGGGTCCTCTAATGCCACCCACCTCTGTAAATTATGTCCTCATGAGTTCACCGTCAGTTTGCCCATGGAGTTTGCCATGTGTTTCGGGACAGCAATCTGTCTGACACAGAGAGTGAATGTAAGTGTAAAAAGGAATGAATAAATGTGAGTGAAGGAAAGAGTGGGTGAAAGTAATGCCAGTAAATGCATGAATGAATGAGAAAATAAGTGTGAATCAGGAATTTTTGTGCGAAACTTTCCCTGTTTATTCTGCTGAGGTTGTAGAAGCCACACTGGCCAAATCGTGCTTTTCCCTGAATCCCCACTGAGAATGGCAGGACAGTGAGCGCACAGCAACTGCAGGCTCTTTGAAGGACACCGTCTCACACCCTGGAGGGAAAAGAAGAGTCCTGCCTCACAGACTTGCTTCAAATTTCACCCAGAGGTTTTGGAAGGCCAGACTGGCTACATCAGAATCATGACATGGGCTCCTAGAAATGCAGATTCCTGGAGCCCAACCTTCAGGATCTGGTTCAGTAGCATGGAGGTGGGGCCCAGGAAGCTGTGTCTTTAACCCAGTCTCACGCGACCTTGATGTCCATCCAGGTTGAAGAATCACGAAGCAGGCCTGCTCACCTCATCTGAGAGATGAGAGGACAGACGCAGAGAAATCCCTGGCTCATGTGACCGCCCCTCCAAAGCTGTTCAGCATAGGAGGTCCCAACTCATTCAACCCTGCTGACACAGAGGTACACAGACAGACACACAGACTGGATCCAAATCCCAGCGTTGACACTCCCTTGATGTGGGACTATCAAAGCCAGTCACTCCACTGCTCGACTTCACTTTTCCCATCTGTAAAATGGACGAGATGCCATCTACAGCCCAGGACCATTGTGAGACTTTGAGAGAATTCCTCCCTCCCAATTACGTGGTGCAGAGAAGATTGCATGATCATTGTACTCGTTAGGACTAGGTGGCACTCACTGAGATGCATGTATGGCTGCAAACGCTTTACATGAATGGCCTCATTTATTTTCCACAAGCACTGCCTATGAAGTAGGAGCTGTGGTCATGCCTGTGCTGTAGATGAGGAGCCAGAGGCTTAGAGAGAATGAGTCGCTTGTCCAGGGACACACAGCAGCAGCAGGGAGCTGGGCCCACAGGCCATTTGAGTCCCTGCAGCCTGCATTCTTCAGCCCTAAGCTATAAATGGCAGGTCCCTCCCCCATTCTCCTTAAAGGTTAAAACAGAGGGTAGAACCAATCCTGTGGGGGAGAAAACAGAACAAAAAGCTCTGAGAGGAAGGAAGCCAAGGGAATGTATGTGAGCAGGCGCCTCAGAGAGTATGGGGCTCAGTGTGGCCCTGAGCTTCCTGACAGCTGTAGCAGGAAGGAGGTGGGGGCAGAATTCCCAAGTTTCCATTTTCTGGAAAAAAAAAAAAAAGGAGAGACATTTCTTTTTGTTTTCTTTTCTTTTTTTTCTTTCTTTTTTTTTTTTTGAGAGAGAGTCTCGCTTTTTTGCCAAGGCTGGAGTGCAGTGGCGTGATATTGGCTCACTGCAACGTCTGCCTCCCAGGTTCAAGAGATTCTCCTGTCTCAGCCTCCCAAGTAGCTGGGACTACAGGCGTGCGCCACCATGCCCGGCTAATTTTTGTATTTTTAGTAGAGATGGGGTTTCACTATGTTGGCCAGGCTGGTCTCCAACTCCTGACTTTACATGATCTGCCCACCTCAGCCTTCCAAAGTGCTGGGATTACAGGCGTGAGCTACCATGCCCGGCCAGGAGACATTTCTAAGTGGAAATTTGCCTTGGAATAAAATTCCAGGGGAGTTTATCTTGTGGCCAGCTCAACAAACATCCAGGACCAGAAATTCATTTGTGGTTTCATGAGACATTAAAAGAGGTACTCACACACATAATTCTGAGCATCTCCCTTTGAAGGCAGAGAAAATATGAAACTCTAGCCCAAGTCTCTGCAGCAGTTTTGCCAAATCCCCATTCTCTTCAGCCTTCCCACACCTCTACCTCACCCTCACCCTCACTGTCATCTCACCTTCTCTGCGTTGAAAATAGAAGACAACAGACAAGCATGTCCTCAACTCCTTGCAACAAACTACTTACAAACTTGACCATCCCTACCTGTCCTGTACTCGCTCCTTCCCCCTGACACAGTAGAAGAGGTGCCCTTTTGCACGTCGGCTACTTCTTCTACCAGTGTTATGTGTCCTATTCCCCACTACCTCATCTGGAATCTTGATAAATCTCTCTCCTTTCTCTATCTTCGGCCTCTCCCTTTCTCCTGACTCAGCCTTTAAACATGTTCAATTATCTTACATTATTTTTAAAAAAATATGGAAAAGATGTGAAGTCCACTTCTAGGACAGCATAATGAGATCCATGGACCCACACCCTAGCATACAAGCAAAACTGATGAAAATGATGGAAAGAACAGCCATTCTAAATGTCTAGAAATTGAGCAAATGAAGAAACATTCATTCAAGAAAATTCACTCAAACTTGATAAGAACAGTAAGAGTCTGTGGCTTTTGAGTTACAACCCACTCACTCCCTCCTTCCTCATTTTCCCACTCGACTTGATGGAAGCTCCACTCCAGGTGGGTGTGGCCAAGAAAGATGGGCTCCCTCTCTTCTCAGCACCCAACCAACAATTACCATACCTCACCTGGAGGGACAAGCCACTAGAATTTCTCATCCCTTCCAACTCTGAGTTGAAGAGGCTAAATTCCTGGCGAGTGCAGTCAAAAGGCATGGGGGCTCCCTTCCCCCACTTAGCTCCTGCTCATAGGGCAGAGGCTCTACCCCAGGGATGAAAGTCCAGGAATACAGGTGGCCCAATCAAGTTCAGTGCAGTTCAATCATGGAACAGAGGTTCCACTCTGGAAGAGGCAAGCCGAGAAGACAAGGGTCTACTGCCTTGCTCAGTGCCCCAGTAGGGGCTCAGAGATTTTTTTCCTAGGGGGAAAGCAAACGTATAAGAAAAGGAGCTCCTGGTTCATGCCTGTAATCCCAGCACTTTGGGAGGCTAAGGCAGGCAGATCACCTGAGGTCAGGAGTTCGAGACCAGCCTGGCCAACATGGCAAAATCCCATCTCTACTAAAAAATACAAAAATTAGCCAAGTGTAGTGGTGTGCGCCTGTAATCCCAGCTACTCAGAAGGCTGAGACAGGAGAATTACTTGAACCCGGGAGGCAGAGATTGCAGTGAGCCAAGATCGAGCCACTACATTCCAGCCTGGGCAACAGAGCGAGACTCCATCTGAAAAAAAAAAAAAAAAAAGAAAAGGAGCTGCAAAGCGCTCCCCAAAGAACTGACTTTGTCTGTAATAAAGTGTGAGGAAGTCGAAAACTGGAAACACTTGAAAACAATAGCTCCTCTTCATTAAGAGCAACGAGCAAAATCATAGGCCAGCTAGTTCACCTGACAGAAACAGGGAACTATACAGCTATGAAAAACCCTGCTGGGATTATAACAAACTTCATAGCCTGGCCTTAAAAACTACTCCTGCCTGAAACTCACTGAATCGGACTGTGGAGCAAATTATGCCCCAGAGCATTGTCAAATATAATAGAGCAGTCCACTAGGAAGTAGTGGAGACTGACAGCTGTGTGTGATACCAAGTGAAGTAGATACTTTGACAGAGAGATCAGGGAAAGAGACTGTCAAAATGAGCCCTGCTAAAAGCACTGTCATCTCATGGGGACTGTGCACATGCCCAAGTCAGAACCCTGAGGAGCAACACCAGAGGTTTCATACTGTGGGGAGATAGCTTTCAATAAAATAGTCTAGTTAAGCTACCAAAAAATACGCAGAAAACAATGACAACAACAACAACAACAACAACAAAACAAGCAACTACATAAACAAACATTGGACAGAGGGGAGGCAAATCAGTATCTAGAGTTGCTACAATACATTACCAAAGAAAGAGGAAAGTGTGACCAACAACGGAAAAAAAAAAAAAAAAATCAGGCAACAGAAGCTGCCTAGAGAGGGGCCAGATATTGGATGTAACACAACAGGCAGGCTGATCTCCAGGCTCAGAATAAGCCTAATTGGTAAGGATGGCCTCAGTAGAGGGCCAGTCTGCAAAGATTAGGACAGGTGGTTGATCTCTTTCTCTTTCTCTCTCTTTGGATTTTTTTGTTTGTTTGTTTCTCTGTTTCTATCCCTGGAATTCAGAGGAATTTCTATCAAAATATTAGCTGAACACAAGCTAAAGGAACAGAGATTATAGTGAGTACGTGTGACAAGAAATAGTCTTTGAAAAATAGTTTGGAAAGATCTAAAAGCAAACAGACTCCTACAGCCTTCAATTAAAAAAAAAACAAAAAACAGAAAAACCTAGGGAAATGGGAGAATTTGATTTCCAGAGTTATTACATTATAATAATAAATGCTCAATTTTGAACAAAAAAAAGTCACAAGGAATACAAAGAAACAGGAAAACATGGTTCATTCAGATTAAGAAAATGAATTGACAGAAACCGTCCCCTTGTCATTTTTTTCAGAAATAGGAAAACTTATCCAAAAAGTCATATGGCTTTTAAGAGATCCCAAATACTCAAAACAACCTTGAAAAGATCAGCATTGGAAGATTCACACTTCCTGATTTCGAAACTTACCACAAAGCTACAGTAATCAAAACAGTGTAGTACTGGCATAAAAACAGACATATAGACAAATGGAATAGACTTGAGAGCCCTGATATGAGCCCTCACACATAAGGTCAAATGATTTTTGAGAAGGATACTGAGACTAGTCAATGGGAAAATCTTTTCAACAGTTCGCGCTGGGAAAACTGGATATTCGTATGCGAAAGAATGAAGATGGATCCTTATCCTCCACCATGTACAAAAGTAAACTAAAAATGGATCAAAGACTTAAACATAGGAGCTACACTTGATCTTAGCCAAAAGACTGAGAGGTGATAAACATGGGAGCTAAAACTGCAAATCTCTTAGAAGAAAATAGGAGGAAATTTTTATGACATTGGATTTGGCAATGATTTCTTGGATATGACACCAAAAGCACAGGCAAAAAGATAAATAATAAATAAATTGGGCTTAACTTTCGTGCATGAAAGGACACTATCAAGAAAATGAAAATTGCCTGTAATCCCAGCTACTTGGGAGGCTGAGGCAGGAGAATCGCTTGAACCCAGGAGACAGAGGTTGCAGTGAGCCGAGATGACACCACTGCACTCCAGCCTGGGTGACAGAGTGAGACTCTGTATCAAAAAAAAAAAAAAAAAAGAGAGAGAGAATGAAAAGTAACCCACAGACTGGAGGAAAACATTGTATTTGTTAAGGAATTGTTATGGGCTGAATTGTGTCCCCTCAATGTAACTGTATTTGGAGAAAAGGTTAAATGAGGTCATTAGGGTGGGTTGTAACCCAATTTGACTGGTGACCTTATAAGAGGAGGAAATTAAGAGACGGATAAACACAGAGGAAAGACCATGTGAAGACAGGAGAAAATGGCCATCTACAAGCCAAGGAAAGAAGCCTCAAAATGAAACCACCCTTGATCTTGGATTTCTAGACTCCAGAATAATGAGAAAATAAATTTATGTTATTTATGCCACCTAGTCTGTAGTTTGTTATGGCATCCCTAGCAAACTAATACAGGGAATACTACCCATAATATGTAAGGAACTCCTACAACTCAACAACAAAATATAATCCAATTAAAAACTGGGCAAAGGACTTTACACATTTCTCCAAATAAGATATACTCGTGGCCAATAAGCACATGAAAAGATCTTCAACATCCCTAATCATTAGACAAATGCAAACCAAAACAAACATACCAAAAAAAGAAAGAGAAATGACAAGTATTGGCGAAGATTTAGAGAAATTGGAACCCTTGTGCATTATGGTGGGAATGGAAAATGGTGCAGCCACTGTGGAAGATAGTATGGTGGTTCCTCATAAGATTGAACATAGAATTATCATATTATGAAGCAATTCCACTTCTAAGTACATACCCAGAATATTTCAAAGCAGGAACTAGAACAGATATTTGTAACTAATATTCATAGCAGCATTGTTCACAATAGCCAAAAGGTGGAACCAACCCAAATGTCTAGCAAAAAATGAATGGATAAACAAAATGTGGTATATACATACAATGGAATATTATTCAGCCTTAAAAAGGAAGAAAGTCTGATAGATTTTGCAATATGGATGAACCTTGAAAATATTATGCTCAGGGAAATAAGCCAGACAAAAAAGGACATATGTTGTATAATTCCACTTATATGAGATACTTAGATTAGTCAAATTTGCAGAAACAGAAAGTAGGTTAATGGAAACTAGGAGGGAGGGAAAAATAGGAATTTATTGTTTAATAGCTATAGAATTTCAGTTTGAGATGACAAAATAGTTCTGGAGTCAGATATGGTGATAGTTGCACAACAGTGTAAATGTACTTAATGCCACTGAATTGTACACTCTAAAATGATTGAAATGGTAAATTTTAGTTTATGTATATTTTACCAAAATAAAAAAATTAGCAAAGTATCTGCATACATATGTATCCAGGCAAGATATACAAATGGTCAATAACCACATGAAAAGGTGCTACACATCATTAGTCATTAGGGGAATACAATGAAAACCACGATGAAATACCATTTCACACCCATTAAGATGACTATAATTTTTTTTTTTTTTTGAGATGGAGTCTCACTCTGTCGCCCAGGCTGGGGTGCAGTGGTGTGATCTCAGCTCACTGCACCCTCCGTCTCCCGGGTTCAAGAGATTCTCCTGCCTCAGCCTCCTGAGAGGCTGGGACTACAGGCGTGTGTCACCACACCCAGCTAATTTTTGTATTTTTAGTAGAGACAGGGTTTCACCATGTTGACCAGGATGGTCTCGAACTCCTGACCTCGTGATACACCCACCTCAGCCTCCCAAAGTGCTGGGAGTATAGGCTATAATTTTTTTTTAATGGAATATAAGGTGTTGTTGAAGATATGGAGAAACTGAAACCTTTGTACCTTGCTGGTGAGAAAGCAAACTAGTGCAGCCATTGTTGAAAAAGTTGGGTGGTTCTTCAAAAAGTTAAACATAGAATTACTGTATAATCCAGCAAATTCCACTCTTAGGTATACGTCTCCCAAAACTGAAAGCAGGGACTCAACTATTTGTATACTCATGTTCATAGCAGCATTATTCACAATAGTCAAAAGGTGGAAACAGTCTAAATATCCCCTAACAGATAAATGGATAAACAAAAGGTGGTATATACATACAATGGAATATTATTGAGCAGCAAAACAGAATGAAATTTTGACATATGCTATGACATGGGTGAACGTCAAAGACATTGTGCTAAGTAAAACAGTCCAATCCCAAAAGGACAGATATTGTGAATGTAGTTAATGCTATGGAATTATAAACTTGAAAATGGTTAAAATGGATTATTCTAATTTGCTCATTACACGTTACATGTATCAGAATATCACATGTACCCCACAAATATGTACAATTATTTTGAATCAATAAAAATGTTAAAATGGCAAATTTTATGTTATGCATATTTTATCACAATAAAAAAGTAAGTAAAAATAAAATAAAAAGAATAAGGTAACAATCAGTGAAATCCAAATTGTGGGAAAATCTATAGTGCAAACAACCTGGTTTCTTCAAAGGATAAATTTCAAAGAAAAAAAAATAGGTGGAGGGGAAACCTATAGAGCTAAAGGAATGTGAGAGATATATCAACTAATCACAATGTTCAGGCTTTATTTATATCCTGATTCAAGAAAGCAAACTATAAAACAAAGTATGGCATATATGAGACAGTTGGAAGTTGGAATACTGATTGGGTATTTGATGATATTAAGAGCTTGACTATTTCATAATGTTTTAAACTTGTTCATTTTTAGGCATGGAATGGATACTGTAGTTACTTTTATAACAAATGAGTCATCTTTAGAGATTAATACTGAAATATTTACAAATTATGGAAAAAAGCAGGTTGAAATAAAGACATTTTCAGTCAAACATAAGTGAATTTGCCATGAATAAACCCTGATGAAAGGACATCTTTTAAAGAATGTATTTCAGGAAGAAGGAAAGTGATCCCAGATAGAAAGACTGAAGATGAAAGAGGAATGAAGAATGAATGTGGTAAACATTAATGTCTTCAGGAGTTAAAAACAAACAAGGTAAACTAAAATACAGGACAACATGGCACCTCTTAAAAGTATAAAAGGTAGGTTTTTTATTTTTATGGAGTCCAATTTATATATATTTTTTCTTTTGTGACCCTTGCTTAGTGTCATATTTAAGAAACCATTGCCTAATTCAAGACCATGAAGATTTATTTCTGTATTTTCTTCTAGAGTTTTACAGGTTTAGTGTTTGCGTTAGGTCTAAAATCCATTTTGAGTTAACGTTTGAATATGATGAGATATGGATATATAGTTGCTCCAGTACCATTTGTTGAAAAGGTTATTGTTTTCCTCTGAATTGTCTTGGCATCCTTGTCAAAAAATCAGTTGGCCATAAATGTGAGGGTTTATTTCTGAATTATCAATTCTCTTCCATTGGTCTATATAGCTATCTTTTTGCCAGTAGCACACAGTCTTGATTACTGTAATTTTGTAGTAAGTTTTGAAATAGGGAAGTGCAAGCCCAAATTTGTTCTTAATTTGCCAAATTGTTTTGGCTATAATTGTGTATATTTAAGGCATACAATATGATGTTTTAATATATATATATATATATATATATATATATATATTACGATGGCCACCATAGTGGAACAAATTAACATGTCCATTATATCACATTGTTACTCACATTTCTCCCCTGTGGCAAGAGCAGCTATAATCTACTCATTCAGCAAAAATTCTGAGTACAGGCCGGGCGCGGTGGCTCAAGCCTGTAATCCCAGCACTTTGGGAGGCCGAGACGGGTGGATCACGAGGTCAGGAGATCGTGACCATCCTGGTCTACACGGTGAAACCCCGTCTCTACTAAAAAATACAAAAAACTAGCCGGGCGAGATGGCGGGCGCCTGTAGTCCCAGCTACTCGGGAGGCTGAGGCAGGAGAATGGCGGGAGTCCGGGAGGCGGAGCTTGCAGGGAGCCGAGATTGCGCCACTGCACTGCAGCCTCGGCGACAGAGCGAGACTCCGTCTCAAAAAAAAAAAAAAAAAAAAAAAATTCTGAGTACAGTCGACTATTACTAACTATAGTCTTCATATTGAACGTTAGATATTTTGACTTGTTCATCCTAAATATCTGCTACTTTGTGTTTTTTGACCTACGTCTCATTTCCTCCCTCTCCACTCCTCTGCTAGTAACCACTATTTTATTCTCTATGGCCTTTTTAAAAAAGATTCTACATATAAGTGAGATCATGCACTATTTTTCTTCCCTTATCTGGCTTCTTTCACTTAGCATAATGTTCTCCAGGTTCATGCATGTTCTGGTAAATAGCAAGATCTTCTCCTTTTTAAGACTGAATAATATTCTGTGGTATAGACATGTATATATGTATACACTCCCCCCAACATGTATATATGTGTGTGTGTATATACACACACACACATACACACACCAGTTTCTTTTTTCATTCATCCATTGATGGACACCTAGGTTGTTTCCTTATTTTAGCTATTGTAAATAATACTGCAATGAACATGCGAGTGCAGATTTCTTCACAAGATGGGGATTTCCTTTCCTTCAGTTATGTACACTGAAAAGGAATTGCTGGTTCATATGGTATTTCTGTTTTTAATTTCTTTTCTTTTCTTTTTTTTTTTTTTTTGAGATGGAGTTTCGGTCTTGTCAACCAGGCTGGAGTGCGATGGTGTGATCTCGATTCACTGCGAATTTTACCTCCTGGATTCAAGCGATTCTTCTGCCTCAGCCTCTCGAGTAGCTGGGATTACAGGTGCCCACCACCACACCTGGTTAATTTTGTATTTTTAGTAGAGATGGGGTTTCACCACGTTGGTCAGGCTGGTCTTGAACTCCTGACCTCAGGTGATCCACCTGCCTCAACCTCCCAAAGTGCTGGGATTAAAGGTGTGAGCCACCACACCTGGTGAAAGCAATACACATTCAGTAGAAACCATAGTTTTTTTCTTGAGGAAAACTACAAAATAGTGGTGAAATAAATTGAAGAGGACACAAACAAATGGAAAGACATCCCATGCCCATGCATCAGAATTAACATTGTTAAAATAACCATACAACCCAAAGCAATTTACAGATTCCATGCAATTCCTATCAAAATACAAAGATTATTTTTTACGGAAATAGGAAAAACAACTCTAAAATTTATATGGGAACATAAAAGAGCCTGAATAGTCAAAGCAATCTTGAGCAAAAGGAACAAAGCTGAATGCATCACACTGCCTGACTTCAAAATATATTATGAAGTTATTGTAACCAAAACAGTATGGTATTGGTATAAAAACAGATACATAGACCAATGGAACAGAATAGAGAGCCCAGAAATATACCCACCTATTTACAGCTGATTTTTGATAAATGTGCTAAGAACATACACTGGGGGAAGAACACTATCCTCTTCAATAAGGGTGCTGGGAAAATTGGATATCCATATGCAGAAAAATGAAACTGCACTCCATTCACCATATACAAAAATCAACTTCAGATGGATTAAAGACTTCAATGTAAGACCTGAAACTATAAAACTACTAAAGAAAACATAGGTAACACTTCAGAATTTTATCTAGGCAAAGATTTTTATGGCTAAGACCTCAAAAGCACAAGCAACAAAAATAAAACTAGACAAATGAGACTATATCAAACTAAAAAACTTCTGCATAGCAAAGGAAAAAATCAACAGAGTGAAAAGCCAACCTGCTGAATGAGAGAAAATATTTGCAAACTATTCATCCAACAAGGGACTAATATCCAGACAATACAAGGAACTCAAGCAACTCAACAGTAAAACAAGCGAACAATCCCATTAAAACGTGGCCAAAGGACATAAATAGATATTTCTCCATAGGAAACATACAAATGGCCAACAGGTATATGAAATAATGCTCAATGTCACTAATCAGGGAAATGCAAATCAAAACCACAATGAGATATCATCTTATCCTGGTTAGAATGGCTATTATCAAAAAGACAAAAAAAAAAAAAAAAAAAAAAAACAGATGCTGGTGAGGATGTGGAAGAAAGGGAACTTTTATACATTGTTGGTGGGGATGTAAATTAGTACAGCCAGCATGCAAAACAGTATGGCGATCTCTCAAAGAACTAAAAATAGAACTACCGTATGATTCAGCAATCCCACCACTGGGTGTTTAGTCTAAGTAAAGATATCAATATATCAAAAAGATACCTGCACCTCCATGTTTATTGTAGCACTATTCACAACAGCAAAGATACAGAATCAACCTAAGTGTCCATTAATGGACAAACGAATAAATAAAAATGTGATATATATGCATAATGGAATACTATTCAGGCTTAAACAAGAGTGAAATCATGCCATTTGCAGCAACATGGATGGAACTACAGGTCATTATGTTAAGTGAAATCAGCCAGGCACAGAAAAACAAATATTGCATGTTCACACTTATATGTGGGAATTAGAAAAGTTGATCTCATGGAGATAGAGTAGAATGACAGCTCTACAGCCATACCACCCTGAATGCACCTGATATCATCTGATCTCAAGGGTAGAATGACAAATATCACAACCTGGGAAGGGTGTGTGGGTAGGGTGGGGGAAGATGAAAAGTTGGTTAATGAGGCCAGCTGTGGTGGCTCACGCCTGTAATCCCAGCACTTTGGGAGGCCAAGGTGGGCGGATCACGAGGTCAGGAGTTCGAGACCAGCCTGGCCAACATAGTGAAACCCCATCTCTACTAAAAATACAAAAATTAGCCAGGCATGGTGACGCGTGCCTGTAGTCCCAGCCTCTCGGGAGGCTGAGGCAGGAGAATCGCTTGAACCCGGGAGGCGGAGGTTGTGGTGAGCCGAGATCACACCACTGCACTCCAGCCTGGGCAACAGAGCCAGACTCTGTCAAAAAAAAAAAAAAAAGTTGGTTAATGGGTACAAACATACACCTAGACAGAATAAATAAGTTTTAATGTTCGATAGCACTGTAGAGTGACTATAGGTAGCAATAATGTATTGTATATTTCAAAGAGCTGGAAGAGAGCACTTGAAATGTTCCCGACACATAGAAATGATAAACTCTTCAGGTGATGGATGCCCTAAATACCCTGATTGATCATTACACATTCTATGCACATCACAAAATATCACATGTACTTTATAATATGTACAAATATTATATATCAAGGAAAAGTTCAAAAAAACTAGAATGAAGTAGGAAGGTGACCTTTTTACCATATAGCCAAGATTTATTTTAAAGCTATGGTGATTAAAACAGTGTGAGTCTGGTGCAGGAATCGTCAAATGGATTACTGGAAGAGAATAGAAAACCCAGAAACAGGTTGATGGAACTTAGAATATTATAGAAGTGGCATTTCAAACACTAGGGAAAGGAAAGAATATTCAATAAGTGGTGTTGCAACAACATATTTTTACATGGAAGAAATAAAATTAGATCACTACCTTATATCTTACACAGAAATAAATTCTAAATATATTAAACCTCTAAATGTGAAAAGCAACATTTTAAACCTGTTAAAAGAAAATATATGAGAATTTATGACCTTGGAGCGGGAACAATTTTCTTATCCAAATTATAAAAAGCCCAAACCATAAAGGAAGAGAATCGGTTTGACTTTATTAAAATTAATATTGCTGTAAAATAAAAGCACCATAAGTGGATTAATAAGACAAGTGACAGTCTGAGAAAAGATACTCGCAACACATATCTTAGACAAAAAAAAAACCTCCAGAATTTATTAAAAATTCCCTTAACTCAATAAGAAAAGACAAACGAAACTCAACAGAGAAAGAAGCCAAGTAAATGAAAAGACTATTACAGAAAAGGAAAACCAAATGAAAAGGTACTAATACTCACTGAATATCAAGAAATGTACATTCAAATAATGAAATATTTAACATTTATTGCACTGGCAAAAATTTAAGTATTTTGACACAGAATATGTAACAACAGAAACCCTCACACACTGCTAGTGGACGTGTAAATTGAGACAATCACTTCAGAGGACAATTTGAAACTATTTAATAATATAAAAAGTATATTTACCATATTACCCAGTAATTTTACTCCCAGTTATTTTCCCTACAAACCTCTCCAACATGTGTACCAGGAGAATGTACTAAGATATTCATTCGGGAATTGTAATAGTATAATATTGGATAACGTGGCTGGGCGTGGTGGCTCACGTCTGTAATCCCAGCACCTTGGGAGGCCGGGAGGGGGACGGATCACGAGGTCAGGACATCAAGACTATCCTGGCCAACATAATGAAACCGCGTCTCTACTAAAACACAAAAAATTAGCCGGGCATGGTGGCATGCACCTGTAGTCCCAGCTACTCCAGAGGCTAAGGCAGGGGAATCGCTTGAACCCAGGAGGCAGAGATGACAGTGAGCCAAGATGGCACCACTGCACTCCAGCCTGGTGACAGAGCAAGATTCCATCTCAAAAAAAAGTTGGATAATGTGTAAATGTTCTGAATATGTAAATAGATAAATAAAATGTGGTACACTCCTACAGTCAAATACTACACAGCAGTTAAAAGAGATGAACTGGATCTATATATTATCAACATTTGAGTGGAAAAGCAAGTTGCACAACAATATATATTATGCATATGTATAGTCTGAAAGTATTTTTGTAAAATTAAAAAGTACATAATGCAATACTTTATTGCTTACAGAGACATAAATGTGTATAAATAGTATTAAAATATGAAAACCAAATTCACAATAGTATTTGCCTTCAGATGTGAAGAGGGAAGTAAGATGCTTCAACTTAATTGCTTAATTGTTTTTATCACTTATAATAATGCAGATTTGAATGTGTTATGAATGTGTGTAAATGTGATAAAAGGTTAACAATTAAGAACCCTGGATAGTTTCTATTGGTGTTTCTTATATTATTTTTTGCATTTTTCTACATTTTTTGCATTTTTTAAGTTATAAAATAAAGTATGCCATACAAGGCAATATTAGAGGGTCTTCTCAAATGATGCTGACAGAGGGTCACATTTTAGAGCCAATTCCAAGATGTTTGTGCTGAGTAGCAACCAAAAGTGTAAAAGGAACAAAAGGAAAAGAAGATGATATGCATAATCACCACACTGTTCCCATGGACACGCTACTCAAATATTCTTGTCTATTTGCAAATCATATTAGTCCTCCCAAAGCTTAAAATGATATGATGAGATGACTCATACACCATTAATATTCCTATGTGTTCTATGAGGAGAAGCTTCTAAGGCTTTGGGCAGCAACTCTATCAAATGTTAAATTTTATAGGAACATAAAATATAGATGTACAAAATTATTGAAAACCTTGCATATTAAAACAAGATTTCTAAAGGGGGGACTTGGTAGAGTAGAAGCCCTCTTATCTGATACAGCTAATGGAAAAAGTCAGTAAAGCAGGGAGTAATAGATATGATATATTAATACATTAAAATGTTAAGTTAAAATATATAGATGTGCATTATTCACTTTTCTTTTTATTTTTTATTTTTTATTTTTGAGATAGTCTCTCTCTGTCACCCAGGCTGGAGTGCAGTGGCATGATCTTGGCTCACTGCAACCTCCACCTCCTGGGTTCAAGTGATTCTTCTGACTCAGCTTCCCGAGTAGCTGGGATCACAGGGGCGCACAACCATGCCCGGCTAATTTTTTGTATTTTTAGTAGAGATGGGGTCTCACCATGCTGGCCAGGCTAGTCTTGAACCCCTGACCTCGTGATCCACCCGCCTTGGCCTCCCAAAGTACTGGGATTACAGGCGTGAGCCACCACCCCCCAGTCTTATTCACCAATCTTTAAGATCAAGGCATTTTCTTTGTGTGTACTTTCACTGGTTGGTCTTTGGTCTCATTTTTCCGACATAAACCACACCCACAATGCATTATCTATGAGATACAGTTTCAGTCTTTAAAGTGGAGCAAGAATTTAAAGAGGATTCTGAAGCAATCTGAGAGCAGGATCCTTTCAGAATTTTAAGTTCTGTAAGTGTAATGATATGGAATGTCTTTTCACATGCTTATGTGTCATCCATATATCCCCTTCCATAGAATGTCTCTTCATATCTTTTGCCTATTTTCCAATTGGGTTGTCTATTTTTCACTATTTAATTTTAAAATTTCTTTATAAATTCTGCATTTGTGTCAATCGTATTTAATGACTCAATTTTAAAAAATGGATTTGCTTTTATCAGGTCTTCCCAAAGCACTCAACTTAGTTTTTAAAGAAACTACAACTCTCATTTTTTCCGCATTTTTATTTTATCAGTTTATGTACTATTTAACCAAATTATGTTATTACCATTCCAAGTGCAATGGCATCAATAGGTTTGAGAATAATAGAACTGATTCTTAGTAATCATACAATCCATCTTGTGAAAGCAGAAGTGTGGGCATACTGGAGAGGAGCCTACTAGCTGTTAGAATTCTTTGTATTAGGTGCATCAACTAGTACGCTTTTATGGAAGGGCTGTAGAGATCTAATGGTAATTAAGACAGCTTCCTTTGTAAATGACAAATGAAGTATGACAAGCCAGTTGGGGAGGGAATGGGGTTTTCAACAAATGGTACTGAAAATGTTGCCTAATTATTTGCAGGAAAATAATAAAATTCACTTGTTTCCTCTCTACCTGGAAAATATGATCAAGAAACAAATAGGTCTGAAAAGAGCCTAAGCAGACTTTCTAGAAATTAAAAATCTAATAACTGAAATTAAAATGTATTGGCTAAAAAATGTATAACCTGAATATAGTTATGAAAACACATTAGACAACCCCAGAATGAGAGACGTTCTACAAAATATCTGGCTTGTACTCTTTAAAAATGTCAATGTCATTTTTTTTCCTATAAATGACATTATTGGGTGGTAAAATTTGAGTGAGATCTATTGATTAAATGATAGTGCTGTATCAATATTAACTCTTGATTTTGATAACTGCACTATGGTTATGGACACTGTGGATGCTCTTGTTTAAAGGAAATACACTGAAATATTTATGGATAAAGGGGCACTAGGCCTGCAGTTTACTCTCAAACATCTTAGAAAAAAAAAAAAAATATATATATATATATATATATATCTAAAATCACACATGTATATATATAAAATCACACATGTATATACAGGAGTCCCGAACTCCTGACCTCGGGATCTGTCCTCCTAGGACTTCCAAAGTGTTGAGTTCACAGGCGTGAGCCACTGTGCCTGGCTGACTGATGGTGTTTTTAGCACATACTGAGTCCTTGAAAATCAATAAAATCGGCTAGGTGCGATGGCTCACGCCTGTAATCCCAGCACTTTGGGAGGCCAACGCAAGTGGATCACTTGAGATAGGAGTTGGAGACAAGCCTGGCCAACATGGTGAAACCCCGTCTCTGCTAAAAATACAGAAAATTAGCCAGGCGTGGTGGTGGGTGCTTGTAACCCCCAGCTACTCTGGAGTCTGAGGCTGGAGAATCGCTTGAACCTAGGAGGTGGAGGTTGCAGTGAGCTGAGATTGTGCCACTGCACTCCATCCTGGGTTATAAGAGCAATACTCCGTCTCAAAAAAAAAAAAAAAAGAGAGAGAGAAAAGAAGGAAGGAAGGAAGGAAGGGAGAGAGAGAGAGAGAGAGAAAGAAACAAACAAACAAAGAAACAAAGAAAGAAAAAGAAAGGTAACAAAATAAGTGCAAGACTTGTACACTGAAAGCTACGGAACGTTGTTGAAATAAATTTTAAGAAGGCCTAAGTAAATGGAGAAAATGCTGTGAAGGATTCAGCTTAAAAAGATAGAAATTGTCCTAAAATTTATATACAGGTTTAGTGAAATTCTTATCAAAATCCCAGCAGGATGTTTTGTAGATATAGACAAGATTATTCTAAAATTTACATGGAAAAGCAAAGGAACTATAATAGCTAAAACAATTTTGGAAAAGAAAAATAAAGTAGGAGGACTCACTTCACCTAATTTGAAAACATATCATATGGCTACCGTAATCAAGTCTATGAGTTATTGGTAGAAGAATAGACACATTGATGAATGGAACAGATAGAGAACCCAGAAGTGGACCCACGCAAGTCTCAGCAATTGATTTTTGACAAAGATGTGAACATAATTCAATGGAGGAAACAGCCTTTTCAACAAATGGTGCTGGAGCAATTGGATATACGTAAGCAAATAAATAAACCTCAACCTAAACCTCAAACCTTATACAAAATTAACTTAAAATTAACTATAGATTGAAACATAAAATGTAAAATTTTAATCATCTTAGAAGAACACAGAGAAGAAAATCTTCAGAACCTAGGGCTTGTTGAAGTGGTCTTAGACTTGACACCAACAGCATGATCTGTAAAAGGAAAATATCAACAAATTGCACTTCATCAAAATGTAAAAATTTTTCTCTGCAAAACACCTTGGCAAGAGGATGAAAAGGTAAGCTATGGACTGGGAGAAAACATTTGCAAATCACATATCTGTTAAAGACATATCTAAAATTTATAAAGAAATCTCAAATTTCAACTGTGCAAAATAAATGATTCAATTAGAAAGTAGACAAAATATATCAAAGGAGATTTCACTAAAAAGGATATATGGATGGCACATAAGCATATGAAAAGACATTCAACGCCATTAGCCATTAGGGAAATAGAAATGAAGACGACTACACACCTATTAAAACAGCTGAAGTAAAAAAAATAGTGACAAACCCAGTGCTGGTAAGGATATGGAGAAACTGGATCTCTGATGGTGAGAATGCTGATGGGAATGTAAAATGGTACAGCCACTCTCAAAAAGTATGACAGTTTCTTATAAAACTAATCATGCAATTTTCATATGATCCAGGAATTGTACTCTTAAACATCCCAAAGAAATGAAAAATTATGTTCACACAAAAACCTGTACACAAATGTTTACAACAGCTTTATTTCTATAGAAAAAATATTAGAAACAACCAGAACATCTTTCAATGAATGAATGACTGAACAAACTCTAGTACATCCATACAATAGAATCCTACTCAAGAACAAAAAGATTGAACTATTGATGCATGCTACAATTTGGAGGATCTCAAGGGCATTATGCTAAATGAAAAAAGCTAATCACAAAAGGCCACACATTTATGATCTATTTACATAATATTCTTGGAAAGACAAAAGAATAGTGATGTAGAATAGATTGGTGGCTGAAAGCGTTAAGGATACTAGGGGATGGGGAAGGGCTGGGTGTGAATAAAAAGGCATAGCACCAGGGGATCATTGTGGTTATGGAATAGTATTGTATGTTGGCTGCAGTGGTGGTAACACATATCTACATACTTTATACTAATGTCAATGGGGGAAACAGGGTAAGGATATCCTTGATCTCTTTGTACTATGTTTTTAACTTCCTGTGAATCTATAATTTTTCCAAAATAAAAAGTTTCTTTAGAAGACAATACAGGTTGCTTACAAATCAAACTGACCTTCCCTGTAATACTAAATTCCAAAAGACAAGAGATCTATGTCTATAGTTTTTAATGGAAATGGTTGTGACCCAAGAATTTTATGCTTAGAAAAATTCTTTCATATGTGAAGTAAAAAAAAAAGATGTGTTCAGTTTCATTCATTTATTCTGTAAGATATTTGAGCTCCTACTCCATACAATGTGCTAGCCACGGGAGATAAAACAGTTCACAATGCAGATGTTTCCTGACCTTGTGAAGCCCAAAAAAGTCTTGTGGGGTAGAATAACAATTAAAAAGTAGGCCAGGTGCGGTGGCTCACACCTGTAATCCCAGCCCAGCTCTTTGGGAGGCCGAGGCAGGCGGATTACCTGAGGTCAGGAGTTCAAGACCAGCCTGATCAACATGGAGAAACCCCGTCTCTACTAAAAAAATACAAAATTAGCCGGGCGTGGTGGCGCATGCCTGTAATCCCAGCTACTCGGGAGCTGAGGCAGGAGAATTGTTTGAACCCGGGAGGCGGAGGTTGCAGTGAGTCGAGATCGCACCACTGCACTCCAGCCTGGGCAACAAGAGTGAAACTCTGTCTCAAAAAAAAAAAAAAAAAAAAGCAAAGACATAAATGAATAAATAACTTAAAACTGAGATAGAGTCCAAGAAGGAAACAAATAGCCATGATTCAGAACAACATAGGACAACATAATTTAGAAGATATGGCAGTCACTCACTACTGGTTTCCTGCCCCAATCATTTCAGTTCTTTTCTTTGTTAACGGTCTAGACCACTTTTTTCTTTTTTTTTTTTTTTTGTTCCCAGGAGGAAAACATATGCATATTTAATGAACATGCAATGGGGTAAATCACAGGAGAGCGATGACTCAACAATCCAAGGATGGCCAGATGCCCCCATGCCTTCACAGGAGCCAGGGAGATGGGGTAAAGAAGGTAATATTGAGGGGTAGTCAATATTTTTAGGGTTGGGGGATGGAACTCCCAGGAGGCAGACATTAGCTTATCAATGACTCTCTTTGGAACTTGAATGAACTGGATCTCTTGTGAAAGTCCCCCAGGTGGGATTGCATTCATGTCTTCTTCCCCCTGCCATCCAGAATGAGATATCTGGGAGGGAATGAAAGGCCATTGTGTTTTCCTTGGCAGATTGGTCTTGAGGCAGATAAGTAAATATCAGAAGAAAGCCTCTTGGGGAACCTGCTGATCTTCAAGGGACTTGAATTGGAAACAATTAGTAATCCTGGGCTGTCCTATGTAGGCTGACACTCTCCGGAATCCTTCAAAGCCAATATATTAGGATACACAAGAAGGTGGTTATTCTGGCTTTTTTGATTCATCCTGAATATTAAACCACAATAACACTGGATGCTTTCAGACACGTCTTCTTCTTAGGAAGACATAACATAATGTTTAGTAAAGATGAACTGAAAACCAGGTTGAGAACCACTGGAGCCATTTGGTTGAGTGTGAGTATAAGGATCTTCTTCCCTAGAAAGGGACTCATCTGTTATAGGAAAACCATGAGTGCATTCTCTGCATGTGTAATTCTTCTGGAAGATACATTTTTCCCTTATCTATGACCCATGTGGCCACAACCTCCAGGAGCAATTCCCTGGCTGTGTGTTTGATGCAGGAAATCACAGATTTCTTGGAGAACAGCATGAATGTGCCTGTTTGCCTCCTTCCTCATGGTGATTTCAGTTCTGAAGTATCTTCTTTTTACAGAAGTCACCAAAATGCGTCAAATGAGTCCTAATTGGTCACAGAGAGGGTGTAGGAGGTAGATGGGTCCCTCCACCAGTTCTGAAGAGCAGGAAGAGGCATTCGAAGAGCACAGCACTGGACCACAATAAGTGCACAGGAGAGTGGAAAGGGTGTTTGTCAAAAGCTTTTGTGTCTGAAGATAGGATCATTGCAGTTCTTTGAATACTGGGGAGCTCATGAGTGGTCCCTACAGACAGTCAGCTTTTCTGATTTTACACAAAGAATTCATGAGAAACACTCAAAAATTCTTACACCACTTTTCACCATAGAGGCTGAGAAAGCTAAACACTCACTTTGCAACTAGGCGGTGGACCCAATACTGGCCAATGGGATCTAAGGAGTCTACTGTGAGGCTTCTTGGAAAGATTTCTCTCTCTGATACAGAGGAAAATTTTTTATTTCCTGTCTTTGAATGTGGTTGCATGGGAGATCAATGTCCAGAACTGGGGCCACCACCTGCAGAAAACAGCTTAAGGACAAAAGCCAAAAAGTTTTCTGCAATTAGGCCACCATTTTCCTGGCCTTTTGACTAGATGGGAGAGGTTTTTCTTGGAGCCTTTTTGTTTGTGCTATTGGCAATTTGGGGTTGGAAGCACCACCAGCACCCTCACCAATCAAGAAATATGAGGAGCACTAAGGAAACCCAGGGAACTCACTGCTGTGTCATTCCTCAAGTCATAAGATCCCGGGGCAGTGTGCCTTCTTCTTTCTACTTTTCAGAGCCTTCCTATGCTTGCTTGTTGAGTTCTGTCCAAGATTTGCCAGTTTTAAGAAGGAAGACCAGGAAGGAATGGGGTTACTCCATATTGGCGAGAACTGGAAGTTCAGAAATAAGATTAAAATGTTAATTCTGGTTGCTCTGTAGAGCTTGGCTTATATGGAGGCAAGGATGAAGCACAAACACTTGCTGGAAGACTGTTGCATTATTCCATGACACAGAGGGTAGCTTGGACTAGAGCGATGGCAGTGGAGTGGGATAGACACAGACAGATCTGAAGTATACGTTAGAAATAGAATTAGATAAATTTACTATTGGATTATGAGGAGTGAGAAAAAGAAAGAAATCAAGTAAAACCATTAAATATCTCTGGCATTTTCTGAGCTGGAGAAGACTGGGGCAAAGCTGGGCTTCAAGGGGAGGGGAGAGAAAAATCAGCATTTTCACATGTTAGATTTAAAATGTGTATGAGACATCCTAGCAGAGATGTCATTAGGCAGTTGGATGTGTTAATCTAGATCTTGGAGGAGTGGTATGGGCTAGAGAGTTTAAATTAGGAATCTATGAGACTGAATGAAATCACTTAGGGGCTTACATTTAGAGAGAGAAGAGGGTTCAGGAGCGAATCTCAAGGAGCTCCAAAGTGTAGAGGGAGGGAAATCATAAAGAAGTACAAGAGGCAAACCTACAAACCTTCTGTGTCTGTGGCATCACAGTAGCTGAGGAAGAAAACATTTCAAGAAGGAAGGAGTGGTAAACTGTGTCAAATCCTGTTGAAAGTAGGAATTAGAAGGCAGTAAGATGGCCATTGGATTTGGCAATATGGAGTCCATCAGTCATATTGACAAGAGCCGTTTCAGTTGAGTTATGAGGGTAGAAGCCAAATTTAAAGGGGGTGATAAGGGAAGTCAAGAGGTGGGAGCAATAAAGAAGTGTACAGACAACCATTTTTAGAAGTGCGGCTCATGAAGAACAACAGAGATATTCATTTATTCACTCCACAAATAATTACTAAATGACTAATAAGACCTAGGCATTATTCTAGGCTCTGGGGATGTATCTGTGAACAAGAAAGTTTGGCATATCCCCTAATGCGGAAGTATCTGCAGGACTCAAAGGATGATTGTTAAGGTTGGAGAAGCTAGGGTATGGCAAAAATCTAGTTGAGAGGGAAATACTGATTGTATGACAGAAGGCATAATTCAAGTAGAGATGTTTTAAGAAGACAAAAGGTAATCGCAGGCTCAGAAAATAAACATCCCCAGGGCCTTATTGTGAAAATTACTTGAAGATGTTCTTCAAACAAATGTGAAGTGAAGTTAAGTTTAAGAATTTATTTCCAGGACAGGCAGGGTGGCTCACACCTGTAATCCCAGCACTTTGGGAGGCTGAGGAGGGCGGATCACCTGAGGTCAGGAGTTCGAGATCAACCTGGCCAACATGGTGAAACCCTGTCTCTACTAAAAATACAAAAAAATTAGCCAGGCGTATGTAGTCCCAGCTACATAGGAGGCTGAGGCAGGAGAATCACTTGAACCCGGGAGGTGGAGGTTGTGGTGAGCTGAGATCACGCCTCTATACTGCAGCCTGGGCGACAGAGCGAGACTCCGTCTCAAGAAAAAGAAAAAAACAAAAAAAGAATTGATTTCCAGTTTAAAGATAGTGATTTTTCAACATTGTATTATGATACTTTTCAAATATATAAAAAATTATAGGCCGGGCGTGGTGGTTCAAGCCTGTAATCCCAGCACTTTGGGAGGCTGAGACGGGCGGATCACGAGGTCAGGAGATAGAGACCATCCTGGCTAACCCGGTGAAACCCCGTCTCTACTAAAAAAAAAAAAAAATACAAAAAACTAGCCGGGCGAGGTGGCGGGCGCCTGTAGTCCCAGTTACTCGGGAGGCTGAGGCAGGAGAATGGCGTGAACCCAGGAGGCCGAGCTTGCAGTGAGCCGAGATCCCGCCACTGCACTCCAGCCCGGGCGACAGAGCGAGACTCCGTCTCAAAAAAAAAAAAAAAAATTTATAGATATTATATAGTGAACACTCATACTCATCACCTGGATTCTAGAATTAATATTTAGCTATATTTGTTTTATCACATATATCTATCCATCAACTCATCTTATTTTGATGCATTTCAAAGTCAGTTGGAGACATCAGTATACATCATCCCTAAGCATTTTGGTATGCAGAAAAGATAATGATTTCAACACATATGTTTAAGTCCCTTTCTTTCATAATCTGATTGAAATGACCAAAGAAATGTAAAATAGGAAAAAGTCTTTCTCAGTTAACAATGAATATATCAGAAACTTTATAAAACATCTAAAAGACAGTATGATAAAAGCAGCAACTAACATACAATTCAACACAGGCAAAGTAGGGCTCAGTTTTTAAAACTTTTATTTATTTATTTATTTATTTATTTATTTATTTATTTATTTATTTATTTATTTATTTTGAGACGGAGTCTCGCTCTGTCGCCCAGGCTGGAGTGCAGTGGTGCCATCTCAGCTCACTGCAAGCTCCGCCTCCCGGGTTTACACCTTTCTCCTGCCTCAGCCTCCCGAGTAGCTGGGACTACAGGCGCCTGCCACCTCGCCCGGCTAGGTTTTTCTTTTGTATTTTTTAGTAGAGATAGGGTTTCACCATGTTAGCCAGGATGGTCTCGATCTCCTGACCTCGTGATCTGCCTGTCTCGGCCTCCCAAAGTGCTGGGATTACAGGCTTGAGCCACCGCGCCCGGCCTTATTTATTTTTTTGAGACGGGAGTTTCGCTCTGTCACCCAGGCTGGAGTGCAGTGGCGCGATCTCGGCTCACTGCAGCCTCTGCCTCCCAGGTTCAAGCAATTCTTCTGCCTCAGCCTCCGGAGTAGCTGGGATTACAGGTGCATGCCACCACAACCGGATAATATTTGTGTATTTTTAGTAGAGACGGGGTTTCACCATATTGGCCAGGCTGGTCTCGAACTCCTGACCTCAGGTGATCCGCCCGCCTCAGCCTCCCAAAGTTTTTGGATTACAGGCGTGAGCCACCGCGCCGGCCAGTAGGACTCATTTAAAAGGTAAGAAGGCTATTCCCCAGAACAGATTTGGAAACGTTCAAAGTTAGTAGCAGGAACTGGGAGCAGAGACAGATGCCACAGAGAGACCCAAAGGATTGCGGTAACTGTCCCAAGCATTCCACATCGGGACCAACTAGCTGAAGCCTGACCCCAGCCTTCATTTGCTGCAGATGGCATGAAAAGTGGGAGGCGTCACCACAGTAAGATCCTAAAGAAGGTCGTTGAACCAGTTAGAGGAGGGGTATTACGCCCCAATTTACTGCAGGCTATCATAATAAACATTGGCACATCAGGAAGGTGCTTGTACCATGAGCTCCCTATTTTCCATGGGCAGTTACACTTATGACCTGACACAGGAACTCCAAACCTCAGACAGCAGGAGCCTGAGGCAAAAATGGAATGAAATGTCACTCTAAGGAGAAAATTCAAGTCATGAGAGGCATTGGGAACCACACAACATAGGACTGGCCCTCAGTCTACTTGAGGGGGGAAAGCTCATCATTTCAAAAAATAGTTAAAATCCCTGGCATATAACTACATTTTGGTGGCTCATATCATACTCCTCATGTCCCAGTTGAATCCCCCAACATAGAAAAATAAAACTACAGAAAATATAAACTTTCTCTTTTCTCCTTTGTCTGAAATACCATCTCAGAGAGAACCTGTCTCTAATACCAGTAATAGACAAACATTAAGTCCCCTCTTCAGAATGAGCAGTCAGAGACAAATCGTGAGTTCATGAAAATACTCAAAAATTAAAGAGAGGGGACAATTCTGAGAAAACATTTACTTTTTTTTTTTTTGAGACAGAGTTTCACTCTTGTCGCCCAGGCTGGAGTGCAACAACACGATCTCGGCTCACTGCAACCTCCGCTTCCTGGGTTCATGCAATTCTGCCTCAGCCTCCCGAGTAGCTGGGATTACAGGTGCCAGCCACCAGGCCCAGCTAATTTTTGTATTTTTAGTAGAGATGGGGTTTCACCATTTTGGCCAGGCTGGTCTCGAACTCCTGACCTCAGGTGATCCACCGGCCTCGGCCTCCCAAAGTGCTGGGATTACAGGCGTGAGCCACCGCATCCAGCCACATTTACCTTTGAAATGGACTTGCTGCAATAAATAGGTGGTAACTTTAGAAAATTGCAAATTACAGTTCACCCTCAGACAATGTAGGGGTTAGAGTACTGACCTCCACACAGTCAAAAATCCACATACAACTTTTGACTCCCCAAAAACTTAACTACTGTTGATCAGAAACCTTACTGATAACATAAACAGCTGATTAACACATAGTTTGTATGTTATATGTATTATATACTGTATTCTTACAATATAATAAGCTACAGGAAAGCAAATGTCATTAAGAAAATCATAAGGAAGAGAAAATATATTTACTATTAAGAGGAAGTGGATCATCATAAAGGTCTTCATCCTTGTTATCTTCACAATGAGTAGACTGAGGAGGAGGAAGAAGAGGGGGGTTGGTCTTGTCTCATGCATGACAAAGGCTGAAGAGTTGGAGGAGGTGGAAGGGGAGGCAGGAGAGGCAAGTACGTTCTGTAACTTTACAGAAATGCATCATAATTTCTGTCTGACTGTTTTGCTTTTTCATTTCTCTAAAAATGTTTCTATTCGATACCAGTCTTTCCTCCACCATTTGCTTTAGTTTCAGTGGCACTGTCATAGACGGGTCCATGTCATAAAAGAAGTCAAAAGTATTCTTGAATAATCAGAAACCTTCTGCCAGATTGTCTAATGTCAGTCTGTTTTCTGGCACTGCTTCTACCTCTTCTTCCTCATCGTCTGGTACTGGTTCAGAAGCACTCATCCCCATCAAGATGTCTTCTGTTACTTCCTTTGGTGTGGTGTCTGTTAGCTCTTGAATTTTTCCAAGATCTATATCTTGAAACCATTCACCCCCTACCTTTTTGCCGTATTGACAATCTTTTTCATGATTCCCTTGATTGGCTCTGTCATAAATCCTGTTAATTATTGCACAACATCTAGACAGTTTTTTTCCAGCAGAAATTTATTATTTCAGGTTTGATGGCTTTCATAGCTTTTTCTATAACAACGATGGCATCTTCAATGGTGTAATCCTTCCAGACTTTCATGATGTCCTATCTGGGTTCTCTTCCATAGAGCAATCCTTTCCATAGGATATTGCATGTAATAGTCTTAAAGGTCCTTATGATCCCCTGATCTAGAGGCTGAATTAGAGATGCTGTGTTTGAGGGCAAGACCACTCCAGCGCCTTTGTTCATGAACTCATGGAGTGCTGGGCCGCTAGGGGCATTGTCCAATATCAAAAGAACTTTAAAAGGCAATCCCTGATTGGCATGGTACTTCCTGACCTCAGGGACAAAGTTTCGATGGAACCGATTCAGAAAAAGGGTTCTCATTGCTCAGACCTTCTTGTTGTACAAACAGAAGATTGGTAGCTAGTGTTTATCTTTTCCTTTCAAGGCTCAGGGGTTAGTAGCTTTATATTAATAGATAAGAGCAGGCCCGGCATAGTGGTTCACGCCTGTAATCCCAACACTTCGGGAGGCGGAGGCAGACGGATCACTAGGCGGATGGGTCGGGAGCTCAAGACCAGCCTGACCAACATGGAGAAACCCCGTTTCTAATAAATACAAAAAATTAGCTGGGCGTGGTGGCGCATGCCTGTAATCCCAGCTACTCAGGAGGCTGAGGCAGGAGAATCACTTGAACCTGGGAGGCGGAGGTTGCGGTGAGCTGAGATCGCGCGGTTGCACTCCAGCCTGGGCGACAAGAGCTAAACTCCATCTCAAAAAAAAAAAAAAAAAGATAAGGGCAGTTCTGATCATAAACTCAACTGAATTTACACAAACAGGAGAGTTAGCCCATCCCTTCCTGCCTTAAAAATCCTGGTACTCACTTCTCTTCCTTACTAGTAAATGTGATTTGTGGCTTTTTTTTTTTTTTTTTTTTCTTCAGAATAGGGCACTTTCACCTGCATTAAAAACCTGCTCAGGCAGATATCCTTTCTCCTCAGTGATTCTTTCTTTCTTTCTTCCTTCCTTCCTTCCTTTCCTTCCTTCCTTCCTTTCCTTTCCTTTCCTTTCCTTTCCTTTCCTTTCCTTTCCTTTCCTTTCCTTTCCTTTCCTTTCCTTTCCTTTCCTGTCTTTCTTTTTTCTTTAATGGAGTCTCATTCTGTCACCCAGGCCGGAGTGCAGTGGTGCAATCTCTGCTCAATGCAACCTCTACCTCCCGGGTTCAAGCGATTCTCTTGCTTCAGCCTCCCGAGTAAGCTGGGTTATAGGTGCATGCCACCATGCCCTGCTAACTTTTGTATTTTTAGTAGAGGCGGGGTTTCACCATGTTGGTTAGGCTGGTCTCGTACTCCCGACCTCAGGTAATCTGTCTGCCTTGGCCTCCCAAAGTGCTGGGATTATAGGCATGAGCCACCACGCCTGGCCTCATCAATGATTTTCTAAATGGCATCTGGGAACTCGTCTGCTGCCTCTTGGTCAGCAGAAGCTGCTGCTCCTGTTATCTTAATATTTTTAAAACCAAAAATCTTGTCAGGTGCGGAGGCTCATGCCTGTAATCCCAACATTTTGGGAGGCTGAGGCGGGCAGATTATGAAGTCAGGAGTTTGAGATCAGCCTGGCCAACATGGCGAAACCCCGTCTCTATTAAAAATACAGAAATTAGCCAGGTGTGGTTGCGGGCGCCTGTAATCTCAGCTACTTGGGAGGCTGAGGTAGGAGAATCGCTTGAACGGAGGAGGCGGAGGTTGCAGTGAGCCGAGATCGCGCCACTGCACTCCAGCCTGGGTGACAAGGGCAAGACTCCGTCTCAAAAAACAACAACAAAAACTCTTTCTAAAATTATGGTTTCATCCTTTGCTGGCATTGAATTGTTCAGCTTAGATCTTTCACCTTCCTTTTGCTTATGTTGCCATATAATGGTTTCACTATTTCTCACATCATATTAGAATCTATACATATCACTTTCTTATAGGAATCCTGCACCCACACAAAAGCTGCATTTTGGGGGCCGGGCGCAGTGGCTCACGCCTGTAATCCCAGCACTTTGGGAGGCCAACGCAGGCGGATCACGAGGTCAGGAGATTGAGACCATCCTGGCTAACACGGTGAAACCCCGTCTCTACTAAAAATACAAAAAATTAGCCAGGCGTGGTGGTGGGCGCCTGTTAGTCCCAGCCACTCCGGAGGCTGAGGCAGGAGAATGGTGTGAACCCGGGAGGCGGAGCTTGCAGTGAGCCGAGATGGCCCCACTGCACTCCAGCCTGGGCGACAGTGAGACTCCATCTCAAAAAAAAAAAAAAAAAAAAAAAAAAAACTGCATTTTCAATACAAGATAAAAGGGTATTTCACAGAAAGTACAAGGTTTTCACAACGGTTTTTACTTTTCTCTCTCTCTCTTTTTTTACAGTTATTCTTACACTGGATTTTTTTGAAATGGCAGGCGATAGCAGCTGAAGTCCTCAATCTACAGAACATATCAAGCAATTTAACTTCTTGTAATGTCATGACTTTTCTCTGCTTCCTGGGGACAGTTCCAGCATCTTTAGTGGCACCTCTTATGGGTCCCATACTGTTACTCAAGGTTTACAGTATTGCAGTAAACATCATGAAAAATATGCAAGAGCTGTGAGGGATCACTTTTTTACTGGAGATATGAATTACTCACATGGAGATGATTAGTGTCACATGGCATTTTAAGCAGATACTTGCAATACTTGCACTCACCTCAATAGTGGTTATTACAAATTATTACAGCAGACACAAATACATTGTATAGCTATACAAAAATATTTTCTCTATATTCTTATTCTATAAGGTTTTTTCTATTCTTAATTTTTTTTACTTTTTAAACTGTTTTGTTAAATACAAAGACACAAACACACACATTAGCCTAGACCAACACAGGGTCAGAATCATCAAGACGTCACTAGGTGATAGGAATTTTTTAGCTCCATTATTAATGTTAGGGGACTACCATAGTATACCATATATACTACTCTTCACCAAAACAGCATTACGCTGGCACATGACTGTCTGATGTTCTGTCTTTGGCTGTCTACAGAAGTTGCCTGTTGTATTTGCCTTATAGAACTCCTTTTTGTCATTTTTCATGTTTTATTTCTGTATTAGTCAATGTCCTTTGGGTTGCAAGTAACAGAAACACACACATTAATTTATGCAAGAAAGGGGTGCTTATTAAGAATACAAGAGTAGCTTGAGAAATCTAAAGATAGGAAAAAACTCGGCCTCAGGAAGGAACTAAAGTCTCAAACATTACAGAGAACCCTGAAAATCCTCTTTCCATCTCTAATCTCTGCTTCTCAATAAATATTTCCTTCATTCTTCTCTCACATTGTCAATTGATTCCTGGTGCTTCCTGGTCCACAGAGTGATTACTAAAATGATTACCAACAGCTCTGGAGTTTTATTCTCCATCATTTAAGAGAGCAATCAGACTGAGACTGGACTCTCTTAGCTTCAATTCCAAGGGCTGCAGGGAAAGGGCTTATTGGTTCTGTTTGGATCAGATGCTCGCTCCCAGTCTAATCATCTGTGGCCAGAGAACAGAGTCATGTGTACAAACTTGGTGTCTGGGAAGGTGTCTGGGAACCAACACCTGTGTATCCAGGGTGGTTCCAAAGTTCTCCTAAGAGGTGTCTATTGCAGATTATTTTAATCACAAAAATGAATACATTGAACAATAATAAGTGTTGGTGAGAATGTGGAGAAATCAGAACCTTCATACATTGCTGGTAGGAATGGAAATGGTTCCACTGCTTTGGAAAACTGTTTGGCAGTTCCTCAAATAGTAAAACACAGAATTACCATATGACCCAGCAGTTCCACTCTTAGTTATATACCCAAAAGAATTGAAAACGTGTTCACACAAACACTTGTACACAAATGTTCATGGTAGCCCCAAAGTAAAAACAACTCAAATGTTTATCAATTGATGAATAGATAAAATGTGATACATCCATAGAATTTAATATTATTCAGCCATGAAAAAGCATGTAGTACTGATACATGCTACGACATGGAAAAATCTTGAAAATATGCTAAGTAAAAGAAGTTAACATAAAAGGCCATATACTGTGTGATTTAATTTGTATGAAATGTTCAGAAGAGGCAAATCTGTAGAGACAAGAAGTGGTTGCCAAGGGCTGGGGAAAGAAGGAATGGGGAGTGACTGCTAAGGGGCATAGGATTTATTTATGAGATGATGAAAATGTTCTAGAATATTAAATAGCTAAAGTTAGGTATTGGTGATAGTTGCATAACCTTGTGAGTACACCAAAAACATTGAATTGTATACTTTTTTTTTTTTTTTTTTTTGAGACGGAGTCTCCCTCTGTTGCCCAGACTGGAGTGCAGTGGTGCGATCTCGGCTCACTGCAAGCTCCGCCTCCCGGGTTCACGCCATTCTCCTGCCTCAGCCTCCCAATTAGCTGGGACTACAGGCACCCGCCACCACGCCTGGCTAATTTTTTTTTTTTGTATTTTTAGTAGAGATGGTCTCCATCTCCTGACCTCGTGATCCGCCCGCCTCGGCCTCCCAAAGTGCTGGGATTACAGGCGTGAGTCACCGAGCCCAGCCGAATTGTATGCTTTATAAGAGTGAATTTGGCCAGGTACACTGGCTCAAACCTGTAATCTCAGCTCTTTGGGAGGCCGAGGCAGGTGGATCATTTGAGGTCAGGAGTTTGAGATCAGCCTGGCCAACATGGCAAAACCCCATCTCTACTAAAAATACAAAAATTAGCCAGGCATGGTGGCACCTACCTGTTACCCAGCTATCTGGGAGGCTGAGGCAGGAGAATCGCTTGAGCTTGGGAGGTGGAGGTTGCAGTGAGCTAAGATTGTTCCACTGTACTCCAGCCTAGGAGACAGAGCAAAACTCTGTCTAAAGAAAAAAAAAAAAAAAGAGTGAATTTTATAGCATATTAATTATATCTCAATTTTAAAAATATATGAAGAAAAAAATCAATAATGAAAGAGACCTTTGCTTAGTATTGCTTATTATTGCTTATTGCAAAAAGAAAAGAAAAAGAAAATAAATCTAAACAAAGATCTTATGAAGTAAAAAGTATAAGTTGTTTTCTGACCACCTGTAGGGAGTAATCCTTATTAATAATTTGCTGTATACTATTAACAAACTATATAGGCTGGGCACGGTGGCTCACGCCTGTAATCCCAGCACTTTGGCAGGTTGAGGCGGGCGGATCACAAGGTCAGGAGATCGAGACCATCCTGGCTAACATGGTGAAACCCCATCTCTACTAAAAATACAAAAAAATTAGCCGAGTGTGGTGGTGGACGCCTGTAGTCCCAGCTACTCAGGAGGCTGAGGCAGGAGAATGGCATGAACCTGGGAGGCAGAGCTTGCAGTGAGCCGAGATGGCACCACTGCACTCCAGCCTGGGCGGCAGAGTGAGACTCCATCTCCAAACAAACAAACAAACAAACAAACAAACAACAACTATATAGTATACAGCAAAAACCCTTTGCTGTATAGACCCTTTTTTTTTTTTTTTTGATACAAGGTCTCACTGTCACCCAGGCTGGAGTGCAGTGGTGCGATCTCGGCTCACTGCAACCTCTGCCTCCCAGGTTCAAGTGATTCTCCCACCGCAACTTCCCGAATAGCTGAGAGTACAGGCACGTGCCACCACGCCCAGCTAATTTTTGTATTTTTAATAGAGACAGGGTTTCACCATATTGGTCAGGCTGGTCTCGAACTCCTGACCTCATGATCCACCTGCCTCAGCCTCCCAAAGTGCTGAGACTACAGGCATGAGTCACGGTGCATGGCCTAGATCCTTTTTTTGAGTTTGTCTAATGGAGTCTTGCCCTGTCGCCCAGGCTGGAGTGCAGTGGCATGATCACAGCTCACTGCAGCCTCCACCTCCTGGGCTCAAGTGATCCTCCCACCTCAGCCTACAGAGTAGCTGGGACTACAGGCATGCACCACCACTCCTAGCAATTTTTTTTTTTATCTTGGAGTCTCGATATGTTGCCCAGGCTGGAGTTCCAGACCCTTTTTTATGCATATAAAATGTGTATATGCTTTCCATAAATAGGTTTGGTGAGGTTTTTATTTTCCTTTTCACAAAGATCAAATAAAGGGAATTATACTACACGCTGATTTGAAATTTTCTCTGAGCCTCGCAAAAATGGTGGGTTGTATTAAACAAAGCCTGCATTGGGGTTGTGGTACAGTAGATGTGCTGCTGGACAGAGTGTACTAGTAGGTAGTCTTCTAGGGGTGGGAGAATTTCCTTCCTTTCAAGGGACATTAGTTTCCTGGATACTATCTTGCTTCTGTAGCCCAAAGGCTTCTCCTCACATGACCGTCCCTGTTTTAGCCTTCAAGCAATCACTCTTGGCTCTCTTGCTACAAGTTTCTATTATCTCTAAGCTTGGACCAACCCCTCCTCCAAGACGCTCCCATCTTTTGCAACATGTTTTGCCTGCTTGCTTAATTCAAGGGTTTAGTTTCCTTTGTCTTTCTAATCACATCTGCCTTTCTTCTTTCAGAGATTCCTTGTAATTCTAGGTCTACAGAAATATCTCTTCTAGTTTCCAGGCACTATATTTACATTTTTTAAGATACATCATTTCTGTCATTTCCAAATATTAGGCTAGGAGCAGGGTGTTGGAGTATATGCTTAGTCTTCCATCTTGATCTACTCTCCTCCATGTTGCTTTATGACTTGCCTTTTTCATTCAGCAGTGTATAATGAGGTATTGATTATTGCAAGAAATCAAATCTGATTTATTCGAATGAAAGAACAAAAGGAATTTACTGGAAGAAGAATGGGATCAAAAAAATAAAACAACAACAACAAAAAACAAAACAAAACAAAGCAAAAAAAAAAAAAAGCAGAATGGGATCACAGAATGAAAGAAGAAACCAAATAACTGAACCTCAGAAAGGACACGAATCAAGACAACTTTTAGGGTTCTGGTAGTCAGCTTTAATAAACAGGATACCATGATCGAGATGAATCTGTTCCATCCATTTTTTTCACAATCTTCATGTTATTATACTCAAGGTTCAAGTTCCTAAGAGAGTTGTATTGTCCTAAACTAGATCACTTGCTCACCTCATCAACATGAGAAATAAAAGAACTTAATGGGCAGTTACACCAAGAGTGTGTGGAATTAGTGGGGTAGGGGAGTTCCTGTGGGAAAAAGGAGGAGTTGTTACTAAAAGGAGGACACATGCTGCACAGACAAAACCAGCATTTGTCCACCACAGGCCACTCTTTGTCTGTCCAACAGCCACTCCCTTATACATACAATTTCAGAAATGCCCCCTTCATAATGAAACTATTCCATATGCAACTGAAAGCACATTCACCCCTTCCCCAAAGGGAGTCAAGAGTCTCATCAGTTACTGCATCCAGACCCAAGTCCAGAATTTCTGGGTAAGGTCCTTTGATTCTCCAGTTCCATCCTGATTCCTATTTTCTGTAACGTATGGACCAAATGATGAAATTCACCACCACATCCTTCACTTTCTACATAGAGCAATGAAAAGAGTAAAGAAAATTAATTTTAAAACATATATAAATATATATACACAGGAGTAACACATATAGTAAGGATATTCAGGTAGAAATCTCCCTTTCTACAACTGATCAAGAGGCTGTGGCTGGTATTTATCATTTCCTTCTTCCACTACCAATTCTAAATTCAGAGTCTTTGGTGGTTCCACCTACATGGATTTGCTTTAGTCTTCCATTAACTTTTACTCCTGAATATGGTAGCAGCAGGAAGTACCCCAGAGGCCTCCCTGAGTGTCTTCCATACTCATCTCTACCCAACTAGACAGCAGCAACCCTATTTCCTCTTGACTGAGTCTGTCATCCCAGCCTAACCAGTAACTCCTTCCCATTTTTGTGGCCTGTTTATCCAGTGGCATAAGAAACTTGAAATGACTAAGTGGTTGTTGCCAAATATACCTCAGAAAAAGTTTATATCTTCAGTACTAAAAACCTCTAAACTGAGCAGTTCAGAATTGCAGAGAGAGGAAACAAAATTTTTGCAAGTGATTCATTAAGTATAACAGTAAGAGGGATGACTCTTCACTCCATTCCTTAATTCCTGAGTCTATGTGTTCTGCCTATGACATAAAAAGCAACGGGTATTTATCAGCTACTGTACGATGTCACCCTGACCTAAGTGTTGTCTCCCAATTTGTGCTATGACTGCTCTTTTCGTTCTGTAAGGTCAATTATTTTTTGGTGCTAGGATAAGGGATAAGACCAGTACATTTCACAAATATCCATTCATTCCTGATTTTTTGTGCTGTAAGATGATGACGTAGCTTGGATACTTGTCCCCTCCAAATCTCATGATGAAATATGATCCCCAATGTGTGTGTGTGTGTTTTTTTGGTTTTTTTTTGAGACAGAGTCTCGCTCTGTCGCCCATGCTGGAGTGCTGTGGTGTGATCTTGGCTCACTGCAACCTCTGCCTCCTGGGTTCAAGTGATTCTCCTGCCTCAGTCTCCTGAGTAGCTGGGATTACAGGCACAAGCCACCATGCCAGGCTAATTTTTGTATTTTTAGTAGAGACAGGGTTTCACCATGTTGGTCAGGCTGGTATCAAACTCCTGACCTCAGGTGATCCACCTGCCTCAGCCTCCCAAAACGCTGGGATTACAAGCGTGGGCCACCGCGTCCGGCCTATGATCCCCAATGTTGAAGGTGGGACCTGGTAGGAGTTGTTTAGATCCTCGGGATGGACCCCTCATGAATGGCTTGGTGCCATTCTTGCAGGAGTGACTGAGTTGTCACACTTAAGTTTCCACAAGAACTGCTTGTTGTGAAAAGCCTGACACTGCCTGGGCACAGTGAATCATGCCTGTAATCCCAGCACTTTGGGAGGCCGAGGTTGGGGGGAATCACCCTGAGTTCAGGAGTTCAAGACCAGCCTGGCCAACATGGAGAAATCCCATCTCTACTAAAAGTTATAAAAATTAGCCAGGCGTGGTGGTGCACTGCCTGTAATCCTAGCTACTCGGGAGGCTGAGGCAGGAGAATTGCTTGAACCTAGGAGGCAGAGGTTGCAGTGAGCTGAGATTGCACCACTGCACTCCAGCCTGGGCAATAGAGTGAGACTCCATGAAAGAAAGAGAGAAAGAAAGAGAGAGAGAAAGGAAGGAAGGAAGGAAGGAAGGAAGGAAGGAAGGAAGGAAGGAAGGAAGGAAGGAAGGAAGGAAGGAAGGAAGGAAACCTGACGCCTACTCCTGTCTTCCTTTCTTTCTTTCTATCTTACCATGTGAGCTGCACATGCAGGTTCCGCTTCATTTCCTGCCAAGAGTGGAAGCTTCCCGAGGCCCTCATCGGAAGCAGATGCTGACACTGTGCTTCTTGGATAGCCTGCAGAACCGTGAACCAGATAAACCTTTTTAAAAAATAAATTACCCAGCTTCAGGTATTCCTTTATAGCAACACAACTGGACTAAGGCAGAAAATTGGTACTGAAAGTGGGATGTTGCTATAAAGATACCTGAAGATGTAGAAGCAGCTTTGGAATCAGGTAATAAGCAGACGGTGGAAAAATGTGAAGGGCTGAGAAAACAGGAAGACCAGGGAATGTCTGGAACTTATTAGGGACTGGTCAGTGGTTATAACCAAAATACTGGTAGAAATATGGACAGCGGGCTGGGTGCGGTGGCTCATGCTTGTAATCTTAGCATCTTGGGAAACTGAGGAGGGCAGATCACTTGAGTTAGGAGTTTGAGACCAGCTGGGGCAACATGGTGAAACCCTGTCTCTACTAAAAAAAAAAAAAAAAAAAAAAAAAAAATTAGCAGGGCATAGTGGTGCACACCTGTAGTCCCAGCTACTTGAGAATCGCTTGAACCTGGGAGGATGCAGTGAGGTGAGATCGCAAGATTGCACCACTGCACTCCAGTCTGGGCAACAGAGCGAGACTCTGTTGAAGGAAAGAAGGAAAGAAGGAAAGAAGGAAAGAAAGAAAGAGAGAGAGAGAGAGAGAGAGACAGAGAGAGGGAGGGGGAGGGGAGGGGAGGGGAGGGGAGGGAAGGGAAGGGAAGGGAAGGGAAGGGAAGGGAAGGGAAGGGAAGGGAAGGGAAGGGAAAGGAAGGGAAAGGAAGGGAAGGAAGGAAAGGAGAGGCTGACGAAGTCTCAGATGGAAATGAGGAAGTTATTGGGAACTGGAGCAAAGGTGACCCTTGTTATGCCTGAGCAAAGAACTTGGCTGCATTGTGTCCATGCCCTGGGGCTTTGTGGAAGACCAAACTTGGCCGGGCGCGGTGGCTCAAGCCTGTAATCCCAGCACTTTGGGAGGCCGAGACGGGCGGATCACGAGGTCAGGAGATGGAGACCATCCTGGCGAACATGGTGAAACCTCGTCTCTACTAAAAAATACAAAAAACTAGCCGGGCGAGGTGGCGGGCGCCTGTAGTCCCAGCTAGTCGGGAGACTGAGGCGGGAGAATGGCGTAAACCCGGGAGGTGGAGCTTGCAGTAAGCTGAGATCCGGCCACTGCACTCCAGCCTGGGCGACAGAGCGAGACTCCGTCTCAAAAAAAAAAAAAAAAAAAAAAAAGACCAAACTTAAGAGCAACGACCTAGGGTATATGGCAGAAGAAATTTCTAAGCAGCAAAGCATTCAAAAAGTAATGCAGCTGCTTCTAAAAGCCTATGATCATATATGGGAGTAAAAGAATGGCCGGGTGCTGTGGCTCATGCCTGTAATCCTAGCACTTTGGGAGGTCAAGGCAGGTGGATCACCTGAGGTCAGGAGTTTGAGACCAGCCTGGCCAACATGGTGAAACCCCATCTCTACTAAAAATACAAAAATTAGCTGGGCATGGTGGTGGGTGCCTGTAATTCTAGCTACTCAGAAGGTTGAGGCAGAAGAATCGCTTGAACCTGGGAGGCAGAAGTTGCAGTGAGCTGAGATGGTGCCACTGCATTCCAGTCTGGGGGAAAAGAGCAAAACTCCATTTCAAAAAAAAGGGAAACAGCATGAAAGTTTGGAAAATTGCAGCCTGGCCATGTGGTAGAGAAGGAAAAAGCATCTTCACGAGGGAAATCCAAGAGTGCTGGAGAACAACCACTTGCTAGATAGAAGATGAAAGGGAGCCAGGTGCTAATAGTCAAGACAATGGGATAAAGGCCTCCAGGCCATTTCAGAAGATTTCCAGTCCACCCCTCCCATCACAGGCCCAGAAGGCTAGGGAGACAGAATGGTTTTGGAGGCCAGGCTGGGGCACCACTGCCCTGTGCCACTTTCAAACATTGCTCCCTGCATCCGTGCTGCTGAGACTCCAGCTGCAGCTCAAACAGCCCCAGGAGCGGCTCCCACCACTCCAGAGGATGCAAGCCATGAGCCTTGGTGGCTTCCTTACAGTGTTAAGTCCACAGGTGCACAGAATGCAAGAGCCACGGAGGCTTGGTAGCTTCCCCCTGGATTTCAGAGGTTGTATGCAAAAACCTGGGTGTCCAGGCAGAAGCCTGCCACAGGGCCAGAGCCCCCACAGAGAGACTCTACTAAGGCAGTGCTGAGGGGAAATGTGGGGTTGGAGCCACCACAAAGTGTCCCCACCAGGGCACTGCCTAGTAGGGCTGTGGGAATGGGGCTGCTGCCCTCCAGACCCCAGAATAGCAGAGCCACCGGCAGCGTGCAATCTCAGCCTGGAAAACTCACAGCCATTCAGCTTCAACCCGAGAGCAGCCACATGGGCTGTGCTCAGCAAAGCCACAGGGGTCGCACTGTCCAAGGCTTTGAGGGCCCACCCTTTGCACCTGTGTGCCCTGCATGTGGAACATGGAATCAAGGATTATTCTGGAGCTTTAAGATTTAATGTCTGTTCTGCTGGGTTTCAGACTTGTGTGTGGGGCCTGTTGCCCCTTTCTTGTGGCTGATTTCTCCATTTTGGAATCCGAATATTTACTCAATGCCTGTACCACCATTGTATTTTGGAGTAACTTATTTGTTTTTGATCTTACCTGGAAGGAACTTGCCTTGAGTCTCAGGTGAGACTGGACTTTTGGGTTGGTGTTGGAATAAGTTAAGACTTCTGGGGACTATTGGGAAGGGATGATAATATTTTGCTATGTGAGAAAGACATGAGATTTCAGGGGCCAAGGACAAAATATAATTTGGATATCTTTCCCATGCAAATCCCATATTGAAATCTCATGTTTGGGGTTGCGCCTGGTGGGATGTGTTTGGATTCTTGGGGTGGATCCCTCATGAATGGCTTGGTGTCATTCTTGCAAGAGCAAGTGAGTTTTCACTGTTAGTTCCCACAAGAACTGCTTGTTGAAAAGTGCCTTGCATCCCTTCTCGGCCTTTTGGCTAAGATCAAGTGAAAAGCGCCTGGCACCTCCTCCCCTCTTTCTTCCTTTCTATTTTGCCACGTGATCTACACATGCAGGCTCTCCTTCACTTTCTATCATGGGTGGAAGCTTCCTGAGGCCCTCATCAGAAGGAAATGTTAGTTCCATACTTCTTGTACAGTCTGCATAACTGTGAACCAAATAAGCCTTTTTAAAAAATAAACTCAGATATTCCTTTACAGCAACAGGTACGGACTAAGACAGATGAGTTGCTTGGTCAGAGCACTGTTCTACTCTATATCATAATGGTGAATAAGAGTATTCAGTAAGCCCATGAATGGCGAGATTTGGAGAAATACGGTGGGCAGGTAAGGTAAGTCCATTTCCGGAATAATTAGGCATTCTAGTGACAATGAATGGCTGCCTGCTCCATAAGGGAAGGAGTATAGTACAATTAACATACCACTGTGTGGCTGGTTTGTCCTTTCATGTCATAATCTCTCATTGGAAGCTCATAATAAGTAACTAGGGTTAACAAATTGGCCACTCACCAAAGGCCAATTCAGCCATATGAGGGGAAATTGGCCCTTTGTTCATGAACCTCTTGGGCAAGCACTGAAGTGGCTAGGAAAGAAGGCTGACAACCCTAGGGTGAGTCACTCAATTTGAGAGCCTCTTCCATAGTTGGGAGCTTTGGTGAGTATTCTCAAGTTATTTAAGCAGTCTGAAACTCTGAGACCATTTTGAGAGTTCCATGTTCATGCTTTTTCCCCAGATGTCTATGCTACCAAACCTCCAATTTTGTTCCTTTCTATTTCTTGAACCTCTAACCAAACCATTAGAAATGTTTTTGTGTAGATTCACACCTCTATCTCTCCTTCCTGGCAACATGGACAACCAGATTTATTGCTTGAAGTTCTTCCTGCTGAGAATAAGCCCTTTCACCATTGTCCAGGACCATGCCTGAGTGGAACTATAATACTGCAGCATTTTACTTCCAACTGGTGCCAGCAAACATATCATAGAAATATCCATAAAGTAGGCCCAATTATTTTTTAAATTACTCTATAATCTGGACATAGATAATTCTTTATGATCCATAGGTGTGGAATCCAGGAGATGTGAACTCCTTGTTCATGCAACTTAATTGTACCTCTAGGATCTGTTTGAGCCCAATCTTCTATTGACTTCCCTTTCATTTATTTATTTATTTATTTATTTATTTTGGTTTTTTGTTTTTTGTTTCTTTGAGATGGAGTCTTACTGTGTCCTCCAGGCTGGGGTGCAGTGGTGTGATCTTGACTCACTGCAACCTCTGTCTCCTGGGTTTAAGCGATTCGCCCGCTTCAGCCTCCCGAGTAGCTGGGATTACAGACGCCCACTACCACACCTAGCTAATTTTTGTATTTTTAAATACAAAAATACGGGGTTTCACCATGTTGGTCAGGCTGGTCTTGAACTACTGACTTCAGGTGATCTACCCACCTTGGCCTCCCAAAGTGGTAGGATTACAGGTGTGAGCCACCGTGCCTGGCCAACTTCTCTTTCTTTATGGAATACTAGTGTGAACACTATACTTTACCACTTGGGAGATCAGAAAAGATTAATTGTAGGCAGCTTAGGTTGTATGTCTGAGGATGTCCTAGGGTCATGAATTCTGTCTCCACCAAGGCAAACTAAGATATGCTATTCCTAAAGGAGATCAGTGTTTGACTTTTTTTCTTTTAAGGCATAGCTTTTCTTTAAACCCCTAAATATTTCAGCTGTGATTCCCCTATCAAGGCCTTCTGTTGGATCCCTTCCCACTGCAGATTAAGCTGTTTGTTCCATAAGGGAGATAGAGGAAAGAGTCTGGGAGAACTGGAGATTTTCGCAGTGGATACTATCCTCCAGTCCCCAGCCAGCATCTTAGGGATGGAGGGAGGAGGAAGGGAGCTTTCTCAAGATTCTTCCTATGCTTCCTGTGAGAGCCTGGGATGGAGGGATTCCCAGAGGAGAATGCAGCAAGAGGTTTGGAGTGTTCCTGTCACTGAAGCTCTCAGGAGATCCGTACTGTCGCACTAGCTCACACTTCAGCAATTGCCTCCAGGAATTCATCAAAATTTCTACTTTAATGTTCTTACTGGCTTATATAGTATAAAGCAGAGTCTGCCCCAGGTAAGCAAATGCTTGAGTCTTCAGTCTCCCTGCAGGCGCCTGTCTCTCTTCAGGTCATTTGGCCTGTGACTTCAATTCTCTGAAGGGTTCATAAAGGGTTTGAAGAGTTGCTCATTTGCAGTATGTCCTCCAGCTAGCTTCCTTCCTTCCTTCCTTCCTTCCTTCCTTCCTTCCTTCCTTCCTTCCTTCCTTCCTTCCTCAGCATCTAGCTCTGTCGTCAAGGCTGGAGTGCAGTGGCATGATCATAGCTAACTGTAATTTCGAATTCCTAGGCTCAAGCAATCCTTCCACCTCAGCCTCCCAAACTGCCTTGATTACAAGCATGAGCCACCATTCCTGGCCTCAGTTCTCATTCTTATTAGCGTTAAGAGTGACATCTTTTTAACTCCTTACATCTCCTAGTTGAAATGGAAAGTTCTCTGGACACTGAAATTTGAGTTTCATATAATTTTCACATGTCACAAAATATTATCCTTCATTTAATTCTTTTAACCACCTAAAAATATAAAAACCACTGTTATATCATAGGCTGTACAAAAACAGGGAGCAGGCTGGAGTTGGCCCACTAGCAGTAGTTTGCCAACCCCTGATATAAGGAGTTTATGCAAGTCTAATTTGCAGATGGTTATGTGACCTGGTGCTGGTCAATGAGATATGAGTAAAGGTCTTCTGGGGTTCTTCTAAGAAAAGTTTCCTCACTCTTAATGAGAGACAGATAGAAAAGATGGTCTAGATTCTTCCTTTCTCTGCTGCATGTCTGTATGTGATGCAAAGAACTTCAGCAGCCACCTTGCAACTATGAGGTAACTAGCCTGAAGAGCACCAGGAGCCTGAGGATGACAGAGCAGAAAGATTGAAAAAAAGAATCTGGGTCCTTGATAATATTGCTGAGAAGCTAAATTAACCAACACTGGAGTCATCCTACCTCAGAATTTATTATAGGTAGAGTATTCCTAATCCAAAAATTCAAAATCTGAAATGCTCCAAAATCTGAAACTTTTTGAGCACTGATTTGGCACTCAAAGGAAATGCTCACTGGAGCATTTCAGATTTTTGAATGTTTGAATTAGGGATGCTCAGCTGGAAAGTATAATGCAAATATTATAAAATCTGAAATCCAAAACACTTCTGGCCCCAAGGACTTCAGATAAGGGATACTCAACCTATATTATAATAAGTTGGAGATAATAAAATTTTCTTTTTCTTTCTTTCTTTCTTTTTTTTTTTTTTTTTTTGAGTCAGAGTTTCACTCTTGTTGCCCAGGCTGGAGTATAATGGCACAATCTCGGCTCACTGCAACCTCCGCCTCCCAGGCTCAAGTAATTCTTCTGTCTCGGCCTCCTGAGTAGCTGGGATTACAGGCATGCGCCACCACCAAGCCCAGCTAATTTTATATTTTTAGTAGAGACAGGGTTTCTCCATGTTGATCAGGCCGGTCTCGAACTCCCAACCTCAGGTGATCCACCTGCCTCAGCCTCCCAAAGTGTTGGGACTACAGGCGTGAGCCACCGCGCCTAGTCAGTAAAATTTTCTTATAGTTAATTATCATTTTCTTATTGAGTTATGTTTTCTGTTAGGCATTCTAACTGAAATAATGAGTCAAAAATTCTCACTTTGTCAAATAAAGAATTCTACTGTTTGAAAGACACTGTTAAAAGAATGAAAGGACATTCAGAGTGGGAATGAATATTTGCAAATTATGTATTTGCTAAAGAACTTGAATCTGGAATACAGTAGTCTTACCTTATCCACAGGTAATATGTTCTAAGACCCCCATTGGATACCTGAAACTAGGAATAGTACTGAACCATATGTATACTATGTTTTTTCCATCTGGTAACCAAGTTAGCTACTAAGTGACTAATGGGGTGGGGAGGTAGCATAGACAGCGTGGATATGCTGGACAAGGGGATGATTCACAGCCAAAGGCAGGACAAAACAGAACAGCATAAGATTTCATCATTCTACTCAGAATGGCGCACAATTTAAAACATATAACTTGTTCATTTCTGGAATTTTCCATTTAATATTTTTGGACTTCACTTGATCTCAGATAACTGAAACGGCAGAAAGTGAGACTGCAGATAAGTGGGATGTTCTAGTCTGTGTTGCTATAAAGGAATGCCTGAGGCTGGGTAATTTATAAAGAAAAGAGGATTATTTGACTCATGGTTCTATAGGCTGTACAAGAAGCATGGTGGACTCAGCTGGGCATGGTGGCTCATGCCTGTCATCCCAGCACTTTGGGAGGCAGGAGGACTGCTTGAGCCCAGGAGTTCAAGACCAGCCCTGGCAACATAGCAAAAGGCTGTCACTACAAACAAACAAACAAACAAAAAATTTAACCAGGTGTGGTGATGCATGCCTTGTAGTCCTAAATACTTGGGAGGCTGAGGTAGGAGGATCCTTTGAGCCCAAGGGTTTGAGGCTGTTGTGATCTATGACCATGCCACTGCACTCCAACATGGGTGACAGAGCGAGATCCTGTCAAACAAAAAAACAAAAAACAAACAAAAAAAATGATGACACCAGCACTTGCTTCCAGTGAGGGCTTCAGGAAGCTTCCAGGAAGCTCCCAATCATGGAGGAAGGCAAAGCAGGGCAGGCATCACATGATAAGAGAGGAGGGAAGAGAGAAAGAAGGAGGTGCCAGGCTCTTGGTTAACAATCAGTACTCATAGGAACTAATACAGCAAGAACTGACTCCTGACCATGAAGATGGTTCATAAAGAGCCACCCCAGGATCCCAACACCTCCCACCAGGCCTCAACCTCAATATTAGGTATCAAACTTTAACATATCCGAATATAACATTCCACCCCTGGTTGCCCAAATCTCATGTCGTTCTCACATTGCAAAATACAATAATTCCTTCCTAATAGTCCCAAAAGGTTTTTTCTGTTGTTGTTGTTGTTTGAGACAGGGTCTCACTCTGGTTGCCCAAGCTGGAGTGCAGAGGTATAATCTTGGCCCACTGCAGCCGCAATCTCCCAGGCCCAGGTGATTCTCTCACCTCAGCCCAAGTAGCTGGGACTACAGGTGTGCACCACCATGCCCAGCTAAATGTTTTTTGTATTTTTAGTAGAGATGGGGTTTCTCCATGTTGCCCAGGCTGGTCTTGAACTCCTGGACTTAAGCAATCCATCTTCCTCAGCCTCCCAAAGTGCTGGGATTACAGGCCTGAGCACCAACCCAAAAGTCCAAAGTGCAAAGTCTCGCCTGAGACTCAAGGCAAGTTCCTACCAGGTAAGATCAAAAACAAATAATTTACTCCCAAAATAGGATGGTGATACAGGCATTGGGTCAAAACGGAGAAATCAGCCACAAGAAAGGGGCAACAGGCCCCACACACAAGTCTGAAACCCAGCAGAACAGACATTAAATCTTAAAGCTCCAGAATAATCCTTGATTCCATGTTCCACATGCAGGGCACACAGGTGCAAAGGGTGGGCCCTCAAAGCCTTGGACAGTGCGACCCCTGTGGCTTTGCTGAGCACAGCCCATGTGGCTGCTCTCGGGTTGAAGCTGAATGGCTGTGAGTTTTCCAGGCTGAGATTGCACGCTGCCGGTGGCTCTGCTATTCTGGGGTCTGGAGGGCAGCAGCCCCATTCCCACAGCCCTACTAGGCAGTGCCCTGGTGGGGACACTTTGTGGTGGCTCCAACCCCACATTTCCCCTCAGCACTGCCTTAGTAGAGTCTCTCTGTGGGGGCTCTGGCCCTGTGGCAGGCTTCTGCCTGGACACCCAGGTTTTTGCATACAACCTCTGAAATCCAGGGGGAAGCTACCAAGCCTCCGTGGCTCTTGCATTCTGTGCACCTGTGGACTTAACACTGTAAGGAAGCCACCAAGGCTCATGGCTTGCATCCTCTGGAGTGGTGAGAGCCGCTCCTGGGGCTGTTTGAGCTGCAGCTGGAGTCTCAGCAGCACGGATGCAGGGAGCAATGTTTGAAAGTGGCACGGGGGGGGGGGAAGGAGCAAGATGGCCGAATAGAAACAGCTCCAGTCTCCAACTCCCAGCGCGAGTGACACAGAAGACCGGTGATTTCTGCATTTTCAACTGAGGTACTGGGGTCATCTCACTAGGGAGTGCCGGACAATCGGTGCTGGTCAGCTGCTGCAGCCTGACCAGCGAGAGCTGAAGCAGGGCGAGGCATCGCCTCACCTGGAAGCGCAAGGGGGAAGGGGATCCGTTTTCCTAGCCAGGGGCACTGAGACACACAACACCTGGAAAATCGGGTAACTCCCACCCCAATACTACGCTGTAAGCATACAGGCACACCAGGAGAATATATCCCACACCTGGCCGGGAGGGTCCCACGCCCACGAAGCCTCCCTCACTGCTAACACAGCAGTCTGCCGCGATCTATCCGCAAGGCAGCAGCGAGGCTGGGGGAGGGGCGCCCGCCATTGCTGAGGCTTAAGTAGGTAAACAAAGCCGCTGGGAAGCTCGAACTGGGTGGAGCTCACAGCAGCTCAAGGAAGCCTGCCTGTCTCTGTAGTCTCCACCTCTGGGGACAGCACACAGCTGAAGACCAACAGGGGAAGTAGGGGGAGCCAGTGCAGACACGAACGACTCTGTCTGACAGCTTTGGGGAGAGCCGTGGATCTCCCAACGTGGAGGTTGAGATCTGAGAACGGACAGACTGCCTGCTCAGGTGTGTCCCTGACCCCTGAGTAGCCTAGCTGGGAGAAATCCCCCACTAGGGGCAGTCTGACACCCCACACCTCACAGGGTGGAGTACACCCCTGAGAGGAAACTTCCAAAGGAAGAATCAGACAGGTACACTCGCTGTTCAGCAATATTCTATCTTCTGCAACCTCTGCTGCTGATACCCAGGCAAACAGGATCTGGAGTGGACCTCAAGCAATCTCCAACAGACCAACAGACAGTCCTTCTGACTGTCAGAAGGAAAACTATCAAACAGGAAGGACACCTATACCAAAACCCCATCAGTACGTCACCACCATCAAAGACCAGAGACAGATAAAACCACAAAGATGGGGAAGAAGCAGGGCAGAAAAGCTGGAAATTCAAAAAATAAGAGCGCATCTCCCCCTGCAAAGGAGCGCAGCCCATCGCCAGCAACGGATCAAAGCTGGTCAGAGAATGACTTGGACGAGAGGAGAGAAGAAGGCTTCAGTCCATCAAACTTCTCAGAGCTAAAGGAGGAATTACGTACCCAGCGCAAAGAAACTAAAAATCTTGAAAAAAGAGTGGAAGAATTGACAGCTAGACTCATTAATGCAGAGAAGATCATAAACGAAATGACAGAGATGAAAACCATGACACGAGAAATACGTGACAAATGCACAAGCTTCAGTAACCGACTCGATCAACTGGAAGAAAGAGTATCAGCGATTGAAGATCAAATGAATGAAATGAAGCGAGAAGAGAAACCAAAAGAAAAAAGAAGAAAAAGAAATGAGCAAAGCCTGCAAGAAGTATGGAATTATGTAAAAAGACCAAATCTACGTCTGATTGGGGTGCCTGAAAGTGAGGGGGAAAATGGAACCAAGTTGGAAAACACTCTTCAGGATATCATCCAGGAGAACTTCCCCAACCTAGTAGGGCAGGCCAACATTCAAATTCAGGAAATACAGAGAACGCCACAAAGATACTCCTCCAGAAGAGCAACTCCAAGACACATAATTGCCAGATTCACCAAAGTTGAAATGAAGGAAAAAATCTTAAGTGCAGCCAGAGAGAAAGGTCGGGTTACCCACAAAGGGAAGCCCATCAGACTAACAGCAGATCTCTCGGCAGAAACTCTACAAGCCAGAAGAGAGTGGGGGCCAATATTCAACGTTCTTAAAGAAAAGAATTTTAAACCCAGAATTTCATATCCAGCCAAACTAAGTTTCATGAGTGAAGGAGAAATAAAATCCTTTACAGATAAGCAAATGCTTAGAGATTTTGTCACCACCAGACCTGCCTTACAAGAGACCCTGAAGGAAGCCTTAAACATGGAAAGGAACAACCGGTACCAGCCATTGCAAAAACATGCCAAAATGTAAAGACCATCGAGGCTAGGAAGAAACTGCATCAACTAACGAGCAAAAAAACCAGTTAATATCATAATGGCAGGATCAAGTTCACACATAACAATATTAACCTTAAATGTTAATGGACTAAATGCTCCAATTAAAAGACACAGACTGGCAAACTGGATAAAGAGTCAAGACCCATCAGTCTGCTGTATTCAGGAGACCCATCTCACATGCAGAGACATACATAGGCTCAAAATAAAGGGATGGAGGAAGATCTACCAAGCAAATGGAGAACAAAAAAAAGCAGGGGTTGCAATCCTTGTCTCTGATAAAACAGACTTTAAACCATCAAAGATCAAAAGAGACAAAGAAGGCCATTACATAATGGTAAAGGGATCAATTCAACAGGAAGAGCTAACTATCCTAAATATATATGCACCCAATACAGGAGCACCCAGATTCATAAAGCAAGTCCTTAGAGACTTACAAAGAGACTTAGATTCCCATACAATAATAATGGGAGACTTCAACACTCCGCTGTCAACATTAGACAGATCAACGAGACAGAAAGTTAACAAGGATATCCAGGAATTGAACTCATCTCTGCACCAAGCGGACCTAATAGACATCTATAGAACTCTCCACCCCAAATCAACAGAATATACATTCTTCTCAGCACCACATCGCACTTATTCCAAAATTGACCACATAATTGGAAGTAAAGCACTCCTCAGCAAATGTAAAAGAACAGAAATTATAACAAACTGTCTCTCAGACCACAGTGCAATCAAACTAGAACTCAGGACTAAGAAACTCAATCAAAACCGCTCAACTACATGGAAACTGAACAACCTGCTCCTGAATGACTACTGGGTACATAACGAAATGAAAGCGGAAATAAAGATGTTCTTTGAAACCAATGAGAACAAAGATACAACATACCAGAATCTCTGGGACACATTTAAAGCAGTGTGTAGAGGGAAATTTATAGCACTAAATGCCCACAAGAGAAAGCAGGAAAGATCTAAAATTGACACTCTAACATCACAATTAAAAGAACTAGAGAGGCAAGAGCAAACACATTCAAAAGCTAGCAGAAGGCAAGAAATAACTAAGATCAGAGCAGAACTGAAGGAGATAGAGACACAAAAATCCCTCCAAAAAATCAATGAATCCAGGAGTTGGTTTTTTGAAAAGATCAACAAAATTGACAGACCGCTAGCAAGGGTAATAAAGAAGAAAAGAGAGAGGAATCAAATAGATGCAATAAAAAATGATAAAGGGGATATCACCACTGACCCCACAGAAATACAAACTACCATCAGAGAATACTATAAACGCCTCTACGCAAATCAACTAGAAAATCTAGAAGAAATGAATAATTTCCTGGACACTTACACTCTCCCAAGGCTAAACCAGGAAGAAGTTGAATCCCTGAATAGACCAATAGCAGGCTCTGAAATTGAGGCAACAATTAATAGCCTACCCACCAAAAAAAGTCCAGGACCAGATGGATTCACAGCTGAATTCTACCAGAGGTACAAGGAGGAGCTGGTACCATTCCTTCTGAAACTATTCCAATCAATAGAAAAAGAGGGAATCCTCCCTAACTCATTTTATGAGGCCAACATCATCCTGATACCAAAGCCTGGCAGAGACACAACAAAAAAAGAGAATTTTAGACCAATATCCCTGATGAACATTGATGGAAAAATTCTCAATAAAATACTGGCAAACCGGATTCAGCAGCACATCAAAAAGCTTATCCACCATGATCAAGTGGGCTTCATCCCTGGGATGCAAGGCTGGTTCAACATTCGCAAATCAATAAACGTAATCCAGCATATAAACAGAACCAAAGACAAGAACCACATGATTGTCTCAATAGATGCAGAAAAGGCTTTTGACAAAATTCAACAGCCCTTCATGCTAAAAACGCTCAATAAATTCGGTATTGATGGAACGTACCTCAAAATAATAAGAGCTATTTATGACAAACCCACAGCTAATATCATACTGAATGGGCAAAAACTGGAAAAATTCCCTTTGAAAACTGGCACAAGACAAGGATGCCCTCTCTCACCACTCCTATTCAACATAGTGTTGGAAGTTCTGGCTAGGGCAATCAGGCAAGAGAAAGAAATCAAGGGTATCCAGTTAGGAAAAGAAGAAGTCAAATTGTCCCTGTTTGCAGATGACATGATTGTATATTTAGAAAACCCCATCGTCTCAGCCCAAAATCTCCTTAAGCTGATAAGCAACTTCAGCAAAGTCTCAGGATACAAAATTAATGTGCAAAAATCACAAGCATTCTTATACACCAGTAACAGACAAGCAGAGAGCCAAATCAGGAATGAACTTCCATTCACAATTGCTTCAAAGAGAATAAAATACCTAGGAATCCAGCTTACAAGGGATGTAAAGGACCTCTTCAAGGAGAACTACAAACCACTGCTCAGTGAAAGAAAAGAGGACACTAACAAATGGAAAAACATACCATGCTCATGGATAGGAAGAATCAACATCGTGAAAATGGCCATACTGCCCAAGGTGATTTATAGATTCAATGCCATCCCCATCAAGCTACCAATGAGTTTCTTCACAGAATTGGAAAAAACTGCTTTAAAGTTCATATGGAACCAAAAAAGAGCCCGCATTGCCAAGACAATCCTAAGTCAAAAGGACAAAGCTGGAGGCATCACGCTACCTGACTTCAAACTATACTACAAGGCTACAGTAACCAAAACAGCATGGTACTGGTACCAAAACAGAGATATAGACCAATGGAACAGAACAGAGTCCTCAGAAATAATACCACACATCTACAGCCATCTGATCTTTGACAAACCTGAGAGAAACAAGAAATGGGGAAACGATTCCCTATTTAATAAATGGTGCTGGGAAAATTGGCTAGCCATAAGTAGAAAGCTGAAACTGGATCCTTTCCTTACCCCTTATACGAAGATTAATTCAAGATGGATTAGAGACTTAAATGTTAGACCTAATACCATAAAAACCCTAGAAGAAAATCTAGGTAGTACCATTCAGGACATAGGCATGGGCAAGGACTTCATGTCTAAAACACCAAAAGCAACAGCAGCAAAAGCCAAAATTGACAAATGGGATCTAATTAAACTAAAGAGCTTTTGCACAGCAAAAGAAACTACCATCAGAGTGAACAGGCAACCTACAGAATGGGAGAAAATTTTTGCAATCTACTCATCTGACAAAGGGCTAATATCCAGAATCTACAAAGAACTCAAACAAATATACGAGAAAAAAACAAACAACCCCATCAAAAAGTAGGGCAAGGATATGAACAGACATTTCTCAAAAGAAGATATTCATACAGCCAACAGACACATGAAAAAATGCTCATCGTCACTCGCCATCAGAGAAATGCAAATCAAAACCACAATGAGATACCATCTCACACCAGTTAGAATGGCAATCATTAAGAAGTCAGGAAACAACAGGTGTTGGAGAGGATGTGGAGAAATAGGAACACTTTTACACTGTTGGTGGGATTGTAAACTAGTTCAACCATTATGGAAAACAGTATGGCAATTCCTCAAGGATCTAGAACTAGATGTACCATATGACCCAGCCATCCCACTACTGGGTATATACCCAAAGGTTTATAAATTATTCTACTACAAAGACACATGTACACGTATGTTTATTGCGGCACTATTCACAATAGCAAAGACTTGGAATCAACCCAAATGTCCATCTGTGACAGACTGGATTAAGAAAATGTGGCACATATACACCATGGAATACTATGCAGCCATAAAAAAGGATGAGTTTGCGTCCTTTGTAGGGACATGGATGCAGCTGGAAACCATCATTCTTAGCAAACTATCACAAGAACAGAAAACCAAACACCGCATGTTCTCACTCATAGGTGGGATCTGAACAATGAGATCACTTGGACTCGGGAAGGGGAACATCACGCACTGGGGCCTATCATGGGGAGGGGGGAGGGGGGAGGAGGGAGGGATTGCATTGGGGAGTTATACATGATATAAATGATGAATTGATGGGTGCTGACGAGTTGATGGGTGCAGCACACCAACATGGCATAAGTATACATATGTAACAAACCTGCACGTTATGCACATGTACCCTAGAACTTAAAGTATAATAAAAAAAAAAAAAAAAAAAAAAGAAAGTGGCACAGGGCAGTGGTGCCCCAGCCTGGCCTCCAAAACCATTCTGTCTCCCTAGCCTTCTGGGCCTGTGATGGGAGGGGTGGACTGGAAATCTTCTGAAATGGCTTGGAGGCCTTTATCCCATTGTCTTGACTATTAGCACCTGGCTCCCTTTCATCTTCTATCTAGCAAGTGGTTGTTCTCCAGCACCCTTGGATATCCCTCATGAAGATGCTTTTTCCTTCTCTACCACATGGCCAGGCTGCAATTTTCCAAACTTTTATGCTCTGTTTCCCTTTTAATTATAAGTTCCAACTTTAGGTCTTTTTTTTTTTTTTGAGATGGAGTTTAGCTCTTGTCACCCAACCTGGAGCGCAATGGTGCTGTCTCAGCTCACTGCAACCTCTGCCTCCTGGGTTCAAGTGATTATTCTGCCTGAGCATCCCAAGTAGCTGGGATTACAGGTGCCCACCACCATGCCCAGCTAATTTTTGTGTTTTTAGTAGAGACAAGGTTTCACCATGTTGGCCAGGCTGGTCTCAAACTCCTGACCTCAGGTGATCCACCTGCCTTGGCCTCCCAAAGTGCTGGGATTACAAGCGTGAGCCAAGGAGCCTGGCCAGTCATTCTTTTACTCCCATATGTGATCATCGGCTTTTAGAAACAGTTGCATTACTCTTTGAATGCTTCGCTGCTTAGAAATTTCTTCTGCCATATGCCCTAGGCCATTGTGCTTTTTTTTTTTTCCGGAGACAGAGTCTCGCTCTGTCGCCTAGGCTGGAGTACAGTGGCATGATCTCGGCTCACTGCAACCTCTGCCTCCCAGGATCTAGCGATTCTCCTGCCTCAGCCTTCCGAGTAGTTGGGACTACAGGCACATGCCACCACACCCGGCTAACTTTTTGTATTTTTAGTAGAGACGGGGTTTCACCGTGTTAGCCAGGATGATCTCGATCTCCTGACCTCGTGATCCGCCAGCTTCGGCCTCCCAAAGTGCTGGGATTACAGGCGTCAGTCACCACACCTGGCTGGTCATTGCTCTTAAATTTGGTCTTCCACAAAGCCCCCGGGCATGGACACAATGCACTCAAGTTCTTTCCTCAGGCATAACAAGTGTGACCTTTGCTCCAGTTCCCAATAACTTCCTCATTTCCATCTGAGACTTCGTCAGCTGGACCTCTCCTGTCCATATTTCTACTAGTATTTTGGTTACAACCACTTGACCAGTCCCTAATAAGTTCCAGACATTCCGTGGACTTCCTGTCTTCTGAGTCCTTCAAATTTTTCCAACTTCTGCTTATTTCCTGATTCCAAAGCTGCTTCTACATCTTCAGGTATCTTTATAGCAACATTCCACTCTCGGTACCAATTTTCTGTCTTAGTCCATTTGTGCTGCTATAAAGGAATACCTGAAGCTGGGTAATTTATTTTTAAAAAGGTTTACATGGTTCATGGTTCTGCTGGCTATACAAGAAGCACAGTGTCAGCATCTGCTTTTGGTGAAGGCCTTGGGAAGCTTGCACTCATGGCAGACGGCAAAGAGGAGCAGGCATCGCATAGTGAAAGACGAGGGAAGAGAGAGAAGAGGTGCCAGGCTGTTTCTAACAATCCATTCTTGCCGGGCACAGTGGCTCACCTCTGTCATCCCAGCACTTTAGGAGGCCTAGGTGGGAGGATAGCTTAAGCCTGGGAGTACAAGACCAGCCTGGGTAACATAGTGAGACCCCATCTCTACAGAAAACAAAAAAATCAATCAATAGTCAAAAAAATCAGTTCGCATAGGAACTAATACAGTGAGAACTCACTCGTTACTGCAAGGATAGTTTATAAGGGATATGGCCCCATGATCCAAACACTTTCCACCAGGCCCCACCACTATATTTGGGATCAAATTTCAACATGAAATTTGGAGGGGACAAACATCCAAGTGACATCAGGTAACTATGGTATATAAAGAACTTGCAAAACTCAGTAATAGAAAGCAAACAATCCAATTAAAATTTTAAAAAACAGGCAAAAGATTTGACCAGACACTTCACCAAGGAAGATATATAGATGGAACACATGAAAAGATACTTCACATCGTTAGTCATTAGAGAAATGAAAATTAAAACCGCAACAAAATACCAATACCCTTTTATTAGAATGATTAAAATTAAAAAGGCTAACCAAATCAATGGAACTGGAACTCTCATTCACTGCTAATGGAGTGTAAAATAATACAGGAACTTTGGAAAACCGTTTGACACTTTCTTAAAAACTTACGTATATCCCTGCCACATGGTTTCACCATTCTATTTTTAGGAATTTACCCAAGAGAAATGAAAGTATGTTTCCATATGAAGACTTGTACAAGAATGTTGATGGCCACTTTATTTTTAATAACCCTGAACTGAAAATAATACAAAGGTCCTTCAGCAGGCGAATTAATAAACAAATTGTGATACAGCCATACAGTGGAATGCTACTCAGCAATAAAATGAATTACTGGCCAGGTGCAGTGGCTCATACCTGCAATCGCAGCACTTTGAGAGGCCGAGGTAGGAGGATCACTTGAGGCCAGGAATTAGAGATCAGTCTGGGCAACATAGCGAGACGTCCGTCTCTACAAAAAAAATTTTTTTTTAAATTAGCCAGGCGTGGTGGTGTGCACCTGTAGTCCCACTGCCTGGGAGGCTGAGACCCTTGAACCCAGGAGGTCGAGGCTGCAGTAAGCCATGATTGCACCACTGCATTCCTGGCTGGGCAACAGAGCGACCAGAGCTGGGCAAACTTGTCTCTAAAAAAACAGAAAGAAAGGAAGAAATAAACCTAATCTCAGAATAAAGTATGCTGAATGATATAAGCCAGACAAAAAAGACTGCTTATTATACTACATGATTCGATTTATCAAAAAGTCTAGAACATGCAAATTAATCTATAGTGACAGAAAGCAAATCGCAAATCAGTGATTCTCTGTGGATGGGGACAGAGGGACAAAGGTGAGAGGGAGAAATTACAAAAGGACACAAGGGGCTGGACGTGGTGGCTCATGCCTGTAATCCCAGCACTTTGGGAGGCCGACGCAGGCAGATCACCTGAAGTCAGAACTTCGAGACCAGCCTGGCCAATATGGTAAAACCCCGTCTCTACTAAAAATACAAAAATTAACCAGGCGTCGTGGCACACACCTGTAATCCCAGCTACTTGGGAGGCTGAGGCAAGAGAATCACTTGAACCCAGGAGGCAGAGATTGCAGTGAGCTGAGATCATGCCACTGCACTCCAGCCTGGGCAACAAAGTGAGACTCCATCTCAAAAAAAAAAAAAAGGTCACAAGGAAATTTTGGATGGTATGATGGTTAATACTGAGTGTCAACTTGGTTGGATTGAAGGATGCAAAGTATTGTTCCTGGGTGTGTCTTTGAGGGTGTTGCCAAAGGAAATTAACATTTGAGTCAGCGGACTGGGAGTGGCAGACCCACCCTCAATCTGGGTGGGCACCGCCTAATCAGCTGCCAGGGCAGCTAGAATAAGGCAGGCAGAACATGGAAGGACTTGACTTGCTGAGTCTTCCAGCCTTCATCTTTCTCCCATGCTGGATCCTTCCTGCCCTCGAACATCAGACTCCAAGTTCTTCAGCTTTGGACTCTTGGACTTACACCAGTGGTGGGCCAGGCACTCTCAGGCCTTTGACCACAGACTGAAGGCTGCACAAAAGAAGGTTTCCCTACTTTTAAGGTTTTGGGACTCTGACTGGCATCTTTGCTTCTCAGGTTGCAGACGGCCTATTGTAAGACTTCACCTTGTGATCGTGTGAGTCAATACTCCTTAATAAACTCCCTTCAGATATACGTCTATCCATAAAATTCTGTCCCTCTAGAGACAGAATAGAGAGAAACCTGACTAATACAGATGGTGAGGGATACATTCATTGATTGTGATATACATACATATATATATATATATATATATATATACACACACACACCCCAAATTCGGCACCTAAATATGTCCAATTTAATACATCCCAATTCAATCTCAAGAAAACTGTTAAATTAAAAAATATTTGCTTTCCAGTATTGGTGGGTTTTCTATCACTTTTTTTTTTTTCTTTTTGAGACGGAGTCTCACTCTGTCACCCAGGCTGGAGTGCAGTGGCATAATCCCAGCTCACTGCAACCTCTGCCTCCCGGGTTCAAGCAATTCTCCTGCTTCAGCCTCCCGAGTAGCTGGGATTACAGGCGCCCACCACCATGCTCGGCTAATTTTTGTATTTTTAGTAGAGACGGGGTTTCAGCATGTTGGCCAGGCTGGTCTTGAACCGCTGACCTCAGGGGATCCTCCAGCCTCAGCCTCCCAAAGTTTTAGGATTACAGGCATGAGCCACCACACCCGGCCTTCTATCACTTTTAACTGAAAAAAATGTGAAATGATACAGTCCTCATGGTTGGGCAAACCATATTTAAATTATACTTTTAAGCAAACTCCCATATAAACAGTGTACAACAATAGAAGGAAAACCAGATAACTGAAATTAAAACTACCATTTGGAGTTGGCAGAGGGATGAGATGGTATATATGGAAACTCTCTGTACTTCCTGCTCAATTTTTCTATGAACCTAAAACTGCTCTAGAAATAAAGTTCATTAATTTGAAAACAAACCAACAACAACAGCAAAACACCTACCATTCGGAAAAGGGAAGAGGAAACAGCACATAGTAGTCACTACCAGTCCAAAGTCCTTACTACACTGGAGTAGCAAAGATCCTCTTCCCTGATAGTAGAGTGAGTTCCTTGATCAACCAATCTCTCTGCTCTCAACTCTGGCTCTGTCTTGGGAGAATTCCTCTGGCCTGTTGTCCCTCTTGGTCCCATGGAAGATGATTATTGGGGAGAATTCTCCTTCTTGGGACTGTATCCACTTTAGTGGCCCATTTCTTGTTGGCAGGTTCAGTGTTTCTTTTTTTTTTTTTTTGAGACGGAGTCTCGCTCTGTCGCCCAGGCTGGAGTGCAGTGGCCGGATCTCAGCTCACTGCAAGCTCCGCCTCCCGGGTTTACGCCATTCTCCTGCCTCAGCCTCCCGAGTAGCTGGTACTACAGGCGCCCGCCACCGTGCCCGGCTAGTGTTTTTGTATTTTTTTTAGTAGAGACGGGGTTTCACTGTGTTAGCCAGGATGGTCTCGATTTCCTGACCTTGTGATCCGCTTGTCTGGCCTCCCGAAGTGCTGGGATTACAGGCGTGAACCACCGCTCCCGGGCCAATTTAGGTTTCAATATTACTTCTTCTCATATTGATAATCTCTTCTGAGACTGTCCTAACCTAATGTTTCTCAAACTAGGGTCCATGGTCTTCTGGGGATCCAAAAATGTATTCTCAGCTGTTCATAAATTCTTCAAATACATTTTAATTTTGTATTTTTCTTTTGATAATAATCTAAATACAACAATTATAAGCATGTTCTAAATTTGGATGACTGCCTTATAATTAAGTCCAGCCATGTAGTTTTAGTACCCACATTGTCACTGGGTTTTTTTTTTTTTTTTTTTTTTTTTTGGAGATGGAGTCTCACTCTGTCACCCAGGCTGGAGTGTAGTGCGTGATCTCGGCTCACTGCAATCTCTGCCTCCCAGGTTCAAGCAATTCTCATGCCTCTGCCTCCCAAATAGCTGGGATTACAGGCACCCGCCACCACGTCTGGCTAATTTTTGTTTTTGGTAGAGACAGGGTTTCACCATATTGGCCAGGCTAGTCTCAAACTCTTGACCTCAGGTTATCTGCCTGCCTCAGCCTCCCAAAGTGCTGGGATTACAGGTGTGAGCCACCACACTCAGCCTGCTGTTGCTTTTTATAATAAGATTGGTATCACAGCCTAGTATTTCAGTTTGCAAGGGTATAAAATTGTCTATGCCCCTCTGTCCCTAGCTGGTGATGTACTAAATGTCTCAGTCCATGTCACAAAGTGTAGGTATAGGAGCTCCTCTCTGACACCAGTAGATGACCAGGGTGATCTGAAAGCACTCCTAAAAGTGCTGTGGCTAAAAGTTCTCACACATTGGCTAGATGACTGTGGTACAAGGTCTTGAAGCACAGACAGCATATTGTTTCCATTTATGTAACAAGAGGGTAGTGATAAAGTGAGGTCCTGGAGTACAGGCAGGACAACAGTTCTCTCATGTATTCACAGAGGCATGGATAGCAAGATCTCAAAGCATAAGTAACATAATGTTTCTGTTCATGGGATGGATGCCCTTGAGACTTAGCTCCTGGCCATTGGTCTAAGTTTGGTTCTGTGGTCCAAATCAGTTTTTCTCCCGGTACTACTCCTCCTGGTCCATTAGTCTGGCCCTTCTCACGCCACTAACCAGCTACATTACTACACCCAGTGGTTGGTCTCCACTACCTTGAAGGACCGGTAAATGTTTCATTTTGTTCAGAATCTCAGCCTACTCCCAAGGACTCCTTGCCACAAGGTATTTGCCAAAATTTGAGCTTTCATAACCTGTTGCTACACTATGTTCCCAGTAAAAATCTTTGTGCCTACGCACACACACACACACACACTCTCTCTCTCTCACACACACACACACAATTCACTCTCCATCCCACGACCCTTTCCCAGATAAAATGGGATGGGTCATTTTCTAGAATTGGTACAAAAATTCCTACGTGGTGGTTTCAGAGTTGACTGAATCACCAATCAAATGGCATCATCAAAGGCACAGGGGCTTTCATTCTTTTTTCTCTGCCTTCCTCTGCTGACAGCAGATGTTGCTTCCTGGTTGCAAGGTGGCTGTAGCAGTGCCAGCATTGCATGCAGACCACATCCTGTCAAGAAGAGGGGAGTTTCCTCCCATAAATCTCTTTTTATTACAAGGAAACCCTTTCCCAAAAGTCCCCAGAGATTTCCCCTCAGGTCCCAGGACTGTGTCACATACCCATACCTAACCCAATCACTGTCAAGGAGCATGAGCCCATCAATTACTGGCATTGACCATTCAAGATTCCACCATCACCGCAACACAAGGCAAGAGTAGGGTCCTTTCCCTAAGCATATGACCACAACAGGACCAAGCCAACGAGGAAGAAGGGGGAGAAATGGATTTGGGCAGCCAGACAGCACTGTCTGTTTTACCCACCTACCTCCATGTATGAATTGTTTGGTTCAAAGGGTGCTGCACAGGATTCCCCAGGGCTACACATGAGTAGGCAGCTTGATAGGTGGCTGTCCCCCTCTTCCCACTTGAATTCACTACCCAACTCCCTCACTTTCTCATGGTTTAGATACAGTTTTCCTCAATTTCATACAAAGTTGTATCCCTCAAGGGATTTGTTCTTGCCTTCTGTTCTGGGTGGGTAGAGGTGGGGAGGGGTTGTTCTCTGTCTACCGTGGAGTATGTGGGGATAATTTTTCTAACCAATTCTTTTATAAGCAAGAAGTTATTTTTGGTAGATCACTTTATCTGGATTTGCCCCACATTGTGCCTACACCTTATACGCAGCAGAGAGGCCCAAGTTTCCTCACCACATGCTAGGAAATAGCTGGCTAGTGATGGCTCACCAGGCAGCCCCAAGTTTTACAACAGCACTCGGTCTTCTTAGCCTGCTGTTGCCCTTGCTTTTGCATTTTCTTATTCATAACGAGCAGCAGTAATGGCTAAGTGGTGGGACCAAGGGTAGCTGAACACTGAGTGAAGTTTCCTGTAGTCTTGCCACCCTCACCCATTTCAAATCAGAAATCAGTGGGCAACCAAGTGGAATATCCAAACACCTAGATGCAGCAGCAAAACCTATGGCAATAATTCATCCTTGTGGCATTTCAGGTATGTACCAAGAATGCCTCATATTTGTTCCACTGCTGTTTCTGACCATATCCGAGCATCCCAAACATGTTTAATTAAAGTCAGTTAAACCCCTCTGGTTGTGGGTCTCTTCAGGGATGGTGGAACTCAATTTTGTGCTTCTGTACTCTCGCTGATCCAAGTACTGTTGTCAGCAAATGTGAATCTAGGTAAGAGTTGATATACTAAGAATTTTAGAGCAGAAGCTCCCTAGAATTGTTATATCTAGACATCTTTGGAACTAAATGACTGCAACAAGAAAATATATTGTGTTGCCTGACTTTGTCCCCAGTTATGTTTAGGTGCAGCCCATCCAGGGATCAAAGGCAATGGCTTGCTGAGAAAAGTACAAGTCACTCTAAAACTCTCTCTCCCCACCCACCACTACCACCCACTCGCCCCCAGACCACCCAAGTCAAGATACCAGGCTCTCTAGACAAGGAAGTTGTATTCTCAGGACAACACCGATTGCTTTCTGAGTTGTACCAGGCACTGAAGCTCCTGGTACAGCTCCCCTCTCCTTTAGTCAGTTCTAATTTCCTCCAATCTTGCAGCAAAATATTAAGGCCCTGGAGGGAAACAGAACTCTTGTTTCTTTGATCAGTTTCCTCAGCTCAGGGTCAGCCTACTCTGCCCCCAAAATGAGGTAGCAATGACTAACTTGGGGCCACGTGACACCTAGCAGCCTCCAACTGTCAGCCTGTGCTGGGTCATTTGCTATTCTTTTCGGGTGTACATTTGAACCCACTTCCTCTGGTCGGGGACTTCCCCATCTTATGATTCTTGGAAGGAGGCAGAGCCTACCTCCCTCTACAGACTCGAGAATGCCACATTCACTCTCCCTCACAGCTAGGGGGCTGGCACATACCCTAGCCCAGTCACTCTCAACTTTGTCTTAGGAGTTAGAGACAAAGATTCAAGGACACTGGAAGAGTCTCTCTGTCAAGGCAGTGCTGGCATCTGCAGCAAGATAGAGCTCCCTGCAGGGTGGCCATGGCGAAAACTGCAGACAAGTGCTCTGAGGTGCTGCTGCAGTGGGCTCCTCACCAGACCAGTTCTGCAGCATGGTTTGAGTGTTGTTCCTAGCTGCAAACCTGCTTCTCCAGCCCGCCTACTGATTCTGGAAGCTGCCCAAATATCCTTTTAATGAATTCCTCTTCTGCCTAAATCATCTAGAGTCCAATTCTGTTGCTTGCAATCAAGGTTCTAGACTGATACGCACCTATAACTCCTTCAGGAATTTGTCCTACTTCTGAGAAGTCCCAAAGGGTTTTGTCCCCAAGGACAGTTTCTATGACAAATCTACAAAGGGGATTCTCTGTAAATACCCATTCTGTTGTGAATACTAAAATTAGAGACCGTCAGGCTACCCACCATTGTTCCATAGTATCTAGTTTAGTACCAGCGAGCACATATGTTCTGAGCAATGCTGGAAAGCCCCTTTCAAATAACTTTTGCCTTGGCAAAAGACATTGTAATGCTTCTTGAAATAGTTTCATGATGTCATTTATGTAGTAGACCTGATTTCTGTGAACACATTATTTTGAAATAAGGATTTAAACTGTGCTTTGGCAGGAACTGAATATTCAAATGTAATGAGTTTAATTGATTATGAAAATGTTTCTTTTGAGATGATGCAATAACTGCCTGATATTGAGCCTGCTGCTCCAGTGTGCACTAGTAGAAAGGCTTTCAAAGTTGATCTTGGTACATTTGAAATCTGGTGAGCAATTGATTCTCTCGCTAAGCCTCAGTATATAATCTAGTTCTAAGTGCTAAGGCACTAACAATGCCCCGAATCCAGACAAAAATGGGGCTGCCTCTTGCTAGAGCTTTGAATTCCAGCCGTGGGAGTATGACTGGGGAGTTTCAACCTGTGGGGCCATCTCCTCCTCTCATGACTGCCTGGACCCACTTTCCCCATTTGTCTCTACCTGCTGTGTCCACTTCAGGAGGGCCAAAAGTTTGCAGTATTCGAGGCTGTACCAAAGATGTTACCAGAGCCGCTGAGCATCTGGGACTTAGGGGGTATAGAGGGTGTCTGCATGCCAAAAATATATGTGCTGGCAAAGGAATCTTGGAGGGGCAAGAAACTGATCTATATCTAGACTGTGGTGGTGGTTATGACTCTAGGCTTCTGTTTAAACTCATAGACCTGTACACGAATATGAGCAAATTTTACTGTATGCAAATTAAATATAAACCAGGCATGTCAATTTACATGTGTAATCTCAGGTACTCAGGAGCTGAAGTGGAAGGATTGCTTGGGGCCAGGAGTACAAGAGCAGCCTGGGCAACATAGCAAGACTCTGCCTCTAAAAAAAAATATTAATTAGACAAGGCGTGGTGGCTCAGGCCTGTGATCGTGGCACTTTGGGAGGCTGAGGCGGGTGGATCATGAGGTCAGGAGATGTAGACCATCCTAGTTAACACGGTGAAACTCCGTCTCCACTAAAAATACAAAAAATGAGCAGGGTGTGGTGGCGGGTGCCTGCAATCCCAGCTACTCAGGAGGCTGAGGCAGGAGAATGGCGTGAATCCAGGAGGCGGAGCTTGCAGTGAGCCGAGATGGCGCCACTGCACTCCAGCCTGGGCGATGGAGTGAGACTCTGTCTCAAAAAAAAAAAATAATAATAATAATAATAATAATTAATTAAACATAAATTTTAAAACAAGAATATATGTGGTGGAATATCCACTTTCCACATGTGAATTACTGTACAGTGGCACAGCGTGCTGGCACATGACCACAGTGTCTCCAATCTAACCTGGAAGCATTATGTAGCTCAGTTCACACTTCAATACCCAGCTCAATTATGTAATTCTTTTTTTTTTTTTTTTTAAGACAGGGTCTCACTCTGTCACCCAGTCTGGAGTACAGTGGTGCCATTAAAGCTCACTGCAGCCTCAAACTCTTGGGCTCAAATGATCCTCGTGACTCAACCTCCTGAGTAGCTGGGACTTTGGGTGCATGCCACTGAGCCCGGCTAATTTTTAAAACTTTTTGTAGAGACAAGGTCTCGCTTTGTTGCCCAGGCTGGTCTCAAACTCTTGGACTCAAGTGATCCTCCCACCTTAACATCCTAAAGTGCTGGATTTGCAGGCATCAGCCACCGGGCCCAGCCTCAATTATGTAATTTTTTTTTAATAGAGACAAGGTCTCCCTATGTTGCCCAGGCTGGTCTTGAACTTCTGGGCTCAAGGGATCCTCCCTCCTCAGCCTCCCAAAGTGTTGGGATTACAGTCATGAGCTACCGTGCCTGGCCCCAATTATGTAATTCAAAAATTTGTGAGTGATTGCCCACTTTTGGGCAGATAATTAACAGGTGTGAGGAAGGTATGGGGCTTGGTTTTCTTGCAGGCTCCTACTGAAGGTCAAAAGAATCTACTCTAGTAAGCTGTGATTGTGCCACTGCACGCCAGCCTAGGCAACAGAATGATACCCTGTCTCAAAAAAAAAAAAAAAAGCATCTGTTCTATAGTACTAAAAAGCATCTGTTCTATAGTACTATTCCTAGAACCTAAAAACTGACATCTTGTGTGTATTGGTGAAAACCTTGGTGGGATCACCAAATGCTAAGAAAGAAGTTTGTAATCAACAGTCCACAAAGACCCAAATTCCCGGTCATAGAACCAACTTTCCCTAAAAGTTTTGTGGGGTAGCTGCATTCCTACCATTCTCCTGCTTTGTTGGCAAAGCCCTGGTCTCTGTTCATCTCCAGCTGCTGTGCCATGCAACTCTTGGTTGACCTCTGAGCCCAGTAGTTTTCAACCTTGGCTGTAGTTTAGAATTGCCTAGGGAGCTTTTAAAACACCTCATAATCTGGCCACCACCCAGACCAATTAGATAAGAATCTCTGGGATGTGGGACACAAGCATGAGTATTTTTTAAAACCCCTCAGGTGATTTCTATACTTTTGAAAGAGGGCAAGTTTCTATTTCATGGGCCAGTAGGAACACAGGAAGAGGTACGTATTCATCTGCTCAGGCTGCTGTATCAAAATACCAAAGACTTGGTGGCTTAAACAACGGAAACTGGGCCGGGTGCGGTGGCTCACACCTGTAATCCCAGCACTTTGGAAGGCCAAAGCGGGCAGATCACAAGGCCAAGAGATTGAGACCATCCTGGCCAACATGGTGAAACCTCGTCTCTACTAAAAATACAAAAAATTAGCTGGGCGTGGTGGTGCGCACCTGTAATCCCATCTACTCAGGAGGCTGAGGCAGGAGGATCACTTGAACCGGGGAGGCAGAGGTTGCAGTGAGCCAAGATCACGCCACTGCACTCCAGCCTGGTGACAGAGCAAGACTCCATCCCAAAAAACAAAACAAAACAGAAATTGATATTCTCACAGTTCTGGAGGCTGGACATCCAAGATCAAGCTGCCAGCCTGGTTGCTTTCCTCTGAAGCCTCTCTCTCTCCTTGGCTTGCGGGTGGCCACTCTCTTGCTCCCTCTTCACATGGTTGTCTCTCTGTTGTCTCTCTTTGTAACCTCGTCTCCTCTTCTTATAAGTACACCAGTCAGATTGGATGAGGGTCCACTTCAACAGCCTCGTTTTAACTTAATTCCCTCTTTAAAGGCCCTGTTTCCAAATACAGTCACATTCTGAGGTACTAGGGGTTAGAGCTTCCACATATGAATTTTGAGGGGGCACCATTTAGCTCATAACAAGGGAGATCATGGTTCCTCTAATAATCTTCACACTTTTTTTTTTTTTTTGAGATGGAGTTTTGCTCTTGTTGCCCAGTCTGGTATGCAATGGCGCGATCTCAGCTCACTGCATCCTCTGCTTCCTGGGTTCAAGCGATTCTCCGGCCTCAGTCCCCCGAGTAGCTAGGACTACAGACGCCCGCCACCACGCCCGGCTACTTTTTGTATTTTTAGTAGAGATGGGGATTCTCCATGTTGATCAGGCTGATCTCGAACCCCCGACCTCAAGTGATCCACCCACCTCGGCTTCCCAAAGTGTTGGGATTACAGGCATGAGCCACCGTGCCCGGCCAATCTTCACACTTGTGTTATTTTAACCTGTTGTTTTTGATAGCCAAAGCCATGGGCCATTAGAAATGTGGCTGCAGGCCGGGCGCGGTGGTTCAAGCCTGTAATCCCAGCACTTTGGGAGGCCGAGACGGGCGGATCACGAGGTCAGGAGTTCGAGACCATCCTGGCTAACACGGTGAAACCCCATCTCTACTAAAAAAAAAAATACAAAAAATTAGCCGGGGGAGATGGCGGGCGCCTGTAGTCCCAGCTACTCGGGAGGCTGAGGCGAGAGAATGGCGTAAACCCGGGAGGCGGAGCTTGCAGTGAGCTGAGATCTGGCCACTGCACTCCAGCCTGGGTGGCAGAGCGAGACTCCGTCTCAAAAAAAAAAAAAAAAAAAAAAAAAAAAAAGACTAGAGTTCAGCAGGCCAGTCCAGGTTCTACCTTCATGAAACCATTCTCCTAATACCAACTACTGTTTCTCTTAGCACTAACGTTGGGACAGTTCTGCTTTGCCTCCAAAAAACTCTGAAGTGGGTCAGAGTAAGATATTAATTAAATTAACTCCAAGTTCCCTGCTGCATCCCAGGCTGTAAAAGCTATCCCTGTTGTATTTCCCATCCTAAATTATGCCCAGCCACATTGTCCAATGGAGTTCACCAGAAGTTATGTTTTCAGCCCAAATGATAGCATTAAAATGTTCCAAATAATATATAAATGTCCAAATTTGAACGATACAAAGTCTCTCCACTTCTGAAAATCTTGGGAGAAAGATTAATTCCAAAATGCCAGAGAAATTTAAATCCAAAACTATTTCCTCCCCAATTTCTGTTTCTGCTCAGTCTCAGCTAGAAGGATCTTGCTCTGAGATGTGGGGAGAGTGGAGGTTCCTTTGGCTACTGCAACCTGGGCTCTCATCCACTGAAATCAGTGAAGTTCCTGTAGGACCTTCAAGGCAAAATTAATCCAGTGTCAAGATTCTCATATGTCCCACTTTCTAAGAGTTCAAAGAGTTAATTGGGCACATAAGATTTTCCCAGCATCAATGACACATGCACAAAATTTAGAAGAAAACAACACAAAAAAGCAATCAGACAAATCTCATAAGTGGAACATTCTGCAGAACTATTGTCTTGGTATCTTAAGCAAAGCAGTATCATTAAAAACTGGTGTCTGCATGAAAAAATGCTCATCATCACTCGCCATCAGAGAAATGCAAATCAAAACCACAATGAGATACCATCTCACACCAGTTAGAATGGCAATCATTAAAAAATCAGGAAACAACAGGTGCTGGAGAGATGTGGAGAGATAGGAACACTTTTACACTGTTGGTGGGACTGTAAACTAGTTCAACCATTGTGGAAAACAGTGTGGCAATTCCTCAAGGATCTAGAACTAGAAATACCATTTAATCCAGCCATCCCATTACTGGGGATATACCCAAAGGATTATAAGTCATGCTGCTATAAAGACACATGCACACGTATGTTTATTGCAGCACTACTCACAATAGCAAAGACTTGGAATCAACCCAAATGTCCATCAGTGACAGACTGGATTAAGAAAATGTGGCATATATACACCATGGAATACTATGCAGCCATAAAAAAGGATGAGTTCGTGCCCTTTGTAGGGACATGGATGCATCTGGAAACCATCATTCTCAGCAAACTATCGCAAGAACAGAAAACCAAATACTGCATGTTCTCACTCATAGGTAGGAATTGAACAATGAGATCACTTGGACACAGGAAGGGGAGCATTACACACTGGGTCCTATGGGAGGGGGTAGGGGAGAGGGATAGCATTAGGAGATATACCTAATGTAAATGATGAGTTCATGGGTGCAGCACACCAACATGGCACATGTATATATATGTAACAAACCTGCACGTTGTGCACATGTACCCTAGAACTTAAAGTATAAAAAAACAAACAAACAAAAAACTGGTGTCTGTGCTAGATTAAAAGAGACTTAAGGGACATAAACCAGATGCAATGCATGGTCTGGATTGGGTACCGATTTGGATGAAACAACTGTATAGGACATTTTTAGGTCATTTGGGAAAATATGAATAGAAGCAGAGTGTTAGAAGGGTTGCAAATTTACTGAAATAGCAAAAGGGAGGTTAATGACTGAAAAAAACAGAATGAAGAACACTATGTGTAGTATGATCTCAGTTTGGTAATAAAATAAAAGCATGCATAGACACACACATGCACAGATCCTGTAGGTTATACACTAAGGTCTTACAGTGGTGATCTCTGGGAAATGGAAATTTAACTTATTTATTTATTATATTTCTGTTCATCTATATTTTCTAATTTTCTACAATGCATATATACTGCTTCTGTATTAATAAAAGGTTAATCAAAGAAAAAAATTCTTAGACGCCGGGCATGGAGGCTGACACCTGTAATCCCAGCACTTTGGAAGGCCAAGGCAAGAGGATCCCTTGAGGCCAGGAGTTCAAGACCAGCCTAGACGACATAATGAGACCCCATCTCTACAAAAAATTTAAAAAATTAGCCAGACATGGTGGCTCGCACCTGTAGTCCCAGTTACTCAGAAGGCTGAGGCAAGAGGATCGCTTTAACCCAGGAGTTCGAGGCTGCAGTATGATCATGCCACTGCACTCCAGCCTGGGTGACAGAGTGAGACTCCATTTCATAAAAGAAATTTTTAAATTCTTAGAAGTCACAAGCAGGGCCCGGCGCACTGGCTCACACCTGTAATCCCAGCACTTTGAGAGGCCGAGGCAGGGGGATCACTTGAACTCAGGAGTTTGAGACCAGCCTGGGCAACATGGCAAAACCCTGTCTCTACAAAAAAATACAAAAATTAGCCCGGCATGGTGGCACACGTCTGTAGTCTCAGCTACTCAGGAGAGGCTGAGGTGGGAGGATTGCTTGAACCCAGGAGGTAGAGGCTGCAGTGAGTTGTGATCGCCACTGCACTCCAGCCTGGGCAACAGAGGGAGGCCCTGTCTCAAAACAAAACAAAAAAAGTAACAAGCAAACCTCAACCCCAAAGCAGTTATTATAAACAAAATTATGTTACTAGAAACCAGTACATAAAATACAGTTCAGACCCACATTGCTGTCAGAAAGCAAAGCTTACAGTGGAGACAATAATATCTGGGGGAAAGAAGAATAAATATAGCAAACTTGAGAGAAAAAAACAAACTGCCTTGCTTTCAGCTTCAACAGGAGACAAGTTAAATTGTGCTAGTTGTCTAGGGTCCACAACCTCTTAAGCTTAAACTCTGCTGGGATTTATCTAGAGACTAATTATGGCACTTCGTTTACCAAACGGGAATAGGGTGGAGTTCCATGCATGTGTACTGTTTCCTCCCTCAGGAGGTGACATTTGCGACATTCCTGTGTTCTTGAAAAGTTAGATTTTCGTGGGGTGACACCCATAGCCCTCAGGCCATCCTCAAGGCTTCCTTCTTCAAAATCCAGGCTATTTGGCCGGGCGGGGTGGCTCACGCCTGTAATCCCAGCACTTCGGGAAGCGGAGGCGGGCAGATCACGAGGTTGGGAGTTGGAGACCTGCCTGGCCAATATGATGAAACCCCATCTCTACTAAAAATACAAAAATTGGCCAGGCGTGGTGGTGTGTGCCTGTAGTCTCAGCTACTCGGGAGGCTAAGGCAGAAGAATCACTTGAACCCGGGGGGCGGAGGTTGCAGTGAGCCGAGATCACATTACTGCACTCCAGTCTGGGTGACAGAGCAAGACTCCGTACAAAACAAACAAACAAACAAAACCCACAAAAACCAGGCTATTTAAAACCTCTTAAATCCCCATTTTGAAGCTGTGCTTCTGGCATCTCAGCATAGCCCTGAGGCTGCACTCAGTTTGGTGACACAGCTTTTCCACATTCTCCTGTGAGCAGCCACCTCCTTTTGGAATAGTCATGGTTCCGAGTGTGATTCAGACCCTTGCTGTATTAGTTTACTGTTGCTGCCATAACAAATTACCACAAACTTAGTGGCTTAAAACACACATCTATTATCTTACAGGTCTGTAGGTCAGAAGTCACAGGCAGGTCTCACAGGGCTATAATTAAGGTGGGCTTGTTCTGTGAACGAAAGTTCTCTGAAAAGGAATTTGAGGAAAGAGACTTTTAGTCCAGTGAACAGTTTGCAAACCTGGGTCACAGCCTCCAGTGTAAAATGAAGGTGCATTCCAGAGAACAAAAGGAAAGCTTATTTTGTTGTTGTTTGCTGGCTTGTTTGTTTTTCAGAGACACAGTTGCCCAGACTGGAGTGCAGTGGTGTGATCATAGCTCACTGTAACCTGGAATCCCTGGGCTCAAGTGATCCTCCCACTTCAGCCTCCCATGTAGCTGGGGACTACAGGGGAATGCCACCATGCTCCAGTTTTATAGCAAAAATTCCTGCCCAAGTTCCCAATCAGACCTGTTTATGCCAATTAAAGATTGAAAGTCAGTTCTCATTGGTTGAGGCAGCTGAGTTCTGATTGGTCAATACGGCCAAGCCCTGATTGGTTGACACAGCTGAGCCCTGATTGGCCAAGGCAAGTGAGCTCTGATTGGCTGGTTCTGATGAGTTCTGAAAGTCCAAAAGTTAAAATATGTGAGCTTCCGGTCATGGTGGCTCATGCCTGTAATCCCAGCACTTTGGGAGGCTGAGGTGGGTGGATCCTGAGGTCAGGAATTTGAGACCAGCCTGGCCAACATGGTGAAACCCCGTCTCTACTGAAAACACAAAAATTAGCTGGGGGTGGTGATGCATGCCTTTAATTCCAGCTATGCAGAAGACTGAGGCAGGAGAATCGCTTGAACCCGGGAGGTGGAGGTTGCAGTGCGCTGAGATCACACCACTGCACTCCAGCCTGGGCAAAAGAGTGAGACTCCCTCTCTAAATAAATAAACAAACAAATAAATAAATAAATAACTGACATATTTTACAATGATCCTCTTGGTCTTTCCTTCATAAATCTGTTCAAATTTTATGTACCACTTTATATGATGGTATGTAGTAGTTTCCTATTGTGAAACCCCACCTCTACTAAAAATACAAAAATTAGCCAGTTAAGCCAAGCATGGTGGCAGGCGCCTGTAATCCTAGCTACTCGGGAGGCTGAGGCAGAAGACTTGCTTGAACCCAGGAGGTGGAGGTTGCGGTGAGTGGAGATCGTGACACTGCACTCCAGCCTGGGCAACAGAGCGAGACTTTGTCTTAAAAAAAAAAAAAAAAAGATGTGAGCTTTCTGGAAACTCTCAGTATATGTGGGACCTCTAGTCAGCAATGACTGCAATGGCTTTATTTTAAATTTCGGCCCAGTTAGCCACTTGGGTTCCATCTTGAAAAATTGGCTCTTCCAGGTTCACAGATCACAGCTTCTTTCTGGAGTCACTAGGGGAGAATCCCCTTTGTGTTCATTGGGGCTTTTTGGCAGAATTCAGTTCTTTGTGGATGTTGAACCAAGGTCACCATTTTCTTCCTGCCTATAAACTGAGGCCACCTACATTCCTTGGTTTGTGGCCCCTCCTCCATCTTCAAAGTCAGCAACCATAGATTCAGTCCTTCTCATGTGGTTTCTCAAATGATCCCCTCTTCTTCCATCAGCTTCCACTTTTAAAGACTTGTACGATTACATTGGGCTCACCCAGGATAATCTACCCATCTCAAAGTCCTTAACCTTAATCACATCTGCAGATTCTCTTTGGCTATGTAAAGTAATATATTCACAGGTTCCAGGGATTAGTACATAACCATCTTTGGGGGATTGTTATTGCATTCTGGGCACATCATCTTTTCTTGGTCTGGGATTGGCATTTCTTTACATTGGTTTTGTGCCTCAGTAGTTACTGCCACTGCTTCTTGCTCTGGAATTCCTCGATTACACGAAGCCTGCCTCTTAGTGGTGGTTTCCCCTCTACTTCCAATATATTTTATGTGACAAATTGCCTTCAGTGGAGTCCTAAAATGACATTCAGAAGCTTGTGTCCTTTGGTCCTGGGGAGGAAAAATTTCTCTGCCTTGGGCTTGCCGCCCTTGCAAAAAGCCTTCGAATTTTCTAGGCCTTAAGTGGAACTTCAACAACAGCAGAAACAGTTCTTTCTGTCCACTCTTGCAGCTCCCTTTCTCCTTTGACGCAGGCTCAGCTGAGTTTCCTCTTTCTTTTTAATTGTGAGATATGTGAAAACTACAGAAAAAGTACAAGAATATTATAATAAAAACCCATATTCCCATCACCCAGAATTGTAGACATCTTGTCATATTTGCTTTCTGCAATTAAAAAAATCTTAGAAATCTAGCTAAAATTTTGTTTAGCTACCATCTGCATTGCCATGTTCATCTGAGGCAACTGCTATGGTCTGGAGTGTAGTCTCATCCATTTTTATACTTTACAAACATCCATCCATCCATAAACTATATATGGTATTTTTGTGCATATCCATTTACATAATTGTATCTTTTTTTAATTCAACGGCATGCTTTTGAGACCTGTCCATATTGCTATATGTAGATCTAGCATCACTTCAGTGCAGTGTTACATTATATGACATCATCACATTTTATTTTTTCACAACATTTTGACAAATTGCTCTCTAAAGTGGTTGAACCAGTTGATATTTCTACCAGCAGTGTAGGAGGAGTATGCTTATTTCCCCACATTCTTCCCAATGCTTTGGGGAGATTTTTTTTTTTTTTTTATTTGAGATGGAGTTTTGCTCTTATTGCCCAGGCTGGAGTGCAGTGGCACGATCTTGGCTCACTGCAACCTCTTCCTCCCGGATTCCAGTGATTCTCCCGCCTCAGCCTCCCGAGTAGCTGGGATTGCATGCATGCGCCACCACGTCCGACTAAGTTTGTATTTTTAGTAGAGATGGGGTTTCTCCATGTTGGTCAGGCTTGTCTTGAACTCCCAACCTCAGGTGATCTGCCCGCCCCGGCCTCCCAAAGTGCTGGGATGACAGGTGTGAGCCACCGCCCCCAGTTGCTTTGGGGAGATTTTAAATATTTGTCTGTCTAATGGGTAAGAAATTACACCTCATTTTTGTTTTAATGTTCATGTGTGAAGTGTTGCTCACTCTAGGTTGATTTCCTGACACATGTAGGGCCTCAGCTCCTCTATCTAAGCAGGAACTGAAACTCCAGCCCTTACAGCCGGTGTCAGTTCTGGCTTCTTCATCTGCACACATATCTATCTCTCCTTTACAGGTTCTCATTCTGTTTCTGACCCCTGGAGATCTCCTGTTTTTTGTTTTCAAGCACAGCTGTTTATTTTTTAACCTTAAAAATATTTTATAAAAAGATGGGACAAATTCAAACTGTTCCAAAAAACTGTTCCAAATTCAAACAAAAACACATAACGAAAAGCACTGCATGAACCTTAACTGGATCCTGGTTTTTTAAAAATGCTATGAAGACATTGGGGAACAATTAGGGAAATCAAAATATGATCTAGATGATGTTATTAGACTATATTAAAATATTATTGTTAGAATATTGTTCATATACTTAGTTGTGATAAAGGTTTTATAGTTATATAGGAGAACAATCTTTGAAGATACACACTGAAGTACTTAGGAGTGATGTAGTCAACTCACTTTCAGATGGTTCAAAAAATTAGATAGATAGACAGATAGATAGAGCTAATAGGGCACAATGTTAACAGTTGTTGAAATTGAGTGATGGGGCCAGGTGCTGTGGCTCATGACTGTAATCCCAGCACTTTGGGAGGATCACCTGAGGTGACCCCAGCACTCAGGCGGATCACCTGAGGTTAGGAGTTGGCGACCAGGCTGGCCAACATGGCGAGATCCTATCTCTACTAAAAATACAGAAATTGGCTGGGCGTGGTGGTGTGCACTTGTAATCTCAGCTACTTGGGAGGCTGAGGCAGAGGAATCGCTTGAACCCGGGAGGTGGAGATTGCAGTAAGCCAAGATCGCACCACTACACTCCAGCCTGGGCGACAGAGTGAGACTCCATCTCAAAGAAAAAGAAAAAAAAAAAGAAGAAATTGAGTGACGGGCATAATGATATTCATTGTACTAGTTTGAACTTTTCCATATATTGGAGATTTTTCACAATAAAAAGTTGGGACCATTTACACAAGATTTCTAGGTATTTGAAACAGGGCTGATGGCAGGTTTTAGCAAATGCTCAAATCACCATCTTTTTTTTGAGACAGGGACTGGCTTTGACAACCAGGCTGGAGTACAGTGGCGCAGTCACGGCTCACTGCAGCCTCAACCTCCTGGGCTTAAGTGATCCTCCCACCTCAGCCTCTCCAGTAGCTGGGATTACAGGCATGCTTAGAGACAAGATTTCACCGTGTTGCCCAAGCTGGTCTCAAACTCCTGGGCTCAAGCAATCTTCTCACCTCCACCTCCCAAAGTGCTGGGATTATAGGCGTGAGGCACAGTGCCGGTCTCAAATCACCATCTTGAGCCAGATGCTCAGCTAAGGTGTTTGTTTGTTTTAGACAGGATCTTGCTCTGTCACCCAGGTTGGAGTGCAGTAGCAGAATCACAGCTTATGCAGCCTCGAACTACTCTGGGACTCAGACCATCCTCCCACCTCAGCCTCTCCCCAAGTAGCTGGGACCACAGGTGTGCACCACCATGCCCGGCTAATTTTTTAATTTTTTGTAGAGATGAGCCCTCACTATCTTGCTCTGGCTGGTCTCAAATTCCTGGGCTCAAGTGATCCTCCTACCTCAGCCTCCCAAAGTGCTAGGATTCTAGGCATGAGCCACCATGCCTGGCCTCAGCTAAATTTTTAACATTTTAATCTGCTCCTTGGGTTGGTCACCTTTCCTTACTTAACATGTACATGGCTATATTAGTTAGGATATAGGTCCAGCTTCTTGTAACAGTAACACAAATGAACAGAGGCTTAAATACAACAGAACTTTATTTCCTTCAGATGTAGCAGACCAGAAGGCAGTACAAGGCTAGTGTAGTAACTGTTCCATGAGGCTATCCATTCACTTTCTTCATCATCACTAGAATGATGCTCCCATCATATGCTACAAAATGGCTCACATTTTAGTTAGCAGGATGAAGAAGGGAAGGAAAGAGGATCCACCTTTCACAGTAAGGGCACAACCCAAAAGATATGAGCACACATCTTTTCCAGTCTCATCTCATTGACTAATATTTAATCACACTTAGCTGCAATGGAGAACAGGACATGCAATGTTTAGCTGAGGACGCATACACATTTCTAAAATGATAATAACTTTAAAGGAAAGTGAGAACAGATATTAGAAGACAATTAGCAGTGTCTGACATGATGGCCACTCCTTTCTCAATCACAGTGTGTTCTTTCCTTTCTCCTTTAATTTTTCTTTTGGATGCAGCCATTTGTTTTCCTAACAAACTCTTTGTGACTCGGAGGTTCATCATTAGTAAAAGATATGCAGTCAAGAAATTTTGGATCTGGCAAAAGCACCCACTGTTCAACAATTCTTGTCTACTTTCACCTTACTGGAATTGCATAATTCCACCAGGGGGTATTCTCTGACTAAAATCAATATATATTCCAGGCTTAACTCAGTCTATCATTAGCTTGCCTGATTCCCCTGTAGTATGTCTCAACTTCTGTGTTTCCTTCTCGTGAAGTTCTAACTCTACACATGTCCTGAGCATGTACCCACAAGGACATGCCATACCTGCTTCTCGGCCCATAATTTTGTTGCCTTGAAACTCATCTAAAGTGCATGACAGGCCAGGCACGGTAGTTCACGAGTGTGTAATCACAGCACTTTGGGAGGCCGAGGCAGGTGGATCACCTGAGGTCAGGAGTTTGAGACCAGCCTGGCCAACATGGTGAAACCCCACCTCTACTAAAAATACAAAAATCAGCCAGGCGTGGTGGTAGGCACCTGTAGTCCCAGCTACTCGGGAGGTTGAGGCAGGAGAATCGCTTGAACCTGGGAGGCGGAGGTTGCAGTGAGCCAAGATAGCACCACTGCACTCCAGCCTGGGCAACAGAGTGAGACTCTGTCCGAAAATAATAAAATAAAATAATAAATAAAATGCATGATATATTTTACAATGATCCTCTTGGTCTTTTCTTCATAAATCTGTTCAAATTTTATGTACCCACTTTATATGATGGTATGCAGTAGTTTCCTATTGCAGTCAGAACAACCAGAACTTACAGGCTTAAAAATACAAACTTGTTCTCCTACTATTCTGTAGGTCAGAAGTCTGGTTTAGCTCGTCTGGTTTCTCTGCTCTGCGTTTCACAAGGCCATAATCAAGGTATCAGCCAGCTAGACTCTCTCATCAGGAGGCTATGGGAAGAATCTGCTTCCAAGCTCATTCAGGTTGTCAAAATCTAGCTCTTTATGTTGATAGAACTGAGGACCCTGTTTACATGTTGGCTGTCAGTTGGGAGCCATTCTTGGCTCTCAGAGGCCTCTCTCCCATCCTTGCAAATGGCCCCTACATCTTATGCTTGTAATTTCTCTGACTTTTCCTTCTGCCATATCGCTTTTACTGCCAGCTAGGGCAGCTTCTCAGCTTTTAAGAACTCATGCCAAAATGAGATTGGGCCTACCTGGGCAATCCAAGATAATCTCCCTATATTAAAGTTTGTACCCTTAATTACATCTGCAAAGTCCCTTTTGTCATATTAATATATCATATTCACAGGTTGTAAGGATTAAAGTGTGAACAGTTTGGGGTCGGGGAGGGGTGCGCAGGGGGGCGGGGATGTGGTTTTTTTCCAATTGCTCTAAATTTATATGGACTCTTTAAGTGCATGTTTAGGAGGACACCACTCAATAGCATTGTAGATCTGGATTCCAACCAGTAGAGTAATTCCTGTGCTTTTTTTTTTTTTTTTTTTTTTTTTTTCCTTCTCTTCCTGTCTTTCCCTGGTCTCTTTGAGACCTAGATAACCTCTATGACCTAGTAACAAAATATCTCCCTGTTTTCTAGCTACTTCTTTAAGAACCTTTAGATCTTGGGTGTATCTTCTTTTTCCTTTCATCTCTGTCTAGCTTGCTCTCCAAGATCACATTTTCCTAAGAATTGATTCCTAAGGATGAGAATTCCCAAGGATGAGAATTTTCCTTCTTATCCTCCATCTTAAACAGTATATCTTCTTGTACTGTTTTCTTTTATTGTCTCACTGCTCTTGTTCTGACAGTAAGACCAAAGCTTATTCTTATTTTTTCTAGTGATTTACTATGGGAAATTTCAAACATATACAAAATTAGAAAAAATACTATAACAAACCCATATGAATAGCATAATGAATCCCTCGGCTTCAATAATTATCAATACTTTATACATTTTAATTCATCTACTCATGCATTTTTTTGGAATATTTTAAAGTAAATCCCGGGACATTATGTTATCTCACTCACAAATAAATCGATATGAAGCATTATTTTGAAAGAAATTCAGTACCTCCTCGATTTTATGAGCAAACCATATTCCTAGAGAAGTTAGTCTTTAAAGGTTTTTGCTTAGCCTCTGGAATTTTAATAATTTCATGACTTGTTTCTCCACCTCAATACAAGATGATATATCTTTTGTATGATAAACACTCCCATTTCTCTAGCTGTAACTTGATAAAAATCACCTGCCTTCCTAGGTTAAACGCATTGTCTGGGTCTTTAAAATCCAAAGTCATGGTCATGGCTCTCGTAACTAATAAATCCAGAGCCACCCTGAGGTCATGAAGAGGTGGTGGTAGGTGGGTGAATCTAGGAATCTGTGAATGTGCCACAAAAATTCAAGAAGGCAGCCCCTTCATAGTTGTGTTTTTTGTTGTTGTTGTTTGTTTTTGCTTGCCTCTTGAATGGGATGCAATTCAAAACACGATAGAGGAACAGTACTGATAGAATGCCACCTACTAAAATGTAGAAGATACAATCTTACTCTAGTACTTTGTGGTTCACATGGAATTTGGCTACTTTTGCAGTTTAAAGTCCTGGCCTGTAATCCTGGCTGAGAAACAGAGGAAAGGGAGCAAATATTTTTCAGCCTTCGGATAGTAAAAAGGTCTGATTATTGAAACTTTGTTTTGAGGCAAACCTTAGCCAAGGCTAAAATATTATTTTCCTGATACTCTTATCCATGCCTCAGCTACAAAAGCATGCACAGTCTGTTCTTACTTAGGGTCTGCATGGGCCTATCTGCTTTTAGATACCAGCTACGATTGCAAGGTCAAAAACCTTTGAGGTTTATGTTTTCTAAGGCCACTGTCTATGAAGAGCAGTTATGTGCCTGCAGACACCAGTTATCATATAAACTGCTGTAAACTCCCAAAGTCAATGATGCACATGGCCAGTACTTTCTAGGCCCTGCCCTTATGAAAAAGAAAAAAAACAGCCAGAACACCTTTGCATACCAGCCACCACACTGCTACAAAGAATTGCCTCCCTCAAATGCCAGTCATTGCATCCATTTCTCAAGGTTTCCCCATTCGTACACCATGGGATCTCTCCAAATATCATATAATCACACCAGTCTCTCCCTCCACTGAATTCCTAATTGAGAAATAGACACAGGAATTAAAGAGGAATCAGAATATTGAGATATATTGTTGTTAAGACTGGTTTGGAGAATAGGTCTGTGGCCTGTAGCCTGAATTAGGTTTCCAACTTGTTTATCCCAAGCCTAGACTTTTGCACCCTCCTGAGGTGATAGATGGGTCTGTGCAGCAGACCCTCACCCCACCAGTCACAGAAAGGGTGCTCATCCACCTATAGGCCTCCCTACCCTCGTAGGCTGATAACATGGAGGGGCAGAGAGGAGAACACAGGTGTGCTGTGGGCAAGGGAACTCTGAAAAAGAGAGAGCAGGGAGCTTAGCAGGGGCTGAGCAACAGGCACTCAGTCCTATCTTGGAACCTCACCAATGAATTCACTGTGGGGAGGAGGTGCGGAGGGGCTGCGGGAAACTTTCTTCACAATACTTCTGAAAGTGCAGAAGTTCCTATTTCGTGGACAGGTGGGAATACAAGAATGGGGGATGTCAGCTAACTTATGGCTGCAGTTAAAGGGAAGGGCCCCCTCCCCTAGAGGTCAGGGCTTTCTCCAGGGGCCAGCCTTACAGCCTTACATTCTTACTGTATGACTGAAATAAACTGGAACAGAAGAATAGGTAGAATTGGGTGTTCTGGTGCTCAGTAGAGACAGTGGAACCGACTGGTTTTGCTCCATGAACACCTCTTAAGAGTCTTTGCCTAATTGCTGTGGCTACCTGGGAGGGAGAGAACTTTAGAGTTAATTTAAGCCCAGTTATTGTTTTTGTTTTTGTTGGCCTCAGATGGCAGAGGACATCAAGTCCAAATGCGAGACAGAGGATGAAAGAGAGTTTAAAACACAACTTGCAAGCTGGTAGCCTGCTGAATAGATCCAACCCACAGATGTGTTTGATTTAGCCCATAAGAATTTTCAAAAATATTTTGTAAATTACTTGTCAGTATATAAAAATTGGTAGAGTTCACATAAAGACCCAGATTTTATGACTTCTCTGGAACAGTTCAAAGATTCTGGATATGTGCATGTGCATTTCTATAGGGCAAAATCAGCTGGATGGAATAGCCACTGCCTCATTTAGGAAGGGGTACAGTTTCCATCCAGGCTCTTGTATGACCTGCTTAGCCCCTGCCTACGTTTGGGTTTGTGTTCTCTCAGTTAAATTGGCCAGCACTAGAGGTTGTTTGTGATCTGAAAGAAATGCAAATCATCCATCTCTGTGAGTGTCTAATCATGTCAGAGCGAGTATTTGGCAATGTGGAGAGTGCCAGGGAGGTGTATGCCAAGAATCTGACCATCCATCGGGAGGGGGAGGAATGAGGAGACATCTGTCTATATAATGAGGATGGAGAAATTATTATGAAAGGCAGGAGAAAAGGGGGCCACAGCCCATAGTGCAGAGAAGCAGGCTAGACTGGAGCAGGTGACTGCGGGAGTCAATTACAGCCAAGTGTTGCTAGGGCAACTCAGGCTCCGCGCACAGCCTGGAGGGCCCCCGGCCTTCTTACTGCTAAGGCAGCTGATTTAGGAGGCCGGAACTCTGAAGTCTGAGAAGCTGATGAGGAAAAAGACAAGGTTGCAGAAGCATTGTTTTAGGTTGGGGCTAAAGTCTTGAAGTAGACACAAAGGGAGCTACAACGTCCCACACGGGGCTACTGGTGGTCATTCTAAAGGCCTCTGGAATTGGGAACCATCACATCTCACCCCTTAGGGCAGTTCTTTCCAAACTGCAGGTCTTAAAGCATTGGTGGGCTGTGAAATCAATTTAGTGGAGTGAAATCAACATTTAACAGAATGAATAGAAAAATAAAAAAAAAGAAATAGTTTTTTTTCTTTAAACAGGGTGCATTCACATAATAAAGGTAAATATTATTTTGTGAAACACTGGCTTCAGATGTGTGTGTGTGTGTGTGCGTGTGTGTGTGTTTGCATGCACAGGTACATGTACTGAGTTGTGATGTCAAATATGGTATGTTTCTTATCCTGTAAATTGATCTCAAAAACCTCTGAAAGCCACTACCACAGGCCACAGAATCAGTCACCATGGCTAGCTGACTGGATGGACCTGATTTGGCATGTCCAGTTGACTTCTTTTCTCTTTATTTTTTGTTTTTGTTGTTCTTGTGAGCAAGATGGGCAGATGTAGACCAATCATAGCTTTCTAAGGAGCCACTCTCTGGTATCAGAAAACAAAACAAAACAAAACAAAAACGCAGGTAATGTTGAGCCTGCTGGGAAACAGGTTTTGGGGTGTGGCTTCTCAAAGAGACACAATTGCTTGGGATTCTACACCCTGGGAGTGGTAGAGTGGTAGCACTACAGAAGAGCATGCAAGTAAAGCCAAAAGGAGACCCTGCTCCATGGTGCCGGTCCCAAATTCTGTTCTTGTGTGGAATCTTCCAGGATTTCTAGGAGCAATATCATCCCTACCATTTTCTGCATGGCCCACACTATTGATGCCCCACTCAATGGCCATCCTTCACTTTCTTCCTCCCTCATAGAGACCCTATTTTTGTTCTCACATAGGGCAACCTGTACATCAAGGGAGCAGGGATTCTCAAATGAAGACCTACAAAATACAAGCCCCAAATTTGTATTAGCTTCAAAAGACATAACAATTACTCAATTCGTTATACAACTTTCTAAATGTGTATTCTCAACTTTTGTATTCAGCTTGTCACAGTCTGGTAACCAACAGTTTACAGACTCGCACCAGTCCAGGGACCACACAATGAGTGGCACTAGTCTGAGCTGATTAATCATGATAATTCTATTTCCCTTGCCAAATGATTGGTTTAGGCATGGGCATGAGACACGATTTCTGGCCAATAAGAGGGGATATCTACTGGGGGCATAGGGAAAAGTTTCTCTTGGTCTTAATAAAGGGCACATAACAGTTATATTCTTTCTTCCAGACTCTTAATGCTATTATATGGCCTTGGGATACCTGAGTACCTGTGGATGTCTTGTAATCATAAGGTGAAGGACCAATGGGCTGAAGATAGCGGAAACAGATGGAAGGAAACTAGGTCCTTAGGGATGTTGCTGGGCTGCTGAATTACTTGCCCTGGAATCACTCTATAGCCCAACTTATGGGAAATAATAAAATATTGTGTGTTTGGCTTTGCTATTATTTGTGACTGAAATAATTCTAATTGATGCACCTTGTAGAACATGACGGGGTTAACTGGTTTGAGCACAGAGGCTTACCTGTACTAAGGATATTTTACAGTGAGCTTAGAACTCCCAGAAGAAATTGTAAGGATAAAAAAAGGGTTAGATAAACCTAAAGTTGTGTACTGACCCGCAAGATATAGCAGGTGTCATTCTAATTATAGTATCATTTCCTGTACTTTTGTCCATACAGTAATTTTGACGTTTTGTGTATAGTTTCAAGAATTTTAACACATGCATGGATTAATGTAACCACCACCACAATCCAGGATACAGAAAAGTTCTATCACCTCCAAAAACTTTATCGTGTTATTGCTTTGAATTTGCATGCCTCCACGCCTAATCTCTGACCTGTTCTCTATCACTATAGTTTGTCTTCTGAAAAAATGTCATATAAATAAAAACATACAGGCCGGGTGTAGTGGCTCATGCCTGTTATCCCAGCACTTTGGGAGGCCGAGGGGGGCAGACTGTTTGAGGTCAGGAGTTTAAGACCAACCTGGCCAACATGGTGAAACCCTGTCTCTACTAAAAATACAAAAATCAGCCGGGCATATTGGCATGCGCCTGAGTCCCATCTACTTGGGAGGCTGAGGCATGAGAATCTCTTGAACCGGTAGGCAGAGGTTCCAGTGAGCCAATATCGTGCCACTGCACTCCAGCCTGAGCAACAGAGCCAGACTCCATCTCAAAAAACAAAACAAAACAAAACAAAAAACAAATTAGCCGGCCGGGCGCGGTGGCTCAAGCCTGTAATCCCAGCACTTTGGGAGGCCGAGACGGGCTGATCACGAGGTCAGGAGATCAAGATCATCCTGGCTAACACGGTGAAACCCCGTCTCTACTAAAAAAAATACAAAAAACTAGCTGGGCGTGGTGGCGGGCGCCTGTAGTCCCAGCTACTTGGGAGGCTGAGGAGGGAGAATGGCGTAAACTCGAGAGGCGGAGCTTGCAGTGAGCCGAGATCGCGCCACTGCACTCCAGCCTGGGCGACAGAGCGAGACTCCATCTCAAAAACAAACAAACAAACAAACAAACAAATTAGCCTAGCGTAGTGGCGCGTGTCTTTAAGTCCCAGCTACTGGGGAGGCTGAGGCAGTAGAATCACTTGAATCCAGGAGGCGGAGGTCGTAGTGAGCCGAGATCATGCCATTGCACTCCAGCCTGGGCAACAAGAGTGAAAGTCTCTCTCTCTCAAAAATAAAAATAAAACAAAACAAAATAAAATAAAATAAAATAAAGAAAGAAAGAAAAGTTCCAAATTTTCCCGTTTTCTTCTAAAAATCTTATAGTTATATTATATTCAGATCTATGCTCCGTTTCGAGTTAATTTCTGTATAAGGTGTGAGGTTTTGATCAAGATTTGCATGAGTCCATTTCTGCATTCTCTATTCTGTTATGTTAGTCTGTATATCTAGCTCTTCTCCAAAACCGTACTGTCTTGATTACTACAGTTATGTGGTAAGTCTTAAAATCAGGTATAGCAGTGTGATTCCTCCAACTTTATTAATCTTTTCAAAATTGCTTTGGCTATTCTTGTTTTTTTGCCTTTCCATGTAAATTTTAGAGTTGATGTATATCCACAAAAAATCTTGCTGGGATTTTAATAGGAATTGAATGAATTCTATAGATCACCTTAGAGAGAACTGACATCTCTAAAATGTTAAGTGTTCTAGTCCCTGAACACGGTCTATCTCTCCATTTATTGAGGACTTTGGAGATTTCTTTCATCAGCATTTTGTACTTTTCAGCATAAAGGTCCTGTACACGTTCTGTTAGATTTTTACCTAAGCATTTTATTTTTGGGGAGCTATTACAAATAGTATTGTTCATTACTAGGATAAAGAAATGTGATTGATTTCTGTGTGTTGACTTTGTATCCTGCAACCTTGCTAAATTCATGTATTAGTTCTAGGGAGGTGTGTGTGTTTGTGTGTGTGCGTGTGTGTGCGTGCTATTTGGGATTTTCTGTGTAGACAGTCATGCCATCTGTGAATAGGGTTGGCTTCATTTTCCTTTCCTCTTCTCTCCTCTCCCTTCCTAACTACCTAGAGTTTAGAAACCTAGTTTGGACAAGATATGAGGATGGGGGATAAGTAGAGTTGTAATAGGTCATCTGTAAATTGTTCAAGTTGATTAACAGTCACTCTACAAGGCGATAAAAATATCATTATGTGCAGATGATGTGATTGTGTACTATGAAAAATAAAAAAACACTAAAAATTTAAGAATAATAAACACTACAAAAATACCAAATACTTATTGAGGGCCAGGAACAGTTCTAATCATTGTACATAAATGAACTTATCCAGTAATCGCAACCTTATGAGGTGGGTATTATTATCCCCATTTTACAGAAGAGGAAACTATGAATGGCAGAGCTGGGTAAAAATCCAGCTCCAGTGCTGGCATTCTTAACTATTGTACAATGGATCCATTCTACAAATGGATCCCAAAATGTCAGGGAGTTTAGTATTTGATAAAGGGGGCATTTTAAGTTAATGAGTGAAATGTCAACTATTCAATAATTATGAAGAACAATTGGATAGATCTTGAGAAAAAATTAAACTTGAAACCCTACATTTGTACTACAGGCCAAAATAAAACTCACATGAGACAAATATTTAAATGTAACATTCAAAACCATAAAGGTGTTAGAAGAAAACATAGTTGAAGAGTTTTCTAGTCTTAAAGTGGGCAAAGCCTTTTAGAACACAGCACTTAAACCAGCTACTATAAATAAATGAAATGATAACAAATTTGATTATATAAAGGATGTCAAACTTGTATGTTCTAAGAAACAGTTTTACAAGGTTAAACCACAAACAAAAAACTGAAGAACATATTTATGACAGGAAGACAAGAGTATTATCTGTGATATAAAAAGAGCTATTCCAACTCAACAAAAAAGACTATTCAACAAAAAACATGGGCAAAATATACAAACAAGCTATGCATTTAAAGAAGAAGAATACAAATGGCCAAGAAACTAATTAAAAGACATTCAACCTTGCCAAAAATCAAAGATATGAAAATGAAAAGAATGACATATCATTTTGTAAGTATCAGATTACCAAAGAAAAAAATTAGTGAAAATGCACAGCTCTGGCAAGTGTATGGGGGGAAAAGCACTCTCATACTTGGGTACTACAAATATAAATTCACATAATCTCTTTTGGAGGGCAATTTGCAATATCTATCCAATTGCAAAATGTGCATTCCCTTTGCAGGAATTCAATTTCTATTTATTTATCTTATAGGAGTACAAACATGTGTAAAGCTATTTCTACAAGAATGTTCATTTCAGGACTCTCTATAATAGTGAAAACTCAGTAACAATCCAAAGGAATATCTACTCTATGTGAATAATTTAAAAATAAGGTAAATCTCTTATGTATTGGCATGTTAAGACACTCATAATCTGTTGTTACCTCTATTTATTTCTAAGTAGCCTCAGGGGATTTCTTATAGGACAACTGTTACTTAAGTTAGCACAGTGTTCTATCCTGTAAAATGGGCATAATCACATCAAAAATATTTATTGAACAGATACAATTGCCAGGCACTGTAATAGGTGGTGGGGTATGAGTAGGAAAAAAAACAGACTTGGCCCCTGCCTCCGAGGAGCTCACTGTTCAGTGTAGAAGTGTGAGGTGTGTGTGTGTAGGGTGGGGGGGAACAGATATTAATCACACAATTGTACAATTGTTTTGGGTGGTGTGGGAGGAAAATAGCAGAGTATTATGAACGCGTATTACAGTGGGCCTTGATCCAGTTTTTTTTGGGGGAGGGTTCAAGGAAAGCTTCCCTGAAGCAATATTTAATTTTTTTAAAAAAACAAGTGATGGGCCAGGCACTGTGTAAGTGCCAGCTCCAGAGATCAATTAAAAAGAATAAGGTAAACATATAGACACTGACAGAAAGAATTTCAAGAATGCATTGTCAATAAGGCAAGTTGTAAAACTTAAATATATCATTATTTCTCCTTTTTTGGTTTAAAAAATCTGCATTGTAATATAGGTGTAAATGTATATATAGAAAAAGATCTGAAAGAATATACATCATGCCATTAACTCTATTTGAATAATTTATGGGTTTGTCTGATCTTCTGTATGTAATCAGTTAAAAAGAAAGATATTTATATATACAAAAATGACAGCATGAATATTAGAAAAATTGGTATTCAGGCTGGGCACGGTGGCTCACGCCTGTAATCTCAGCACTTTGGGAGGCTGAGGTGAGTGGATCACTTGAGGTCAGGAGTTTGAGATCATCCTGGTCAACATGGTGAAACCCCATCTGTGCTAATAATACAAAAATTAGCCGGGTGTGGTGGCACGTGTGCCTGTAATCCCAGCTACTAAGGAGGCTGAGGCAGGAGGATTGATCGAACTGGGGAGGCAGAGGTTGCAGGGACCCAGGATCACACCACTGTACTCCAGCCCGGGTGGCAGAGTGAAACTGTATCAAAAAAAAAAAAAAAAAAAAAAGAAAGAAAGAAAGAAAGAAAAGAAAGAAAGAGAAAGAAAGAAAGAAAGAAAGAAAGAAAGAAAGAAAGAAAGAAAGAAAGAAAGAAAGAAAGAAAAGAAAGAAAGAAAGAAAGAAAGAAAAATGGCATTCAAGGAAAAAAAAACTTTAAACAGGGTAAAGAGAGATACTGAAGAGTTTGAGGTGACAGTGAGCTATGATTGTGCCACTGCACTCTAGCTCTAGGCACCAGAGTGAGATCCTGTCTCTATAAAAAGAAAAAAAGAGACTATCTACCAAGACTATCTTCTGTCATAAACATATATAGCAAACAATATTCCATTAAATGTATGAAGAAAACAGTTACAAAAGCACATAAGTTGTACGCTATAAAGTTTTAAAAAATGCCTATGCAACTCTTGCCAAGATTGATCAGGTACTGAGTCATTAAAGAAAGCACAATGCATTTCCGATAGTAGAAATAATAAAAGTCACATTAATGGAACACAGTGCCGTACAGCTAACCTCTAACCACAAAAACATCCAGATAAGAAAAAATTTGAGTCACCTCACAAAGAAAATACTTCTAAATATCTCATGGTCAAAGAAGAAATCAAACCTAAAATTATAAACTAGAAATTAATGAGAATGAGAGCACTTCATATGAAGTAAAACACTGAAAAAAATAAACTTAGAGAAAACTGGAGGAAGATATTAATAAACATAAAAGCTGAAAATAATAACAAGTAGAGAATAGGGAAAAATGGTAGAATAGAAAAATAAATCTAAGAAATAGTTTTTTGAAAATATCAACAGAATAAACTCTAGAGAGTTTAGTTAAATGAGAAAGAGAAATGCATAAAAATAAGATGGCTTGATTGGTGGATAGATAAATGATATATATGTAGTACAGTTATAACAAAACATGGTGAAATCAATGTGGTGGGTATGCAGATGTAAAATTCTTTCAACGTTGTCGTATGTTTGAAAACGTTCATAATAAAATAGTAAAAATCTCTTGGGGCACAGCGCAGTGGCTTATGCCTGAAACAACACTTTGGCAGGCTGAGGCGGATTGGAGAGGATTGCTTGAGCCCAGGAGTTTGGGACAAGGCTGGGCAACATAGTGAGACCTCGTCTTGTTCCCCACTTTCCCCTTGCAAAAAAAAATTTAGCCAGGCATGGTGGCTTGCACCCGTAGTCCCAGCTATTCAGGATGCTGAGGCGAGAAGATCCCTTGATCCCTTGAGCCCAAGAGATCGAGGCTGCAGCGAGCCGTGATCATGACCCTGGGAGACAGAGTGAGACTGTCTCAAAAAAAAAAAAAAGAAAAAGAAAGAAAGAAAATATTCCTTAGCTAATAATCAGGGAAATGTAAATAATGAGACATTTTTCACCCATTATATTGGAAAAATATTAAAATGATTGGTTAATATCGAGTCCGGGTAAGAATTTAGGGAAAGGGTAATTCTTACTCACTGCTAGTGGTGGTATAAACTGAAATAGTCGTTCTACGTGGCAATTTGTCATTTGACATTATGCACTAAAATTCCAAAATGGGCTATCTTTGGGCAGAGCACAGTGGCTCACGCCTGTAATCCAAGCACTTTGGTAGGCCGAGGCAGGAGGATCACTTGAGCTGAGGAGGTTGAGACCAGCCTGAGCAACGTGGTGATACTTCATCTCTACAAAAAATACAAACAGTAGCCAGGCGTGATAGCACATGCCTGTAGTCCCAGTTACTTGCGGGAAGACTGAAGCAGGAGGATCGCTTGAGGTGGGAGGATCGCTTGAGCCTTGGAGGTCAAGGCTGCAGTAAGCCCTAATCGCACCAGTGCACTCCAGCCTGGGTGACAGTGAGACACTGTCTTAAAAAAAAAAAAAAAAAAAAGGTGTGCTACCTTTATCCAACTATTTCAGTTCTCCATTTTTATCTCACAGAAATATTTTAGCATCTGCAGAAAAAAGCATGTACAAGGAATTTTATTGCAGCATTGTTAATAGTAGGAAAAAAACCCCACTGTAATAGTCAAAGATGGAAAATAACATGTGTTTATCCATAGGTGAATGATTACAGTATATTCATTCAATGGAATACTATGCAGTAGGTAAGATAAATGAGGTAGATTTATATATATTGACATGGAAAGATCTTCAAGCTACATTAAGTGAATAAAGCAATTAACAGAACAATACATAGGATGCTATTCGTTTTTTAAATGAAAAGCAAAAACAAAGTCATGCTTTTCTATTTGTGTATACGAATGTAAGGGGAACTTTAAATTTATCCGTGTTTTACAATAATCATGTGTAATTAGGAAACCGATTTTAAAATGAAAAAAGAACAAAACTGAAATTAATTACATGCTAAAGAAAGTATAGTTTCATGTTGCCACTAAAATGTTATAGATGGGCTGGGCGCGGTGTCTTACGCCTGTAATCCCAGCGCTTTGGGAGGCTGAGGCGGGTGAACTGCTTGAGCCCAGGAGTTTGAGAACAGCCTGGCGACATAGTGAGACCCCGTCTCTACAAAAAATTAAAAGTTATCCAGGCGTGGTGGCGCATGCCTGTAGTCCCAGCTACTTGGGAGACGGAAGCAGGCAGGAGGATCCTTGAGCCCAGGATGTCGAGGCTGCAGTGAGCCGTGACCATGCCACTGCACTTCACCGTGGGTGACAGTGATACTTTGTCTCAAAAAAAAAAAAAGTAAAAATATTTAAAGCAACAATGTATCTCGAAGGGGCCCTGTACATCTCCTGAGATCATATACAAAATATTATGTGTAAGTATATATTGGGGTGGGGGATCCATTCAGCAGATTCTCAATTCGAGGGATGAACCACTGCTCTGGAGGTCTGGAATTAGAGAAATGGAGGGTATAATTACAGTTTTTATTTCCTCGATGTCTCAGGAGTTCTTTTAATAGTGCTTTTGTCTTTAAATACTAAATTAATACATACTTTTTATTAAAAAGTGAAACCTTATCGAAGTAGCTAGAGTTCCAAGTCAAAGTTCCTCGCCCCTCCAATGTCGTCCGCAGCCCACAATAATTAAGTAGGGTTAACAGGGGATCTCCTACCGGGTCCTTTTTATTCCCATGTATTTACAGATGCAGATCCTCTACAGGATCCTTGTCAATCGCGCTGCCGTTCCAAATAATCAAAGGAGAAAAAGAGAATGTTTATTGAGGGCTTACTATGTGCCTGAAGTGTTTTAAGGGTTTGCTCGCGTTAACTCTGGGTGGTCGGCGTCCCACGTCGTCTCCGCTCTGGGTCCAGGCTTGCCCTCTTGCCCCACACTCCCCATTCTTCACAAGGCATCTGGCGAGGTCGTTAATTTTTAAAGGTAAATCAGATCAAATCATGTTCCCTTCCGCGGCTGCCACCGTGCCTCGAATCAAATCCCAATTCTTAGCGACCCTATCATCCTCTATGGTTGCGTTTACTGGGCCTCGGGTAGCTCAGGCGCGGTCCCCTGCAAGGGACCCAGCTTCACCGCGGAGGGAGCTCCCTCCCGAGGGGCAGGGGCGGGGCTTCGCGTGCGGTGGGTGGAGCCCCAAATCGAGTTTGAGCTGAGCCGGAGCGAGGAGGCTTTCGACTGAGGGCTAGCGAGGGGAGCAGAGCAGGGCTGGAGCAGGGCTGGAGCAGGGCTGGACCAGGGCTGGAGCAGGGCTGAAGCAGGGCTGAAGCAGGGCCGCGGACCCCGCACGCTCCTGCGGGCCCCGCGGAGCCATTGCGGCCGAGGTGAGTGTCTATCCCTGGGCTGGGGAGCGAGCTTTGTACGCGGGGCCGTTCTCGGCTTCTCGCGGGTGGCAGTGGCGAGGTGCGGGGGGGGGGAGTTCCCACGGGACCCTGCGCGGAGGCGCGGAGGTGGCGGCCTTGGGGAGCCTGCGGGAAAGGCTGCTGGAGGGGCAGGGCGGCCTGCCCCAACCTTCCCTGAACCCCGCCTCCTCTCCCCTCCCCCAGGCCTCGGCCGGCGCCAGCGAAGAGCTAGCCGCATCTTCGGGGGCAGCCGGGCAGCAGCCGGCGGCGCGGCGAGAGAGCGACTGACAGGGGATGCGAGGTACCGGCATTAGCCATGGCCAAGTGGCCCTAAAGAGGGAGTAGAGGCCGGGCCTTCAGCGTTTCTCACTGGTTCGAGGAAGGCAGCCTCAGAGGAGAGGGAAGGTGAGGGGCGGGCAGGCAGGCTTCGCGGGTAACTACTAGGCGTTGCATATATATGTTTTGGTATCTAAATGGTACTACACATACTCACACACATTCATTTCGATTAATTGCTTGTTTAAAAATCTAAGAATATGTCTTGTAGATCTTCTTATATCCGGGAATCCAAATTTATGTCGGGTTTTAAACAGCTGCATTGTATGATTGTACTACAGTTTAACCATTTCCCGATTGATATTCTCTGTTGGGGGAGGGAGGGGACTATTACAAGCAATGCCATAATGAATGGGTTTGTGTATATGTATCATGCCATGTATGAGTATTTCTGTAGGAGAAATTCTTAGAAGAGTAATCGCTGGGTCAGGGTGTATATGCATTTTGAATTTTGATACATTTGTCCAAATTGCCTTCCCAAAAGCCTGTACTAATTTACACTCTTTAATGTTGTGCGAGGGTGCCTATTTTTCCACAGTTATGCCAACACGTATTATCAATCTTTGTAATTTTAGCCAATTTAAGGGGCAAAAAATCGTATGTCATTGTTTTCATTTGCATTTCCCTGATTACTGGTGAAATTGATCATATTTTTGTTTGTAAATAGGCAAATATCAATAGTTTAGATAGGCAGCTTTCCTATTTATAAGCAATAAGCATTTTGAAATTTTAATAATAAACCTGTTTGCAAGAGAAATGAATAAAAATACCTGGAAGTAAACTATAAAACTTTATTGACGAATACCATAAAAGAACATCTGCATTAAAGGAGAAGGAATACTATGCTTCTGAATAAGAAGGCTCAATATTGTAGTGATGTCCATTTTTCCTATATTGGTTTATACAGTTGATGCAATTTCAATAAATATACCAAGTTTTTTTGGAACTTACCATGATTCTAAAGTTCATCCGGGGGAAAAATGGTTAAGAATAACTGAAAAAATATTTTAAAACGTAAGTTTTAAATAGGGATATTTGTACTACTGGCTATTAAAATGTACTCTAAAGGAACTATTTAAATTAGAACGGATAGAACAATGCATTAGAATGGAAAAGCCCACAAATCGAGCCAGATTGGATCCCAAGATTTGTTGGAGAAACACTGTTGGCTAGACGTGGAAAAACTGCCATATTCAGGCATTCCCCCCCCATCCCCGAAGCTTGAATATTCCTTTGAGGGCAGACTCCTTTGTTTGGAGAAAACCACTTTATTGGATCTTTTTGGTTATGCCAAGGTAAAGCTTCAGTAGTTAAAATTGGTGACTTTGGACCTAGAACTAATGATACGGCCTTCAGTTAGATTAAGATGGATTCAGGTTAGCCTGCAGTGCGGCGAGGGAAGGAGTCTAGATAATACAGATTTAAGAATTTTTTTCCCTATCTAATGGGCAAAAAATGTTATGTCATTGTTTTCATTTGCATTTGTGTGCTTACTGTGAGATTGAACGTCTTTTAAATGTTAGTCCAGGAAAATATGTTATTCCTGGAGATAGGTAACAATGGGGGACTCTTTGCTCCCCTTCCAGAATGGAGTTTGGCCAATTGGTACAGCCTTGCCCGGAAGCGTGAGAATAAACAGGTTGACTTTTTAAATTTTCCTCAAGCACTAGGCTCTAGACACCTAGATCGGGGGCGGAGGCAGTTTTCAGGACATGGCCGAGATTTGGCGCTGAGCTGTGTCATCGCGAGGTTTGGCAGCCAGCTCCGCAGTGGGTCGGAAACCTCGTGGTAGGCGAGATCCCTGCAGGACGGGAGGTTCCTCCCTTCCCCCGAAAAACTCCCAGTCATTTTCACGAAGCCCCGCCTTTCTCCTTTTTAGGAGTGTGCACCAGGTCTCGCGATATCTCATGTTTCCTAAAGGCGAGGCGCGGGCGGCATCCTGCGGTGAATTAAGAAGGTCTCGCTGAGCTAAAGCGTAATATCGTGATAGTTCTCAACGCATGCGGGAGCCGGCCTGGTAGGTTGGCTCCGCCCCTCACTGCTTCGTTAGGTTGTGCGTCATTTGCTTTTGGCTTCGCGTAGGGTGAAGCTGTAGCTACTTCGGCTTTGGTGGGAGGGAGGAGGGGTCTGGAAAGGGCTGGGCTCAGGCTTTTCCCGTCCGGTAGAGGCTCTCGCGGGATCGCGCAGAAGCGGCGGTGGCTCGGCTACTGACTGCGGTAGCCGCGGAGGTGGCGGCAAGGTCTTCGGCTCGTGCCGTTCTAAGCCGGAGAATTCTCGCGGGAGCGGGGTTACGTCCTCGTGGGATTCGTTGGCGGTGGCTGAGGTAGCTCAGGGGTGGGGGGGGCAGTGACTAGGGTCGGTCCGCCTGCTGTTAAGATGGCGGCGGAGGCTGATGTCTGTCCGGCCAGGACCCAGCACAGAGGTGTTGGCTATCTGCCTTTATGACGCCTCTGAGATACCCAGCGTTAAGGAGGTGACGATTGGCGAAACGCCGGGGTGCCGGTAAACCAGACCTGAGGCGAAGACCACCTCGTTTCTAGTCCGTTGAGGCGACACCATTTCCCGGGCCTCGGCCGCGTGTGGGCCCGCCTTTGCTCCACCGATCGGTCAACGCCTCCGTTGTCGCCGCCGCAGTGGGCGGATTGGGAAGGGTGGGAGGGGAGTCTGGAGTTCGCTGTGGAGTGGGGTTGGGGGTTAAATTGAACGGTGGGAAAGAGAGGAGCAACCAACGACGACTGGCCCCTATCCCCTACCTTTTCTGCCGGCCAGCCTCCGTTCTCAGCACCTCCGACGACCCGGATGAATATCCTGGTTTTTCTCGAGGTGGGGTCATCTTCGCCAACTCCCGCGGTTTTAGAGCTAAGGCTTAGGGGTCAAGCAGTAGTGTCACTGGCGTACTCTTCCTCCTCTCCCCACACCCCTCCTAATTCTATCGTCCCATCTAATCTTCATCTACGTGGATAGTTGAGGTTCGTATTTAAGGGAGGGGGGAGTCAAAGCTTTTCCCTGTGACTCCTTCCCCCAGTTCTTCTAAATTCGAGGTTAGCCTGAGTCCCCTAGCCCGCCTCGTCTCCCCCTTCCATTGGTCCCCTTGGCGCAGGCGTTGAATAGAGCCTATCCTGTTGACTGCATTTACTCCATCTTTGTGGATGAAGCCATAGTAGCCTTCCATTTCCTCAAGTCTTCATGTTTGTATGACTCTGATCCGGATTTCTTAGCTCTGCATGCTGCTAAACCACTGTTAAGCGAAACTTTGAACGGGTCGGTGGTTGGATATTGCAGTTTAAGTGGCCTTTTCGTTTACGGCCATTAGCCTTCCCTTCCTCATTCCTCCCCCTCAGAAGGCTGTAGAGGATAACCCTCCAGTAAGCCCGCTTTCTGTCTTCATCCCTCTTCCATTTCCCTTGCAAGCCTGGGAACCGCCCCTTTTCCCTGCCTTGCTCTGAGTTTGTAGGAGCCTCTTGGTCTGTGGACATCTGTTTTTGCTGCTGAGTACCTCTTACCTGCTTCTCACTTCTTAATCTTTCTATCCCCCACTCCCCATATTCCTTTTCCAGGAGCTGAATCCCCTAGAAGGAAGATAACCCTCCTCTCAGGCTCCCCTACATTTTACCCCTTCCATTTACTAGAAAACAGCATTGATTGTCCTGCCCCTCAATCTGCCCTGTTCTTTATTTTCTCTTCCCCCCAACCATGCCACCGTTACTATAGGCAGTTAATTTCCTATCATTTGTTTCTCCTTTGTAGATTACATGTTCAGCATTGTTTTAGCCCCAGTGTTGCATAGATTGAAGAGATACCAGCATTCCCCAGTCAAAGACGCGGCCTGGTATGCTGGAATTAATAGTGTGTGTTTTGGGTTCACATTGAACCTTGTGACCTTGGGCAAAATTTCAGATTCTCAGTTCATCTATATAATGGGGATCGTTGTGCTTACCTTAGAGGGTTGTTGCTAGAATTAGTTTAAAAAAAAAAAAAAAAAGTAAAATGTCTTAACTCATGGTAGGCACATAATAAATTAGGATTACTTTTTGATGTAAGAATACATTGGTAGATGTACCTGTGTCATATGCTACTTTTATGACCTGGGAAAGAATAAGAGATTTTTGTTTCTTTAACTGTACATTCTTGGTATATTTCTAGGCCAGATCTATAACTTTTATATTTTTTTCCTCGTAGGCCAAACTTTTTATCTCCAATGGTTAATGATGTTTGAACGTGATTCCCACTCTTTGTTTCCTTCTAATGGTCTAGGAATTTCAGTGCGTAATCACTATCCTGGAATGACCACCAGCCATAATGTTCCTGTCAAGAACCACACCCAAGTGTTCTACCTTTTGGAAGGGGTGCCTCATGCCCTGCCTACTCATTTCTTCCACTCCTCCAAAGGCAGTCCGTCCTGTCATTCACTCTACAAAAGTAATTTGGTGCCATGCATTTCACAGTGGTAAAAGGAACTTCTGTTAGATAGTTTTCAAGTATTCATGCTACTTTTCCCCTCCCTTGTTTGGTTCCTCAGATCAGTGTGGGGATCTGCTGTTTGGCATCTTCTTACCTGAGCAAGATAATTCCTATCTAAGAGAGAAAGATCATTTGGAATACCAAGCTTCTTTTCCGTGGCGAATTACTGCTGGCTCTTGAATTTCCTGTTGTGTTACTGCCATTTTATATTTTCTAACGTACTTATTAAACAGATGTGACTATATTTGATTTGGATAAAGTTTTCCTTTTTTTTTTTTTTTTAAATGGAGTCTTGCTCTCGGCAGGCTGGAGTGCAGTGGCGCGATCTCGGCTCACTGCAAACTCCGCCTCCTGGGTTCAAGTGATTCTCCTGCCTCAGCCTCCAGAGTAGCTGGGACTACAGGCGTGTGCCACCATGCCCAGCTAATTTTTGTATTTTTAGTAAAGACTGGGTTTCACCGCATTGGCCAGGATGGTCTCGATCTCCTGACCTTGTGATCCGCCCGCCTCAGCCTCCCAAAGTGATGAGATTACAGGCTTCCTTCCTATATTACTGTTAATATATTGATTAGACCAATATTAAAGTGTAACATTTTACAATTTTTTTTTTTTAACTAATTCTAGCAACAACCCTTTAATACAAGCAACTATTCCCATTGTTTTACTTCGGCTGGGTGATGGGAATTGAAGTAGAAACATGGTGGTGAAAAGTTTACTAGGATTTAAAATTTGCAGGAGGTAACCGTCCCATAATTAGCTGTATGTGGGCTATAGTTTTGAACTTCAGGGTCTGCTTTATTTAATTTGAAGTGCTTTGTAGGTAATAAAATTTCTCCCATTTTCATTGGAGGGCAGGAGATCACTTTCTGTTTTGAGATTTTGCATTGGTGCATTTTACAGTGGGTTAAGCAGTGATCACAAATTTACTAAACCTCAATTTCAGTTTGACCCTTATTGAGCATTAGAATAAATCTGGGAATGATAATCTAGGTGTGACCTAAAAGTTTAATTTATTCTAGGTAGATCTCTGAGAAGAGAGGAAGGAGTGACAATACCAAATAAAAACTTTGTCTAAGGTTCAATGGCAAAGTTCAACCTGAGTTGCCAGGATGTTTATCGTTTGTCTCCCAGTATGGCCAAAAAGCATGTATGAAGGTGAAGAATAATTTTTATATGTACGGTTTTTTTTTTTACAGATAAAATAAAGCAAATATATCCTTAGTGTTAGTTTATATTGAGGGTATAAACTTGTCTAAAAAATAAAGTGACTTCTGTAATTTCATTTGGGTTGAACCTAGTTGTTTGCAGGAATGTTGTCTAAGTGTTAGAAGTATTACAGTTGTTGGTTCTGAATTCTTCAGTTACTTCTCAAAGCAGGCACTAAAAAATGCAAATAGATATGTAAGGACTATTGCTTTAGAAATAATAACTGGCTATGTTTGAACATAATAGAATGGTTAACCCTCCTCACACATACTAATAAATGTGTTGTGTATCTCACTCCTCTCCCCCAACTTATTTTTTGTAGGTCCTCCAGTAGCCTGACCTGAGTGGGTTAGTGATCCAGAGAAACCAGCAGGCCAACTTGGTCAGGAACGTTCGGGAAGCTGTTGGAGCAGTGTGGGGAATTTCCCACCAGGATGAGTATGATTGGCTGTGATTTTAGGTTAGTTTTTGTAAATCTCTGTGGGAAGTATTTGTATTTTACTTCCTGGAATGGAGATAGTAGGGGTGGATGTATTCCCATTCTGTAATTGAGCTACTTTGGTTTCTTCCATTTTCTGGATCTGATGTGGTACTGGTTGCTTCTTTTGTTAAAGTGGAGCTCATTACTGCATTAAAGGGAATTGTTTAAATGAATGATGTCTGTACATGATTTTTTAAATCACCCTAGGCATCATTCAAAAAATAAAATTGCAAGGCATTATGTCTAACCAATTCTTATTAAAGAGTTATGAAAAAATTTCAAACATGCAAAAATTGAATAGTGTAGTAATCCCCCCGCTTACCAATCACCAGCTCTAATACTATCAGCTTGCACATTCTACTTCATCTATACTTCTGGTTTTTTTTAAATTTTTTTAAATTGAGATGGGGTTTCACTGTGTTGCCCAGGCTGGTCACAAGCTCCTGGGCTCAAGCCTTCCTCCCTTCTTGGCCTCCCAAAGTGTTGGGATTACGGGCGTGAGCCACCGTGCCCAGCCTGTTTCATCTATACTTCTAACCACTGCCCCCGTCAATGGATTATTTTGAAATAAATCCCTGTCATACTTATTTGTAAAATACTTGTTTGTATTTCTAAAAGGCAAAGGCTCTTTAAATATAAGATCAAAACTATTATCACAACTGAAAAAATTAACAAATATTTAAAAATATCAAATATAAAATGTTCAGATTTCTCTGATTTTTTTTAAGCTTTGTTTTTTTTCTTTTACAGTTTGAATCAGGATCCTGAGAAAGCACATTTATTGCAAAGCATTGATACAGCCCTTAAATCTATTTTAATCTGCAGATTGCGTCTTTTTTGTTTTTTTTTTCTTCCAATTTGTTTGTTGAAGAAATTGTCCTATATATAGTTTCCCGCCCCCCATATTTGGGGATTACAGCCCAGTAGTGTTGTCTAACCCGTTCTTGCTAAATTAAAGACCCTGGACGACCCATTATAATGGAACAATGGCTGTAATCTCCTGTATCCCAGTTGGAGTTGATAGTGCTGTTCTAGGCACTATCCTAAAATAACTAGTCATGGATTCCTTTTTCTGTGGCAAAGTCTGATTTGATACCTGACTTCAGTTCCATGTCTTGGCCTTGCTTATTGCTCCACATGAAAAGTAGGCCTCCTGGTGGAAGAAGCTAGTGTTTCCTAATGACCTGATTGTGCCTTTGGGGTTTTTCATGCATGGTTTCAATTTCCTTAGGTGATTTAGTTATTTTTATATTACTTTATAATATTGCTTTTTATTCTTTTGATTTTAGTATCTCAGCTGTTCTGACCCATAACTTCTGAGCTATTAAGACCTAATAATGAGTTCGTGGCTGTCACACAGTTCTTGAAATGGCAATACTAAAACAGTTTTTGAGAGCTTCTACTTACATCTTGATTTTCAGCTATTATACACAACCTTAGTTTTCCTACTGTGATTTTTCATTTCCTTTCATCTGAAATTTATGTTTCCTTAGCATAAATTCCTTTAAACTGTTCATTTCTTTCCTTGTGCAGCATTGCCCATTCTGGGATCTACTCTGTGTCCCTTCCATGGCCAAAACCTGAGAATGGAAAATGGACCCATTAGGCTCTAGTCAGCCTTTGACTTAGGCACAAACGGGCAGAGCAAGGCCACACTTGTGCCTGCCTTTAAAATGAGAGTAATTTCAAGGGGCAGGGAGGGTAGAAGTAACAAGTGAAAGTTTTTGAAGTACTTAGATGAAATATGATTGTGAATCAACCAAGTGCTATGGATCATGAATTCAGGCCTTTTCAATTATTTGTTCATTAATGGAGAAATAAATCACTGGTTGAAAATTGATTAAATATGAAGTGATTTCTCGGGAGTTGCGGTAAATTCGTGAATTCAACAAAAATAATTTGAGGCACATTGGATATAGTGATTAGATACTTAGCCCTGAGTTTTCTGTAGTTAGGAAGTTTGGACGAAATCACTTAATCTTAAATTTGTGAAACTAGGATAATTAAATTGTTCATAGAGTTTTTGCACACGGTAGGCATTCTAGTATTTGAGTTTTTCCCACAGTTCTTAGCTGCAGATTTACAATGGAAATGCTGTTGGTGTTTTTTTTTTTTTCTTCTGTTGTGTGTTTTCAACCATGAGTTCAAAGGGTTATTGAAATGCCAAACTTGGTTGCTTTGAAAATACTTGTCCTTCACATTCCATGTTACCTCTTCTGGAGTAAGATTAAGTTGTTGATTGTTGTGTAGTTGTAACCATTTTAGACTGCTTTACAATGATCTCACTATCTATAAGGTTGATATAAGTACTTGGGCTTTTGGTGTTTTGCTGTATTATTGTTTCCTCAATGACTGGTTACTAGATGTTTATATATGTTAATGTCAGGAATAATTCAACTTTTAAGTCGTTTGATGTGTCATAGGTGTTGAGTTGTTAAAACTTGATGTACTTGTTGACCAGCTTGGTCTTCTGGATATAGAAATCCTTATAGGTAGTGAAGAAGTGGCTCTATGAGTAAAACAACTGTAGGTTTTGTTTGGGCTGTTGAGCATTTTCAACTTTTAAGTTCTCTTTAAAAGTTTTTAGTCATTTGGCTTTAAAAATTACAGTTGATGGCATAGAGTGATCCCATAATGTGGTTTTACAGAAAGTTGAAATGTTTTAATTTATTATGAATGTACCATTACGTGAAGATTGGGATTGTAGATCTAATTCAGTCTGGACTGCCGATCGAACTAGATGAATGTTAAAATTCTTCAACTCTTGAGATTCTGATTGTGTAATCTTAGGTATTGAAAGACAGCAGTTTTTCCTTTCAGTAGTCATTAAGTAAATGGTGACTAAAAGTAGGGAGATGAATTATTCTGGAATGACCTTTCACTATAACCATTTAGATTTAAAAGATAGGTGAATCTAAAGATACTGTCATGAATTTATGTACCACCTTTAGCACAACCCAGGTTTTAGGTCCTTGTGATTAGATATCAGAGATAATTGCCCCAGCAGTGCTTGGGTATATTGCATTTGGAGGCTGTTTATGTTTTGGTATGATTTTGGAAAATTACGTTGGATCCATTATTTGCTATGATTATTTCCTTATATGCCTGTCTTATTTTATAGTGAGGCATATTTCTCCTGGTCTTTGCTTTTTTTTCCTTTTTTTTTTTTTCAAACTTCCACTATTCTTTATTACAGCATTCTGACAATTGAGTTCTTATAGGTGGAAAGACCTCCTTTCAGCACAGCGATTAACAACATGAACTCTGGAGCTAGATTCACAGAGTTCAAGTTCTGACTCCCATTTGTTACCAGGTGCACCATGTTGTGCAAATGACTTAACCGCTTTGTGCCACACAGTCCTTCATCTGTAAAATGATGATAGTACTGCCTGCCTTGTAGAGTTCCGAAGAAGTTTAGCTAAATTAATGCATATAAAGTGCTTAGAACAATGGTTCTGAAACTCTAGGGAACATCAGAATCACCTAGAAGGCTTCCTAAGACAGATTGCTGGTCCCCACTCCCAGAGTTTCTGATTCTGTAGATCTAGGAGGGGCCCCAGATTTTGCATTTCTGATAAGTTCCCAGGTGATACTTCTCTATTTCCTGCAAATTGGCAGCTGGATCTAGAGGCTTGATAAATTTCAGGTTCATTCCCTTTGGCAAATACATTGGGGGGGGGTAGGGGGAAGGTGTTCATTCACAACATTGATTATGTTATGATGACTTGAATTTTTTGGATCCATTAATTTGTTGGGGGGGCTACAAAATGGTGACGTTCTAATGCTATCATTTTGTTTTCATCTGTTAGCTGGAATTTTATGTTTTCCTTCATGTTTTATTTGGTTACTCAGCAATATAGTTTATGTAGGAAGAGCAGGATAAATACTCAATTTTTTAAAACATTGCTTTCAAGATGATGAATTGGTTTCCTGTCATCTTCAAAAGGTTACACATATAAGTGTATATATAACTATGCATCCATAGATGTAAACATTTGATGGGTTTCAGTACATTGCAGTTCTGATCCTTAGCGAAGTTCAAATTGTCCCACTTGTGGCTAGTGGGACTCTCTTAAAGTTGGCTCCTGATTCTTACTGACATGCTCTCTAGTTGTCTTTGATAGAGCTTCCTTGCTATCTGATATGTCAAGATGTTTCCAGGCTCATTCTTGTGCATTTCTGCCCCAGACCTGGAATCAGCTAATGGGATTAAGATAAAAGGTGAAGTCAAAAGAAATTCTGTTTTTGTCAAGGGTAGCTTGGAACTTTCTATCAAGCTCCACTTTTCTCTTTCCACTTAACCTCCCTAGCCTGCCTCTTCATTCTTCTCTAACTTTTTATTAGAGTTTAGGTGGAAAGGTTTGAGAAGCCTTGATAATCATGGGACGATCATGGAGCCCAGGCAGTTCCGGATTTGGGACCTGGCCACTTACGAGGTCTGTCAGTTTGGGCAAGTTAACCTGTATCAGTTATGATCTGGGGAAATACCTTATTCATATGGTTATTAGAATTAAAGAGAAAATGTAAGGTGTTAGTACATCGTAGGTGATCGGTAGATGGTGATTTATTTAATCTACTATTTCACTTAACTCCTTCAACACCTCAGAGGTAGACAGTCAGGGTAGTGAAAATAATGTCCGTTTAACAAAATGTGTCTGGACACTTTAGGTCTGTGTGGGATCATCAGTGGTGAGGTGGGATGGGGTTTGTACCTGAGTTTTTTTGGGTCTGAGACTTTGGCCAGTGATAACTTCATGTTCGAAAGAGTAGTTTTTCACTTTGGAACTCCTTAGGAGTCACATTTATACCCTCTGAAGGGTCTTAGCCAGTTCTGTAATATGTATTACATTGGTTACCTTGATCTCTCTCCATCTATACAGGCCCCTCCTATTCAAGGTGTTCAAGGTTCTGTTGTAACCTTAGTAACCTATAATGAGTCTTCCTAATAGTCATCAGTATCACCACTATTAACACACTTCAGCAGCACCATACATGGCAGGTCAGCAAACAGGTAAATCTTATTTTTTTAAACATTACACATAATATCTAAAGTATGTGGCACGTGGTAAGTGCTGCTCAATAAATGGAAGTAATTGTTCAGTTTTTAGCTTAATACATCTTTTTTGTTTTACATAACATTTACTGAATGTTGCTAAGTATAAGGAGTAAGGAACATAAAATGAATGAGACTTGGTCTCTGCCCTTGAGAAACTCACAGTCGAGTTAAGGACTGTGAGATCATGTTTAAAGTTCCTTAGCCTTTTCCTTTGTGTCATCATTTCTTCCCCTGCACTGTCTATGCATGATATAGCCTGTCCATTGTTTCTCACAGCTTTCCTAATTCTGTGTGCCTCCCCAGCCTTTGAGACTGCTGATATGTGAGAAAGCCAGCAATTGTCTTCCATTAATACAGGGTTAATATCAAGAAAAACCTTTGGGCTAATACTGGATTTCAGAGTGGCACGTGCAGTTGACATTACAATACCATTTTATGATCTTTAGATGGGCCTATACACCTGGGCTCCAGCCTCTTTCCTGTTCCTTTAAACTGCTTTCCTTCCATCTTTCCTCCCCTATGCCCTACCCTTAACTTATTTGGTACATAACAATAGAGGCTCCCATACCCAGGTAGTGATCACGTATCTGAAGAGACTACTGTGCTTCATATAAACTAGGATTTGAGTGGGCCTAGGGTATATCACTAAATTTCCATTCTTATCCATAAAACAGTAATCGGAAAGCCTATTTCATAGGTTGCTATGAGCATTAAAGCGAGATGATACATTTTTAAATGCTTATAAAGTATGAAGATAAGGTCATTATAATTTATATAAAATATTTACTAGCTATGTTACTTGGGGCAAATTACCTCATCACTGAGCCAGTTTCCTCATCCTTTGAATGAAGATGGTGATATCTCATTCAGTTAACAAATACTTCTTGAGGACGTTGTCGTTGCAGCTACATCCTGGGAATACAAAGATAAGTGACTGGAGAATGTAGGACAGTGTGGTCTAGGGGAAGGAGACTTGCGAATCACCCAAAGGGATCAGTATGGTAATGTGAGGAATGAACAAAATGTGCTATAGCAGTTTACAGGAAGGCATCAGAATGTCACAGAGTTTTGTTAGGGTTAAGAGAGATAAATGAAAAGTACTTCATGAATTCAAAAATGCTATACAAAGAAGTTAGTTAAATGTATCCCAAATGAATCAATGGTCTCAACCATTATTATTTCTTCACAAGACTTACTCTTTAGATGCATTTATTTCTTTGAGCTAGATTTTATGACCTCCTTAAGGGTGTTACCTGTAGTAGAGTATCCTGAAAGTAATGCTTTTGTCTAAAAGGATTTTTTTTCATCCATTTTATCATTTTCTAGTTTTTAATCACTGAATTAATTCAGGAAAAACTAGAAAATGTGTGCATATTTCCATCACAATGTTTAGTCACTGTTAACATTTTGGTGTATTCACATCTTAATGATAAGGGTAGTATTTAAAATCTAGTAGGAAATTTTAAGGATAGGCATTTCCCAGAATAGGAAACTAAAAACGTCCACTAACAAGAAAGGGTACTGAAACTGATAATCAGAAATGCAAATTGAAATAAGGTTGTTTTTAGTCATTAGATTGGTAAAAAATAATTTGATAATATCAAGTCATCGTGAAAGGTGTAAGGAAGAGTCTGGCCTTATAATATTGCCTACAAGGCCGGGCGCGGTGGCTCAAGCCTGTAATCCCAGCACTTTGGGAGGCCGAGACGGGCGGATCACGAGGTCAGGAGTTTGAGACCATCCTGGCTAACACGGTGAAACCCCGTCTCTACTAAAAAATACAAAAAGCTAGCCGGGCGAGGTGGCAGGCGCCTGTAGTCCCAGCTACTCGGGAGGCTGAGGCAGGAGAATGGTGTAAACCCGGGAGGCGGAGCTTCCAGTGAGCTGAGATCCGGCCACTGCACTCCAGCCCGGGCGACAGAGCAAGACTCCGTCTCAAAAAAAAAAAAAAAAAATATTGCCTACAAGTGGCGTAAATTGATACAGCTATTTTGGAGGTGATTTTGGCAAGTTGCAAGAGAGTACATACTATATGATGCTATTTATGTTTTAAAAAAACCATGGCAAACTGACAAGTTTATTTGGGAGGAGGGATCATGGGGAATTTTACCTTTTTCTGTAATGTGTGCATTTCTACTTCTGAAAAATTTAAAATACACTGAGAAGTACAGAGAATAATAAAACAAAAATCCCTATCCCTACCCCCACTCCAGAATTGATCATTTTTAACATTTATTTTTGCCTTAAATTTTTTTGTGAGGTGTGAAGTAACACAAGTTGAGCGTCCCTAATCCAAAATTCAAAATGCCCCAAAATGAGTGCCAACACGATGCCACAAGTGGAAAATTCTACAGCTAAGTACTTAACACTTTGTTTCATGAGCAGAATTATTAAAAATATTGTATAGGGTACAACGAACATTATTTGGGTGATGGTTACACTAAATGTCCAGACTTCACTACTGCGCAATATATCCGTGTAACAAAACTGCACTTGTGTCACCTACATTTATACAAGAAATTGTGTATAATACCTTCAGGCTGTGTGTATAAGGTGTGTATGGAACATGAATGGATTTCGTGTTTAAACTGGAGTCCCATCCTCAAGATGTCTCATGATGTATAGGCAGATATTCCAGAATCTGAAATCTGAAATCCTGCTGGTCCCAAGCACTGGATAGGAGATACTTAACCTGTATAGGTAAATAGGAGATGCTTTTTTAATACCCAGCATTCCCTTCCCCCCCTACAATCAGTACAATGAATTGCTTGAATTTTTATACTGTGAGAATGGTATGAATTATGAATTTATAAATAAATTACTAAAATCATTTATTAAGAATGCTTTGGGAATAGAACTTTTTTTTGTTTGCTCATTTTCTTGTTAACTCTTGTTTGAAAACACTTTCCTGAATTTGTTTTTAAGTAATCTTCATGAATGTAGAATTATACATGGCTTATTGTTGAAAAATACAGATAAACAGACAAATCTCCGCAAACCCCAAACTCACAGATAAAATACTCTTAACATTTTGGTATGCAGTATCTTCCAAGGCTTTTCTTAACAGCTGTGTAGCCATATTATATATTTTTTCAGAAATACTCTTTTTAAAATGTAATTCATTACCTCCCTTACAGCTTTCAATTTTGTATGAAAAATTTCAAACAAAAATGCTGAAAACATAGCACAATGAACATCTGTGTACCATCAGCTGGATCCAGCAATTAAGTATTTGCCATATTAGATTTACATGTACAGATGTGTGTTTAATTTTTCTGAACATTAGAAGTAAGGATGACACTTTTAAGGATACTGTTTCAGCTGCATGTCTTAAGAATAAGGACATCTTGGCCTGGTGCAGTGGCTCACACCTGTAACCTGAGCACTTTGGGAGGCCAAGGGGGGTGGATCATCTGAGGTCAGGAGTTCAAGACCAGCCTGGCCAACATGGTGAAACCCTGCCTCTACTAAAAATACAAAAATTAGCTGGGTGTGGTGGCACCTATAGTCCCAGCTACTCCGGAGACTGAGGCAGGAGAATGGCGTGAATCCGGGAGGTGGAGCTTCCAGCCTGGGCGACAAAGCAAGACTCCATCTCAAAAAAAAAAACAAGAGTAAGGACATCTACAAAACCACGATACCATTATCATGCCTAGGGAGTTTGTTACTTTTTCTTAATATTGTTTAATATCCAGTTCATATTCACATTTCCTCAGTTGTCCCCAAACTGTCTTTTTTAAACTAGTGTAGAAATGGTATTTTTATATTTGCTCTTCCCACATATTGACCCCTGTTCTATGTCTTTGTCATTATGTATACTTCTGTAGCATTTTTAATGGCTACATTGTATTCTATTATATGCAGAATTTATTTGACCAGTTTACTGTGTTCACACCTTTTGCTGTGTTCATACTTTTCCCTCAGTTGTCCCCAGACTTTTTTCAAGCTGTTTTCTCCAAACTAGTATAGAAATGGTATTGTTAAATTTGCTCTTCCCACGTATTGACCCCGTTCCATGTCTCTGTCATTATGTATACTTCCGTAGCATTTTTAATGGCTACATTGTATTTTATTGTTTGCAGAATTTATTTAATCAGTTTGCTGTGTTCACACTTTTCCAGTCCCAGTTTCTCATGATTTTAAGTAATGCCTCCTAACATATAGGTAATTCAGCATTCAGTAAATAAGTGTCGAATGGAAGAAGGAAGCATAGATACATCCTAATAGATAAATATTTATGAGATCCATATTTAATATTTTTAATTTTTTATTTCCCTAGGTTTTTGGGGAACAGGTGATATTTGGTTACATGAGTAAGTTCCTTAGTGGTGATTTGTGAGATTTTGGTGCACCCGTCACTGGAGCAGTATACACTGAAACCAATTTATAGTATTTTATCCCTCACCCCTTTCCCACCCTTTCCCCCTGAGTCCCCAGAGTCCATTGCATGACACCCATATTTATATCCTTAAGAAATTTCTACAACCGGAATGCAAAAATATAAGGCTTTTGATACTCATTGCTAAATTGGCCTTTAGAAAGGCTAACCTTGGATTTTTCACTGTGATATGTTTAGTATATGATTCATCATGATTTACAATATTATAGCACATCAGGATAAGCCTTGATAAATCAGAAGAGTATAAATCTGGATATAGCCAGTATCATTGTTACAGATGGCTCACTGCGTATTTTTTATGTATGTATGTATATGTGTATATATATATGCCGCCATATTTTTCCAGGGGCTAGTTTGACTTCTCTACCTTGGAGGGCTTTGCAGTTTGTTAACCCAGGTGCCTGCTCCTTAAATTTCTTTAAATATCTTGGTGAGACCAGCCTTAAAAGGAAGTATAGTCTGGAGAGATGCAGTCGTCACTAGAAGATACCCTTTTACCTAGAGAATTTTAGATTTTTGCTTTTAAAAAGTAAAGATAGGCTGCTTTTATGGGTGAATTCAAATCTCTCCCTCTAGCAAACAAATTACCAGCAGCTTTAAAAGGGTAGTCTTCATGTCCAACAGAAAAGCTGGATGATACCCTATATTTCATATTACCCATATCAAACTCCTTATTTTATAGGCCTGGTTGCGGGAGTAATGACATATCCATGGTAACATGGCTGGATAGTGATGAAATTGAGCATCAAACCCAGGTTACCTAGTCCAGTATTGTTTTCACTATGTTTTATCTTTCCTTAAAACTGAACTTTATTTCTAAATATGCCATCTGGTGTCATCTGTGGAAATACAAAGTAAGTGGCCCTCTTCCTATGAGAAAGTTACTCCCCAAATAGGGGAATTTTAGAGTAGAAAGTTAACGTGAGAAAGGCAGAAATCCAAAGAAAGCTCAGTTTCTTTGCCCTTTTGACCGTAGTTATTACTTTCTGACATGAGGTCAACTTGGAGCTCTTTCACGGAACAGTTTGATATGGTCATGTGTTTTCATGCATGTATGGATGCTATAAATCAGTAGATGAGATTGAATTTCCTGTTTGTAAAACTTTCAAATTAAAGGGATGCTTTCTAAGTCCATCTTATTTTCCCTTCCTTTTTTCAACTGTTTTAAACTATAACATGCTTGCTATTTTTAAAAAGATTGAAACAAAATAAATGTTCACACCTTTTAGCATTATAGTTATTACTATGTTAAGTATGTTAAGTATTTGTATACTGTATTAAGCTTTTTATGCTGAAGTAACGATGTGAAGTAGGTGTGTACGTTTATTTTCATCTGAATAGTTAGCCAGTAGCTCCTGTTTTTCTTCCTGGCAAACTCTATTTGATCTTTAAAATTATTCTCAGGTAAAAGAATTATTTGCAGAAGTGTAGTTTTATTTTTTAAAAACCTAGGAATTTGTGGCAAGTAGAAAACTAGCATGGTTACTTTTAGCTGTGTAGTTTTTGAAAATAATTCAGATCATTCATGTTTAATATTTAACATTTGTCTTAGACTGAAGGCAAAGTATTACAGATAGTGCTTTAAGGGATTTTAGTTATTGTACTTCCATTTTACATTATGTTGGAACCCCAGAATGTCATAAGGTCTTAAAGCCAGTTGGTGGCTGAGAACTAGAGTACCTTTGCGTACTTCTCTTTCATTTTCAGTAAGCATCTTTCGTGTAAATAGATATGTTGTAAAGCAGTAGATTGTTCAGAATTGTCTGGTTTATTTAAGAACATTTGAAATAACTATTTGCCAGGCTGTGTGGAGTGCTATTAAATTTACTCAGCCATTTTTTTTTTTCTATATGTTGGGACACCTTTGTTTTTAAAGGCTTTGTTTTACAACTTTCTTATCAGTGAACTAATTTGATCTTCATAACAAACTGTGAAGTTGGAATTCTTTTCAACATCCTGGAAAGAGTTTGCTGCCAGGTTGATAATTGTTATAAATAACTTGCTCTTTTAAACCATGCAAAAGAATCTTTGTCTCTGTTCCTTCCAAATTCACTTGAACCAGATCAAAACAGTTGAGACCCAGTTAAAAATTTTGATTGAGTGGCATGGCCTGCACATTATTTAGTAGACTGTTTACCTTTTGCAGAACTGTATAATTTGAGAATGAGACTGGAGCCTCCCAATCTCATTGTCATCAAAGTAGAGTTTAAGTTGTTGGTTGTCTGCAGTTAGGGCTAAAAGTATGGAGATTAGTATATACTGTATGTTCTCCTTCATATGCAGGTAACGTGTAGAAAGATTGAGAAGGTCAGCTCTTTTGCATTTGATCAGATTTGTATATCTGTATTTCTATCTTATCAATCTGTAGAATACCTAGCATAAGGTTGCTGCCCTTAGATTAATCTGGAGCCAAAAGAGATGGAACAAATAACAATATGGCTTACTCTTTGCTGGGCACAATCCTATGAGATAGACTTGTTTATTTTACAGAGGTGACTGGACTCAGAGATGTATGGCAACTTGTCTAAGATCATACACCTAGTAAATGGAATTTAGGCCCAGGTCTGTCTATTTCCCAGGCCTTTCCATTATGCTGTTGTCTTTTACTTCTTTTTTTTTTTTTTTTTTGAGATAGAGTCTCCCTTTGCCACCCAGGCTGGAATGCAGTGGCGTGATCTCGACTCACTGCAACCTCCGCCTCCCAAGTTCGTGCGATTCTCCTGCCTCAGCCTCCCGAGTAGCTGGGACTACAGGTGTGTGCCACCATGCCCAGCTAATTTTTGTATTTTTAGTAGAGATGGGGTTTCACCATGTTGGCCAGGCTGGTCTTGAACTCCTGATCTCGTGATCCACCCACCTCAGCCTCCCAAAGTGCTAGGATGATAGGGGTGAGCCACCATGCCTGGCAGGCGAGGTTTGATCTTCAGAGATGCTGCTTGTCTGTAAACCCAAGGACGTGAGAGAATTGGAGCTGAATAATGCAAAAGGGGTGGAATTCTGTTTCTTTCGTATCTGGTACCATCTTTATTGTATTTGACAGTAGCCTATCGTGGCTTTGGGAAAAAATACCATATACCTGTGTTTCATAAATGAAAGGGAAAACATTGTCATGGCTAAGCAGACAGTGTCTTAGCTTTCTTTTTTTTTTTTTTTGAGACGGAGTCTCGCTCTGTCGCCCAGGCTGGAGTGCAGTGGCCGGATCTCAGCTCACTGCAAGCTCCGCCTCCCGGGTTTACGCCATTCTCCTGCCTCAGCCTCCCAAGTAGCTGGGACTACAGGCGCCCGCCAACTCGCCCGGCTAGTTTTTTGTATTTTTTAGTAGAGACGGGGTTTCGCCGTGTTAGCTAGGTTGGTCTCGATCTCCTGACCTCGCGATCCACCCGTCTCGGCCTCCCAAAGTGCTGGGATTACAGGCTTGAGCGACCGCGCCCGGCCATCTTAGCTTTCTTTAGGGCATTGGTTCCTAATGTTTTTCAGGTCATGGATCCTTTTAAGAAGCCAGTGAAAGCTGTTGACCATCTTCTGGGAAAAAGACCCATATATGTAAAATTTTCCATAGAATTTCAGGGTTTTTGTGGTGGTCATCCTTCAGTATAGGATGAGGAATTCTAAAGATTCCTCTACACTTGTTTTTCTCTATATGTCATTAAGATGTCTAAATGGCTGTGTTCTTGTATTTCTTAGTACAGGCGTCCCCGACTTAATGATGGTTCAACTTAGGATTTTTTGACTTCACGATGGTGTGAAAGCAAAACACATTTAGTAGAAAGCATACTTGAGTACCCACATAACTATTGTGTTTTCCACTATCAGTACGGTATTCAGTAAGTTACATGAGACATTGAACATTTATTATAAAATGGGCTTTGTGTTAGATGATTTTGTAGGCTCTAATGTAAATGTTGCGAGCATGTTTAAGGTAGGCTAGGCTATGATGTTTGGTAGGTTAGGTAAAGTAAGTGTATTTTTGACTTAGATATTTCCAGTTTACAGTGGGTTTATTGGGATATAATCCCATCATATGTTGAAGAGCAACTGTGTATATTTTTCTAGACTTATTTTTCTACACTGTGGTCAAAGGGGTAAGCTTGGCTAACTGTCACTTTTGCTTAAAGATATACTCTGTATTATGCAAATTTAATAATTTATCTTCTGTGTTGATCTTATAATTGGTTGTGTTTTCAGCCTTTGGGCATGAGGAAGTTGTAATTCTCTTTTTTTTGTGTATTGATTCATTGCCTTTATATTATGATTGCTTCTAATCTACTTTATTTCTGATTTTTTTTTCCTTATTTTCTACATTTCTGTACACCTGGCTATCTGAGTAGTCATCTCAATGCCCTGCATATAGTATGTTTATAATTGTTGAATGGAAAAATGAAGGTTAAATGAATCTAAATTTCTTTTTTCAGTTGAAAAATTCACCAAGAGTTTAATGTGACTTGGATTTTTTTTTTAGTTTTGTTAAGCATTTACTGGATAGTTATTCATTTATTAATCTGCTGTTAATAAATGACAGTTAATATGCTGGTACAGGAATGCAAAGATAAATATGATACGGTCCCACTCTTGCAGAACTCAGTATAGTGGGGAGACTGTCAGGTAGGTAAAGAGGTGTACTGATTGAGGATCAATATGCAGGATATAGTTGGGGCTAAAGCATGTAGGGAGCTGAGGAAAATATTATGTAATATCATAGCACTGTTAAGGGAGGTAAGCAGGGGACCAGGTCCTAGAGGTCTTGGATGCTGGTTTGAATAAGGAGTTTGTACTTGATGTAGGTGGGTTTTGAGTTTTAGGGAGATTGCTCTGGCAACAATGTGGAGGATAGAATGGAGGGATCCAGCAGGAAAAAGTCTCACTTTAAAATAACTTCAATTTATGAGACTTTTCAAAACATATACAAAAATAGAAAAAAGCATAATGAACACACATGTAACTGTCACCCAGCTTGAACAGTTATCAACACAGGGCTGTTGTTTTATTTATACCCCACTCCTCCCCTCTATATTTTTATTAAAGCAAATTCCTAAGTCACAGAATGACAAAGCATATATTTAATAATCTAATGCCATGGCTCTCAAGGCTGGTCTGTGCTGCCAAATCACCTATACAGCTTGAAGAAAAAAAAATCCCCACTTCAGACCTACTGAATTGGATAGCTCTGAAATGCCTGTGTGGTCAGGCATTTTTAGTTTTCAAAATAAGTCTCGGGTGAAGTAAATTATTTTTAAGATAATTTTAAAATAACTTCTGACAAATGAAAATATTTTCCTGAACTCACTGAGTGCTGCCTGTGGCCCTTCTGGGTGAAATTCACCTATTCGATAAGGGCAGGCTTTTCTTTTACATTTTTTTAAAATTTTTTGTAGAGACGGAGGTCTCACTCTGTGGCCCAGGCTGGTCTCCGGAAAATTCCTGGCCTCAAGTGATCCTCCCACCTCAGGCTTCCAAAGTGCTGGGATTACAGGCATGCAGCCAGAAACTGACAATTCTTAAGGTGTGGACTAGGAATATTCCAGAGCACCAATTTAAAATGTGTAGACCAGGAGTCTGTTCCTCTCCTGCTTAATTTGCATAACTTACACTTAGGCATTGCTGTTTTTATTTTTTGTTGAGAATACCAAGAAGGGCTCCTTAGCATGCTGCCATTTCCTCTCTTGGTAAAATTGATAATCTGCAACTTTGGTGAGCCATGTTTGGTTGCCTAGTTCTTCTGATGCCAGTTTCTCTAAGTAATTGGGAGTATCCGGGAAGGATAACTCTCAGATTTGCAGCTTCCCTGGACTGTGAATAGAGGATGTTGCAGGTGATGTGTTCTCAGATACCATTCTCACATCCAAAGTCAGTGTTGGAGGTTTCAGATTCATCTTTCTTAGTATCCCTCCCTGCCCATATTTTCTTTGCTTAAGCATAACTGCAGTGCAGAGAAACACCCAGAGCCAGTGTAAACTCTTAATCTGAAGTATAGTGTTTTCAGATTTTAAACGAGAGACTCCTTCAAGGTATTCCTGCAAATGATTTCCAGATTTGTCTTGGGTGAGTAAAGGCTATTTTTCAGTTGCTTTATTATGACACTTGACTGTCAAACCTAGGTCAGCAGTTCTCAGGGCACTTGAGAGTCATGTTTTATGTGGCTAAGGATAGAGAGACTGGTGTCTAAGAGAGGGGCATAGCAAGGTGGGCTGTGCATATAGACATTATGTGCAATGTAGAGTTGTGAAACAGATTTGGGTTTGATTCCAGGTTTTGCCACTTAGTAGGTATGTGGCCCCTCTCAGTAAACTGGGCACAGTCTTCATCTCCAAGGATTAAAGATAATGCATAATAGGCATAGAGTAAGTGTTAGCTGTTGTTTTTATGATCATAAATGTTTTTCATAGTATTTGTTGAGTGGCTATTAATGTATTAATAGATAATCAGAAACTGGACGGGATGGAAAGCCCTGACAATTATGTGGTGTTCCGTTTAACAAATCATAATCAGTGACACCTATGCCTCTATAATCAAATAGTGAAGACCAGGCTGGGTTTCAAGATGCATCTTACTGCTTGACATGATGAATGGTCAGGGCAGCTCTCACCTGAATTTACTTTCAGAGACTGTAGGAGGCAAAAGGAAATCGTTGCAAGGCAAAAAGTAAAGTATTTTGCTTTGTGATACTTTGGAGTTTGGTTTTCTCTAAGCATTTATTGTGGACGAACTGCCATAATGCTTCCATGATTTATATGGGGATTTTAGGCTCATTTTGATTCATCCCCACTCCCATACTTACGTGCAACATCTCTTACCTGTTAATAATAAACCAAAGTGCCTCCTGTGTGCCAAGCTCCAAACACAAGAAGATGTAGGAAAGAAGCTCCTAGAGTAGGCAGCAGCTAATCTAAGGCATTTGTTTAGATGGTGTTCTTAATTTGGTGCATGTCCTTTGGCTCAGGGGCCAGTGTTTTCTTCTTTAAGGAAAATTTTAGGCCTGGCACCGTGGCTAACGCCTGTAATCTCAGCACTTTGGGAGCCTGAGGCCAGGAGGATTGTTTGAACTCAGGAGTTCGAGACCAGCCTGGACAACATGGCGAAAACCCTGTCTCTACAAGAAACATAAAAATTAACCAGGCGTGGTAGAGTGTTTCTGTGGTCCTAGCTACTCTGGAGGCTGAGGTGAGAGGATTGCTTGAGCCTGGGAGGTTGAGGCTGCAGTGAGCCAAGATTGTGCCGCTGCACTCCAGCCTAGGTGACAGAGCGAGACCCTGTTTCTTTAAAAAACAAATTACAAAAGGAAATCTGATTATAAATGGATCCATGATTTACAGGAAATTTGGAAGGTTCAGAAAAGCATGAAGCATAGATAAAACTGTGTTACCCTGCCACCTAGAGGCAGCCATTAGAGGCCAACTACTAGTAATGTTTATTTCTTCCCTTCCAAGGTTTTTTTACTTTCCCACCCTGTGGCAGACATTTTCTCATTAATAGGGAAGTGATAGGTACAGACTGCAATGTAATCACATATGGAGGGATATCCAGTCAAGATTTGAGGGATTCGGGAGAGGATAGTATACTGTTCAAACCCATGTAAGTGCTTATTAGATTACAGTGAAATAGTGGCTAAATGGTCCCCTACCCCCAGTTTTCAAAGGGATTCTTACGGTTATCCCCTCTTTTCAAGACAATTTGCAGCCACTTGAGAACATAAGCTAGTGTCTTTATTTACCTTTTCCTCTACATTTCAGTGACCCCATAATTCTCTGCTTCCTTTTACAGCCAACATATTTTTTTTTCCCCCGAGACGTAGTTTCGCTCTTGTTGCCCAGACTGGAGTGCAATGGTGCAATCTCGGCTCACTGCAACCTCCGCCTCCTGGGTTTAAGCAATTCTCCTGCCTCAGCCTCTGAAGTAGCAGGGATTCCAGACATGCACCATCACACCTGGCTAATTTTTTTGTATTTAGTAGAGATGGGGTTTCACCATGTTGGTCAAGCTGGTCTTGAACTCATGACCTTGGGTGATCCACCCGCCTTGGCCTCCCAAAGTGCTGGGATTACAGGCGTGAGCCACCGCACCTGGCCCAACATTTTCAAAAGAGGTTTTTACACATGCCATCTATGCTTTCTCACTTTCCATTGATTCCCTGACTCTAGTCTGGCTTCCATTCCCACCATCCCACTGAAACAATTGCTTGTCAGATTGTCTCTATTACCGATTTCAGTGGACATACCTCAGTTTGACATTTGATGCAGTTGATCACTCTTGCCATCTTTCATTTCTCGTGATAGCATAATTGGCTAGTTTTGCTCTTTCCTCACCAGCCTCTACATTGCTGGGTTTTGCTTCTTTCTTTGCCTTTACATTTTTATTATATGGTTTTTTTTTTTTTTTTTTTTTTTTTTGGTAGATACGGGGTTTCATCATGTTGCCCAGGCTGGTCTCTAACTCCAGAGTTCAAGTGATCTGCCCTCAGCTTCCCAAAGTGCTGAGATTATAGGCATGAGCCATTTACCTGGCCCCACTTCTTTGCCTTACCTTTAAATGCTAGAGCAAATAACTCAGTTGTGGGCCTCCTCCTTTCCTTCTTTGTAAGCAATCATCTCCAGACCCATGGCTTCAAGTAATATATGTGTGCTGACAGTCACAGATTTTATTCTTAATGCATACTTCTTTCCTGAACTCCATTCTACAAATATTTGCATACCTATCATGTGGAAGATACTGCGCTAGGTGCTGAGAGCTTAACATCATAGAAAATCAAATCAGTAGTTACAATTGATACTTGTTATGAAGGAAATAAACTGGGTGCTATAATAGAAAAATTACAGTGGGACCAACTTTAGGTAGGTTGTCATGAGAAGCCTCTCTGGGTCTTAGTTTAAATGTCAGTTTCTCAAATGGAACTAGTTGTGGGAAGGGAGGGGTGGCAAGACCATTCCAGCGGCAAACTTAGAGTGTTCCAGGAACTAAATGGAAAGACTAATTACACAGTTGAGGAAACAGAAGCATAGAGAGGTGGATTTGTCCACGGTTATGCAGTAAGTGATATAGCAGGGATTCTAGCCCAGGTTTTCTGAGTCTGTATTCTGATCTAGTGCTTCTCAAACTTTCTTATATGGATCACCTAAGGATCTTGTTAAAATGCAGATTCTGACTCCTCACATCTGGGTGGGGCCTGAAAGTCTACAACTTTTAATAACTCCCAGGTGATGTCAGTGCTGCTGATCCTTGGACCACACTTGATTAGTAAGGCTAGTCTTCCACTACACCCGACTGCTCTTGAGCCAGATTTGGGAACTCCAGGTGTTCTGTGCCCTTAAACTGATTCAGTATTGAAAGTCATTATTTTAAAATATTGTCAACTGGAGGTGATTACTGTAGAATGAGTCACTCTTTGGCTTCCCTCAGGATATTTTAGTTGTATACACTTGTTCTGCAGGTAAACTCTACAAAACCAAGATTGAAACCTCAGGGGTGTAAGGAAAGGTTGGGGGAATAAGGAAGTGAAAAAGATTAGATAAAAGTATTGAAGTAATGGTAATAGATACGGATGGTGATTCATAGTAATTAACTTGTTTTCTTGAAGTTGGCCATCTCTCTAACCTGAGTTTAGGAAGAAATATTTATTATATATAGAGATTGCTTGGTGCCCTGAGTTCTGATTTTGACCCAACAAAGGCAGTAGGCCATTTCTAGGAATTTGTTTCAAACTAACATTTTTGTTGAAGGATTTTTTTTTAAATGTAATAGGGTTTTCACCTGATTAACTTCTAAGCGGTAGAACTCATTCCCCAGTTACTGTTCCTTTCATTAGTGAAATTACAGCATCTCAGCTTCTCATCTTGGGTCCCAGTTTCCTCTCTCGGAGTAATTTTTTCAAACAGATGGGATTCAGCAGTCTAGTAGAATCTGTCACAAATTTATATTCTTATCTACCAGTATTTTGTAGTAATAAAACTGGTTTTAAAAAAAAGGCGAGGCCGGGTGCAGTGGCTCACGCCTGTAATCCCAGCACTTTGGAAGGCCGAGACCGTCCTGGCTAACACAGTGAAACCCCATCTCTACTAAAAATACAAAAAATTAGCCGGGCATGGTGGCAGGTGCCTGTAGTCCCAGCTACATGGGAGGCTGAAGCAGGGGAATGGCGTGAACCCGGGAGGCGGAGCTTGTGGCGCCACTGCACTCCACCCTGGGCGACAGAGCAAGACTCCGTCCCCCACCTCCCCGCCAAAAAGAAAAACGGTAAATAGCATATTATTAAAGCATAGACTTGGTAGTCAGACCTGGATTTAGATCTTGGTGCTAACATTTACTGACCAAGAAAGGTACTTTTTTCCTCTCCTCTTAAGTTTTCTGTCTGTAAATAGAGGCAAAACTTGAGTGGTGACTGTATGAAAGAATATCATGTGAATTCTCTAGGTAGCATGTCTCAAACTGTATTCTTGGGAATACTTCAATTGGATTTTGAGTAGATGCCACTTGAGAAAATGGTTCTGTGCCCTAATAAGCCTCCTTTACCTAAGATGTCTTAGAGCCATTAATAATGTCAATTAGCTATGTGACTGCCCTAGTGGAAGAGAAATTCTGTGTATAACACTTCCCAAATTACAGGATTCTTGTCTCCCTTTATAGAGCAAGACATTCTAACACACTTTGGGAAACTCCAGTCTCAGTATTGTCTGGCTTGTAACGGACACTCAGTAAACGTTCCCCCCTCCCACCGTTGAAACCAGTTTTAGAAATATGAGAACACAACAACTTATAAATTTTTAAAGTTGATGTCTCATGAACGGTGATGTCTTGGTTTTTTAAACTGCAAATGTTTCTTGCAGTAGAATTATAGACACCAAGGTAGGATTGCACTTGTTATGGGGACATTTGTGTGTGTTCATTCATATTGGCTGTGTTATTTTATTGGGTGCATCAAATGCTTACACTTGGGACTTAGAGTCTAGTGCCACTCATGCAAATAACCTGAAATGATTTAGAATTATTATGCCACCAGCATAGTTTCTAGGCATCCAGAGTCTTGTGTTGGCAGCAGAAGCACCCCCAGCTAAGCTGTTTCCGTGGGGGCTCCTTGGCTGTAGTTCCAGGCTCCCTAGCTTCCTTGGTTCCTCTTAGTGTTCTGGATGTAGAGCCCTAGCCTTCTGTCAGTTCTGTGAGCTATCAGATACTCTTCCAGTAAATTACTTGGCTGCATTAATTATCCAGTCTTTCTGTAGTTACAGACACTTGACTAGTATAGTACCCTAGGTCAAAACAGCATTAGTTAGAGCAAGATGCTTATTTGTTTGAAGATTCATCAGTGACTCACCTGCATTATAAAAGTAAAATGGTTGTGATTTACTTATTTCAGTGCATAAGTTACTCTGTGCTCTTGTTTTGGAGGATTTTTTTTTTTTAATAGACTTTATTTTTAGAGTAGTTTTACATTCGCAGCAAAATTGAGCAGAAGGTACAGAAATTTCCCATATACTGCCTGCCTCCACACATGCATAGCCTCCCTTGTTATCAGCATCTCCCACTAGAGTGGTAACACTTGTTACAATTGATTAATCTACATTGATACATCATTATCACTCAAAGGCCATAGTTTACATTAGGGTTTACCCTTGGTGTATACTTCTGGGGTTTAGACACATAATAACATGTGTCCACCATTATAGTATCACACAGAGTAGTTTCACTGGCCAAAAAATCTTCTGTGCTCCACGTCTTCATTCTTCCCTCCCCACTAACCCTCCTCAACCATGGATCTTTTTACTGTCTCTAGTTTTTTCTTTTCCAGAATGTCATGTGATTGGAATCATACAGTATGTAGCCTTTTCGTACTGATTTTTTTCACTTACTAATATGCATTTAGGTTTCCTCCATGTTTGTTCATGGCTTGATAGCTCATTTCTTTTTACTACTGAATAATACTCCATTGTCTGGATGTACCACAGTTTATCCATTCACCTACTAAAGGACATTGTGGTTGCTTCCAAGTTTTGACAATAATGAATAAAGGTACTATAAACATCCATGTGCAGGTTTTTGTGTGGACATAAGTTTTCAACTCCTTTGGGTAAATACCAGGGAGTATTGATTGCTGGGTCATGTGGTAAGAGTAGTTTTGTAAGAAACCACTGAACTGACTTCCAAAGTGACTGTACCATTTTGCATTCCCACCAGCAATGAATCAATGTTCTACTTGCTCCACATCCTCACAAGCATTTGGTGGTGTCAGTGTTCTGGGTTTTGGCCATAGTGATACCTCATCATGGTTTTAATTTGCATTTCCCTGATGCCGTATGATGTGGAGTATCTTTTCATATGCTTATTTGCTATCTGTCTGTCTTGGTGAGGTGTATGTTAAGGTCTTTGGCCCATTTTTAAATCAGCTTGTTTTCTTACTGTTGAGTTTTAAGAGTTTTGTGTATTTTGGGTAACAGTCCTTTGTATGTCCTTTGCAAATATTTTCTCCCAGTCTGACTTGTCCACTTATTCTTTTGACAGTTTCTTTTACAGAGCAGAATATTTTACATCTAGGTCTGTGATCCATTTTGACTTAAGTTTTGTGAAACATGTAATTTTGGTCTAGATTTTTTTTTTTTTTTTTGCATGTATATATCTAGTTGTTCCAGCACCATTTGTTGAAAAGACTATCTTTTGTCCATTATATTGACTTTGCTTCTTTGTCAAAGATCATCAGTTGACTATATTTATGTGGGTCTACTTCTGGGTTCCCTAATTCTGTTCCATTGATCTGTTCATTCTTTTACTGGTACCATACTCTTGCTTACTGTAGCCTTATGATAAGACTTGATTTCGGGTAATGTAGTTCTTCTGATTTTGTTCTTGTCCTTCGATGTTGTGTTGGCTATCCTGGATCTTTTGCCTCTTCATATAAATTTTAGAATCAGTTTGTCAATATTCACATAATAACTTGTTGAAATTTTAATTGGAGTTACATTGAATCTTTAGAGTTGGAAATGACTTAACATTTTGGCAGTACTGAGTCTTCCTATCCATGGATTTGGAATATCTCTCCATTTAATTGTTCTTTGATTTCTTTCATCAGAATTTTATAGTTTTCATTGTATAGATCTTATACATATTCTGTTAGATTTATATCTAAGTGTTTCTTTCTTGTAATGTAAATAATATGTTTTTGATTTCAAATTCTACTTGTTCGTTGCTAGTATATAGGAAAGCGATTGACTTTGTTTTGTTTTTGGTTTTTTTTTTTTTTTGAGACGGAGTCTCGCCCTGTCTTTCAGGCAGGAGTGCAGTGGCGCGATCTCGGCTCACTGCAAGCTCCGCCTCCCGGGCTCATGCCATTCTCCTGCCTCAGCCTCCTGAGTAGCTGGGACTACAGGCTCCCGCCACCTCGCCCGGCTAGTTTTTTTGTATTTTTAGTAGAGACGGGGTTTCACCCTGTTAGCCAGGATCGTCTCTATCTCCTGACCTCGTGATCCGCCCACCTCGGCCTCCCAAAGTGTTGGGATTACAGGCGTGGGCCATCGCACCCAGCCTAGATCTTTGATTTTTTTAAATCAGTGTTCTGTAGTTTTCAGCATATAAGTCTTGTACATATTCTGTAGATTTATATGGAAATACTTCATTGTTTTTTAGTGATTGTGAATTGTATTGCATTAACTTTGGAGTGTACATATCCATTGCTAGTATATAGAAACATGATTGGCTTTTTTAACATTTATCTTGTATTTTATGACTGCTGAGATTGGTTATTAGCTCTGGGAGGGTTGCTCTTTTTTTTTTTTTTTTTTTTTTTTTTGAAGACAGAGTCTCTCTCTTGCCAGGCTGGAGTGCAACGGTGCGATCTCACTGCAAGCTCCGCCTCCCAGGTTCAAGCAATTCTTCTGCCTCAGCCTCCTAAGTAGCTGGGATTACAGGCACGTGCTACCATGCCGGGCTACTTTTTTTGTATTTTTAGTAGAAACGGGGTTTCACCGTGTTAGCCAGGATGGTCTCCATCTCCTGACCTCATGATCCGCCCGCCTCAGCTTCCCAAAGTGCTGGGATTACAGGCATGAGCCACCGCGCCTGGCCTTTTTTTTTTTTTTTTTTTTTTTTTTTTTTAAGATGGAGTCTCGCTTTGTTGCCCAGGCTGGAGTCCAGTGAACCACTGCGCCCATCCTCTGGGAGGCTTTTAAAATAGATTTCTTGGGTTTTCTATGTGGATGATCCTTTGACATCTGCAAAGAGGGGCCATTTTTATTTTTTCCTTTCTGATCTGTGTGCCTGTTATTTATTTTTCTTACTATATTATATTGGCTAGAACTTTCAGCAGTATGTTGAATAAAAGTCATGATAATGGACTTCTTTGCCTTGTTCCTAATCTTAGAGGAAAAGCATCAGTTATTTGAGTTGCATGGTATTGAGGCTGGTTGCTACGTCTTGCAGCAGGGGCAGTTTAATAACCTCCCTGCAAATGACTGAAGCCACAATAGTGTGACAGCCACTTGCGTGAGATGTTTGTGAGAAAAGGGGAGAAAAAAAGCCTTGAGAGTAAGCGTACAAATAGCTCAGCTTATAGTTTCCACCACATGGACAGGATTGTTGCCAGAATCCTGTTGGCTTCATTTGAGATATTTTGAGGTTGTTGGCACCAGGCATTTTGTTCATTTTGTATTGATACTGAGATAACTTTTTAAAAAGTAATCTGGAATTACATACCCTAAGTATCAACCATAGAAAACATTTTTTCTTCTTAAGGAATGGTCTCTACAGAAATGTTTTAGAATGTATTCTGAATTTTTTACAAACTCTTCCTTGAATGCCTGCTGATTGGATGCAGGTCATACAGGCAAATACACGCTGTTTCCGTAGTACTGAGTATATTGGACTAAATGTAGGCAAAAAGCTGCCTGAAATTTATACTGTAATTGGTCAGCTTTATATTATGGCAGCCTTCTTGGGGGAGGGACATTGATTTCTAGTGACTGCTACTGAGTTAAATACATTGTTAATAGCAGAATCTTTTGTGTGTAAAGAGCCTGCAACCCACTTCTACCTCTGCATATGTCTTAGTTGCTAACAGGAGAAACTTACTTCTTGTGCTTTGGAGGACTTGTCTGCCATCAAAGATCTAGGGATCTGATCAGGCTGTTGTCTGCTTTAGAGCCTTCCAAATTACATGGCTTAATAAAATGATTGTTTTCTGTGCTCGGAATATTTCTGTTGGGATTCTTCATTTTTTAATTGAAAAATAGAAGTATTGTTTTGCCTTTGCTCTTATGATACAACTAATACATTTTTATTGGTAGGAACAGTAAAAGGTGCATAGGTAAAACAGTCATACATAATCCTTTCCGTTAACAATGAATTAATATTCTGATGCCTAGCCCTTCTGAGCTGTTTTCAGTAGACATAAGTTTATACCGTATGTTCCGTTTTGTAACCTTTTTATTTCATCATGAACATCTTTGTGTATTATATAGTTGTCTAATATTTTTAACAGTTGTGCGCTATTCCATTTTAAACAAATCATATTTTGGACATTTGGTCTTTTTTTAACCTTGTGATGGAACAGTAGGTCTTCAATCTTTTACTATTACACATGGTCATGCAATATGAATTCTTGTGGTTAAATATTTGTGTACATCTTTATGACTTTCTTTGGATTAATTCCTAGAAATGGAAGCTATCAGGAAACTGCAGGGCTATGGTGAGTTTTTCCATCCTGAGATGTGTTGCAAACATTGTACACTCTTATTTTCAATTAAGAGTTGGAGATGCTTGTAAAAGAAAAAAAATTTTTCATTTTGGCTTGACTTGGTTTCAGTCTTGTACAACATGGGGATGTGGGCCAGTTTGATCTGGAGAGATTCTTTACCTCTCTCTACTCAATAGTCGTGCCTCTGAGATGGCATAGCATCATAACTCCAGTGTTGTTACTTTAAGCATTTTGCATTGCTCTTCATTCTGTATTGTCTATGTCCAAGCTTGTAGAGCTCAAGATTGTAGCTTTAAGTTCTCACTTCTTTGGGGATTTTCTTTTCAGATCGTAAAGCTGAAAATTGAAATCATGAAAGTAGACAGGACTAAACTGAAGAAGACACCTACCGAGGCTGTAAGTATCCAAAAGTTTGCTTTGCTTATTTTTTCTTCATTAAAAAATAAAAAATATTTGTGAACAGTTCATCCATGCTCTTCAAATCTCATCACCCATACAAAAGGCAATAAAACAACAGCTTGTCTAGAAACAGTAAGATTTTCTTTTGAACTTCCCTGGGTTAAAAAAGTGGATAGCCAAGAGACCAGTGGAAAGTGAACACTGATCAGTTAGTTCTTTGTAGCTGTGTGTGCCTGAAGTCCGCTCTCAGGCTGCTGTGCAATTCCTTCCTATGCAGAAAGGAAGTGTGGTGTAATGGAAAGAGCAGATGTGGATTCAGATTTTTAATGTACTTCTGGGATCTTACAATTTTGTTTTTTAGAAAATGAAAGTGGTAACATCTTTCTTACTAGTTTTTTTTGTTAAGGCTAGTGTTTTAGCTGTCTTTATTAGTGATTCTTAATCACACAATTCAGCTTAACTTGTGTATTGGGTGGTCATATCAATTAACCCTTTGTCGACAGTAGAAATCCTGGCTTCAATCTAGTAATATTCCACCAGCTAGCTTGAACTGCTTTCTGAGGTTAAGGAAGTGGTATTGCATTGTGATAGTCCTGTTGACCCTGTGTGCTTAGTTCAAAGAGCACAAGCTTTGGAATTAGACCTAGGTTTGAATCTTACTAGACTTTTGTGGCTGAAAGGTTATTAACTTGCCTAGTTTCCACAGCTACAAAAAATTTTTTCCTTCTTGATGTGAGGCAATTGCTTAGCATAGTATCTGGCACGTAAGTTAGTTCATATTGTAAATACAAGCCACTTGGTTTTCAAAGAATGTAAAAGTACCTGGCAAGTATCACCAAAAGAGAACAATAACATTTTGCTGTATTTTTTCCAGTTTTTTTTTTTTTTTTTTTTTTTTTTTTTTTTTTTTTTTTGAGGCAGGATTTTGCTCTGTCACGCAGGCTGGAGTGCAGTGGCGAGATCACAGCTCACTGCAGCCTTGACCTCCCAGCTCAAGCAATGCTCCCACCTCAGCTTCCTGAGTAGCTGGAACTATAGGTGCATGCCACCATGCCTGGCTAATTTTTTATTTTTTGTAGATACAGGATCTTGCCTTGTTGCCCAGGCTTCTTCCAGTCTTTTAAAAAATTATTACATGTGCACACACAATTACCCTGCCGTTTTCATTTAGCATTGTACTAATGAGTATGAGCAGCACTTTCTTCACATACCTTTGTCAGTATTACAGATTGTCTTTTAAATTTTTGTTAATTTCATAGGTGGGGAAGAAAGTATTTCACTGTTCTATATCAGTTATCTTCTTGTGCTGTTCATTTTGTATCCGACATTGGAATATCAGTGTTTCTCTTACTGAATGCCATATATATTGAACGTACTCATTTTCGTATCTGTTGGAAATATCTTCATTTGCTTTTGATTTTGTTTTTGATGTGTTTTGGCATCTAGAAGTTTTGACAACTGTACTTGAATGTCTTTTACTGAAGGACAAAAAGAAAACTTGCTTAAGAAACTGTAATTTAAAAATTTAAAGTGGAACCAGTGTAAGAATCTACTGCTACGAGAATAGAAGACCTAGAAAAATGATCCTGGTGTATATAAGAACTAGATATGTGATAATAGAGGGATTATAAATTGGAAAGAAGGGACAGTATTAGGAAACCGTGCTAGACTAATTATTTATCTTGTGGAGCATGGGTTACTATTATATTGTGATAAATTTTAGATAAACCAAAAGTCAAATGTTTTTAAAAGAAATAAGCTGTAGGAGAAGTAGAACATGAAGGCGAATGTTTCCTTTGTCTTAAGTGGGCATGGTCTTTCCAAGCATTAAAACAAAGGAAAAAACCATAATGGAAATGTTAAGTACTGTATCCAAAATTTAAAAGACATGACAGTAGCCATCCTAACAGGTGTGAAGTAGTAGCTCATTGTGGTTTTGATTTGCATTCCCTTGATGATTTCCTTGATATGGAGCACCTTTTTATATACTTTTAAACTATTTGTATGTAAATAGACATCTGGATAAGTATCTATTCAAGTCCCTGGCCAGTTTTAGAATTTGCGTTATTTGGGGTTTTTTGCTATTGAGTTGCAGGAGTTCCTTATATATTTTGGAAATTAATCCCTCGAAGACATTAGGCAAAGTGAAATAAGTCAGCCGCAGAGGGGCAAATAGTGCGTGAATCCTCTTATATGAGGCATCTAAAATAGTCAAAGATATAAAAGTAGGCAGGAGAATGATAGTTACCAGGAAATGGTGGGGCGAGAGAAGGGGGAGTTGCTGCTCAGTGGATATAAAATCATACAAGGTAAGCAAGTTCCAGAGATCTGCTGTAGAACAACATAGTGCCTACAGTTAACAGTCAGGTATTGAGTCTAGTCTGCCCTCCATGTGTGTGGGTTCCACATTTGCAGACTGAACCAACTGGATAGTAAATATTTGGGGGAAAAAAACAATAAAAAAGAATAATACAAAAGTAAAAATAGAAACTTTAAAGCAATGCAGTGTAACAACTATTTACATTGAATTGAATTCAGTATTGTAATACTAGAGATGGTTTAAAGTATATAGGAGGATGTGTATAGGTTATATACAAATACTGTGCCATTTTATACAAAGGATGAGCCTCATAGATTTTGGTATTCATGGGGGTCCTAGAACCAATCCCCAGCGAATACAGAGGGACTACTCAAAAATTTGTTATGAGGGTAGATCTCATATAAGTATTCTTACCACACACACGATCATGCATACACATAAGGACACAAGGAATCTTGGAGGTGATGGATATGTTTATTACCTGGATTGTGATGGCAACATGAGTGTATACATACATCCAAACTCACCCAGTTGTATACATGAATTACGTGCAGTTTTTTGTATACCATTTACACCTTAATAAGCTCAGGCGGGGCGGGGGAGGGGGAAGACACATGACAAGCTAGGGAAAATATTTGTAACCCAGTGTAGTTAATGTTTTCAGTATATAAATCAGGAGAAGTGAATATCCCAATGACAAAATGGGCATAGGGCATTTAAGAAAAGAACAAACCCAGTAAATGTTCAGCAAGATTCAACTCTGTGGGTAATTGGAGAAATGCAAATTAAAAGAAAGTTTTTAACCTAGTGGATTGTAAGGGGTTGCTCTTGGAGTCTTATACTGATTTCTGGCCCTTGTTTCCTAGTTACTAGCAAGTTACTTAGCATAAACTCCCAGAAGTAGAATTTTTGTGTCACTGGTTATGGACATTTTTAAGACTTGTTGTCTATTTTCCTTGAGCAGCATACAAAATTGCCCCCATTTCCCATACTGTGGTCAATGCTAGGTACTGTTCTTACGAAAGGCTTTTATTGATCACTTTGTGTATCAGCAGCTGTGCAAAGGAGTTTTTCCCCAGATACGGTATCTATTGAAATAAATCACTGTAAACCCTGGCAATTGGTATTCAGCTGTTGAACTGGCAAATGCTTTCTTGTATCTTAACATTGTGCTTGCTGCTTTCTCCTGCAAAAGGCAAGGAATCTTGATAGTCTGATAAAACAGAGACCATCATACTGGTACATTAAATTGATGCCATTATGCTAACTGGATCTTGTGAACAGAAAACACAAGCACACCTTAGATGCCTCAGACATATTTGTGCCAGAGAGTCAGAAACAAACCTTGTGGAAGCTTGAGGACCTTTCACATTAGGAAAGTTTCTAGTGGCCACAGGGTCTGGGAAATATTGGGATATCCCTTCTAAAGTGAGAGGGAAGTTGCTGCACCTTGTACCACACACTGTGAAGAAAGAGGAACAATGTGTGATGTGTTTGGATTTTGGAGCCAACATATTGGTTGGTCACATTTGGGCATACTATTTTGACCTATTTACTGCATAACCTCTAACACATTTAGTGGGGTACCACTAAAGTGTTAGTAAGGTTTGGATCTAGAAAAGACTCTGCAAAAGGTCCAGGCTATGACACAAGTTTCCCTATCACTTGGACATTATGACCTAGTAGACCCAGGTGACTGACTTAGGTGTCAGCTAAAGATTCCATGTGGTGCTTTTGGCAAGTCCCAGTAGAATTACAAGTAAGACCCCTAGACTTTTGGCTGTGCTGTCCTCTGCCACCAGCTATTCTACATTCACAAAAGCAGCTTCAGGCTTGCTACTGGGCCTTGATAAAGACTGAATGTCTGGTTATGAGATATACTGAGTTATTACAGGATCCAAATGTTAATCATGACCTGGGTGTTATCTCACATACACATCATAAAATTGGATTTGTATAGCTGCATTCCATTAGAAATAGAAGTAACACGTTTGATGCTGGACCCAAGTAGGTCCAGCAGGCACAAGTGAACTGCATAAGCGGGTGGTTCAAATTTCCATGTTATCTATTTCTGCTGCTTCACTGCCTCTCCCTCAACTTATACATCTTAGAAGAGAGGAGGAAAAACTGCAGGCCTGGTTTGTGGAAGGATTTTGTGCCAAGGATTTTACATACATTTAATTACCATGAATATTTGAGGTAGATCTTAATAATGCTTAGAGGGAGAAAAGGTTTGGACTTAGCTTAAATAAACACCTGTTAGGTTCCGTGTTTTTTCAGATGCCGAAAATACATTTCTCCCAGTTTGAATCTCACGACAGCATTGCTGGATATATAGATACGTGTTAGTTTATTTTGCAGAAGAGGATGCTGAGATTCAAAGAGGTAGCTTACCAACTACCTGATTCCAAGACTCTTTTTTTTTTTTTTTGAGACGGAGTCTTGCTCTGTCGCCCAGGCTGGAGTGCAGTGGCCGGATCTCAGCTCACTGCAAGCTCCGCCTCCCGGGTTTACGCCATTCTCCTGCCTCAGCCTCCCGAGTAGCTGGGACTACAGGCGCCCGCCATCTCGCCCGGCTAGTTTTTTTGTATTTTTTAGTAGAGACGGGGTTTCACCGTGTAGACCAGGATGGTCCCGATCTCCTGACCTCGTGATCCGCCCGTCTCGGCCTCCCAAAGTGCTGGGATTACAGGCTTGAGCCACCGCGCCCGGCCGCCAAGACTCTTTTTAATAGTATGCTGTCTCTGAATATTTAAGCTCCTGTTATGGGAGATAAGTATTTTATGTATGTGGCAGACATTTGAGTTTCATATTTGGGAGGTAGCTATTACGTCTGTTTTTCTGATAAGAGAGCTGTGGCTTAGAGGTTAGACTTGCTCATGATCAAATAGCTTAGTAAACATGAAGCTAAAAAATGAATCCAGACTTGTTTGGTACCAGACCTCTGGTCCATTCCCAGGATGCTGTACTGCCTTTATGGAGTTAAAAGAACAGGTGTAATAATCACTTCTCCCAGCTGCCATTCATTAACGGAAGTCTTCTCTCTCCCAGCCCCTATCCCTTTCCCTCCTTCCAGTTTCAGAAACTTGACTGTAAATACTTAATCCACTCCTTGTTACCTGACAAATAGGCCCATTCATCAGTAGAAGAGAGCAGAAATGTATGGAAATGGGAACCCCAAGAAAGAATGGAGTCCTAGTTCTACGAAGTTCAGAAACTCTTTACCACCTTACAAGTGAAGGGTTTTATGTTACAGAAAAATATAGCTAATGCTAATCTTCACCTTTAATTGTGAATTCACTAGGACTTTGCAGTCTCTGATTCAATATAACCTACCAGGCATTCTGGTTAACTTTCAGACCATGGTATAGATTCCTTAATTTTTTTTTTTTTAGATGTTTAATTTTTTATTATTACTGTTTTTGTTGTCTGTAACTTTCCAAATAGTTTGTCTGCACTTTTCCAAATAGTTTGTCTGCATCTACCTTTATCCAAGGTGTTTTTTTTTCTTGTTTTTTTTTTTTTTTTTTTTTTTTTTTTTGAAGGCCAGGTGGATTGTTGGGGAATAAAAACGTTTTCTCATGAGGTTTCCATTTTAATCCCAAGAGATTGTCTGGCACGTCTCGTTTTCTTAAGTAGTAAATCCTAGCAAAAGGAAAATTACTGTGTGAGCTTAAGGGTTCCTTTTCCGATTCTCCTTGTTTGCATCTCACTTATTCCAAAACATCTTTGTGAATACTTTTTTTTCTCAGCCTGCAGACTGCAGAGCCTTAATAGACAAACTCAAAGTTTGTAATGATGAGCAACTTCTCTTGGAACTGCAGCAGATCAAAACATGGAACATTGGAAAGGTATGTGAAGCCATGCTCCCAAAAGACAGGACTCAGTATACTAATACATCATTTTGTATGCTCTGATATGGAATAAGAAACCATAGTGGGATAGCCTCATTCAGCAATTACTTAATAAGCATCTAGCATGTGCCGCATGCCTAACATAGCTTTAAACCAGTGGCAAGGAAAATTTTGCTGGCTGAGGATGAGGAATTGATTTCACAGGTGATGCTTAAGAATCTCAATCACAGAATTCCTGTAGTTTGACAATATAAGTTTGAGATAATTTCTGGATTTTTAGTTCAGAAGAACTTTTATTAGATAACTCTGAAAAATGAATTTTTCTGATAAAATGGATTCTGGCAAGGATGGTTCTCTTGTCTTCGTAGATCTTAGAATATAACCAGAATTCTCCATCTAAAGACCTAGCTCTAGTGGTTTTATGGTGTCTAGTGGTGTTAGCACATATATCTAGATGGGTATGAAATGAACTCCAGCCTTTTTAGCTCAGAGTATGATCTTTCTCATATGGGCAAGGGTGGGACATGAACTTGTCTAGGTGTCATGCTCAGCAATCTCTTGTAACAAAGCTCAGTTAGAAAGCACCCATGTGGCGCTTCTACCTTATTCTTACATCTTCTTTTTCCTCCCCTCTCCAGTGCGAGTTGTATCACTGGGTGGACCTGTTGGACCGCTTCGATGGAATACTGGCAGATGCTGGACAGACAGTGGAGAATATGTCATGGATGCTCGTATGTGATAGGCCAGAAAGAGAGCAACTGAAAATGCTTCTCTTGGCTGTGTTGAACTTCACAGCCTTGCTCATTGAGTACAGCTTTTCCCGGCATCTGTACAGTTCCATAGAGGTAGGGGAGGTTAAAGCCTGTGTACTCTGTTCTTAAACTAGAATTGTGTGCATCCAGAAATAAGGAAATTGCCATTTCTCTCTATTGCTTCTTTCCTTTTCATTATGGAGCTCTGGGTTTTTCATTGTCAAAGATAATAGTAGAATGTTTCTTGGATATAGATATTATCCTTCATAGGGTTGATGGGAAGATTCTGTACTATCACCTTTGTTTTGCCTTTTCAAGATTCAAGAAATGAGTGAGAAATGTTATATATATAAAAGTATTTAAGGAAATTTACGTGAATTGATTTTTGCCCTAGGCTGTTAGATCAGCCCCACATTACTTTTAAATTGCTAGAAATAGTTTGATTTTTTCATCACATTAATGTACTTCTCTAAGTTTTAGTGTGCTGCTTTAAAGTCTCTCTGTATTCTGCCACACCCATCCCAAGATACATATTCATAGCATCCTTTGTGTCCTTGAAGAGTAAGGTGGGTGCAGCAGTCAGTGAGCTTTTCAGTTGGTTAAATATCACTGTAATAAGAAATTATTTTCTTTTTATAGAAGCCCAACTTGAGACTTTCTGTCATCATTAGTTAGGTGCCCTGTTAATTTTAGGTGTGTTTTCCTGCGTCTTCAGTAGAGAAACAGAATCAGAACAAACAACTTAAAATGGCTTAGGAAAAGAAGTGGGATAACTGAACTAAAGGCCTAATATACAGAGCTTTAAGTGGGAGGTAAATAGGCAGTCTGTTGAAGATGAAATAGATATGCTGCCCATGGAAGTCCATGGCCTTCGGTATAATTGGCAACTGGAAATGCCTTGGTTCATTTCTAGCTATATTACATATTGATTTTAATTCTGACCAAGTGCTTCAATGTATTGGTGAGTTTTAATTGTATTTAAAAGCCAAAGTAAGGCCAGGTGCAGTGGCTCATGTCTGTAATCCTAACACTTTGGCAGGCTGAGGCAGGAGGATCACTTGAGCCCAGGGTTTCAAGACCAGCCTGGGCAACATAGTGAGACTCCATCGCTACAAAAAATACAAGAGTTAGCTGGGCGTGGTGGTGCATGCCTGTAGTCCCAGCTGCTCGGAAGACTTAGGTGAGAGGATCGCTTGAACCCGGGAGGTCAAGGTTGCAGGGAGCTATGATCATGCCTTTGCACTCCATCCTGGGCAACAGAGAGACCCTATCTCCAAACAACAACAACAAAAAAAACCAAAGTAGTCACTCAGGTTCCTTATGAGTATATACTGTACTGTAACAGTTATATGTTACATAATTGCCACGAACTGTTGTGGATATCTTTAGCTTCTTTATGAAGGACCCTGTTTTAATTAATTTCAACTTTATGTTTGTTATGAAGGATACAGAAGAGAACATAAAATATCTTTCTTTCACAATAGTTTTAGTCCATTTAGAGACTTTATGTTCTTCTTGAGTCCCACATGTGTATTATATCACATTTGCCTCTTTTGTCTCTTTTCCTTCCTGTGGGAAAACCTGTGCAGTTTTGAACTACTGTTTACATTTTTTTACTTTTATTGCATTTTATAACTAACTGCCAGATTTTAAGCTCCTTGGGGGATAAGGTTGCATGTTGTAGATTATCAAATACATACATACATATACACACAGTTTTTTTTTTTTTTTGAGACAGAGTCTCAGTCTGTCGCCCAGGCTGGAGTGCTGTGGCGCGATCTCAGCTCACTGCAAGCTCTGCCTCCCGGTTCATGCCATTCTCCTGCCCCAGCCTCCCGAGTACAAATACTTACATATTTTTTGTATTACGTTACTAAACTTTTTGATAGCTTTGTAAATGTTGACAGGTACATTTTGTTTTGTTTTCAAGGCCAGTTGTGCCTGATACCTTGAGCTTTGTCCTTTTTTGTCCCTTTTAGCATTTGACAACTTTATTGGCTTCCTCTGATATGCAAGTGGTGCTGGCAGTCCTTAATCTCCTATATGTATTTAGCAAAAGATCAAACTACATCACTCGTCTGGGATCTGACAAGAGGACCCCGCTGCTAACTCGGCTACAACATTTGGCAGAGGTGAGTCTTGGGTGAAGAGTGGATGGGTGCAAAAATTAGAGCATATGATTCCTTTCAACAGGTGTTTCTCAGAGTGTTAAAATATATTAGAATCCCTAAGTTAACTTCACTGGCCTAATTGAGTTAGAACTATTGGTGCCCTCTTTTAAAACCTAAGTATTCTCAGTTGTTAAGTAATTTTGAAGGAATTCTTTAATCTCTGCTCACCAAACAAAATCTCTCTGTTCAAAAGTGGCAATTTCTCTTCTGAAAGGAAAGTTCAAAATTATATTCAATTCTGTGTGAGAAGGAAGTATAATGCAATAAGACGATCTAGATTTGAGTCCTGGCCCTGCGTACTAGCTCTCATACTGGTTTCCTCTTCTGGGAATTTAACATATCTACTTCAGGGTTGATTTAGAATAAAATGAATTATGGAGTACTCAGTGCTGTGATCAGTAAGTAGTAGTGATTGTAATTGAAGCCAAAAGCTCTCATATAAAAGTTCAGCTCTACCAAACTATTGTCCTGTGTTCCCGGAGACAATTTCTTAATATATACTTAGGTTTGAGAGGTAACCCACTGTTGGAAAGCTTTCTTAGAAGAAAAGTGTTATGGCTGGCTTTTTAAAAGCGTATTTAATGATTACCTCAAAGTAATTCAAGTTTTCAGGCTAATTTAGGTGCCATGATTACTTATAAATTAGTTTTGTATAATTATAAATATAACATGTATTTTGAAAATTCTAGGAAAATATAGACAAAATGTCAATCACCTATAATTCATCCCTATGAGACTTCCCTTAAAGTTGGAGCATTTTTTTCTTGTATTTGGAAATACGTGTATACAAGCATGCAACCTGTTTTCTTAAGATACTGTAAACATTTCCTCCTCCTGTTAAAAACCACAAGGAGGTTTAACATTGGATTCCCAAGTCACAGTTAAAAGGAAAAAGGAACTATTACTCAATAGATGCTTCCAAAGCATTTGATAAAATTTATCACATTAACAAAAGCTTCATATAAACTTTAAGAAACTAGAGTTATCTACCAGAAGTCATAATGGGGGAGCTGAGGCATTTCCATTGAATTCATAAGTCACACAAAAATATCAGACATTAACTTCTGTCATTTACATTTGTAGTACAGATGCTAATCAACAGAAAAGAAAGAAGCGAAGAATACATATTAAAAAAGAAAATTTGGGCTGGGCATGATGGCTTCATGCCTGTTATTACTGGCACTTGGGGAGGCTGAGGCAGGCAAATCGCTTGAGCCCAGGAGTTTGAGACCAGCCTGGGCAACATGGCGAAATCCCATCTCTGCAAAAAGTACAAAAATCCGCCAGGTGTGGTGGCACACACCTGTGGTCCCAGTTACTTGGGAGGCTGAGGTAAGAGGATCACTTGAGCCTGGGAGGTGAAGCCTGCATTGAGCCAAGATCGTGCTACTGCATTCTAGCCTGGGCGACAGAGTGAGACTGAGACTCTGTCTAAAAAAGAAAAGAGAATATTTGTTACTATTTGCATGTAGGTGATGAGTCTCTTTGTTTCTTGGGGAGATAATATTATTACAACTAGTAAAAGCACAGTGAGATAGCCAAGTAAGAGATCAATATACAGAAACAGATAGCTCCTCCGTGTATTAATAGTAACCAATTAGAAAATGATTAGTGAGGCCGGGTGTGGTGGCTCACGCCTGTAATCCAAGCACTTTGTGAGGCCGAGGCAGGAGAGCGAATCACCTGAGGTCAGGAGTTTGAGACCAGCCCGGCCAACATGGTGAAACCCCGTCTCTACTAAAAAAATAGAAAAATTAGCTGGGCGTGGTGTTGGGCACTTGTAATCCCAGCTACTCAGGAGGGTGAGGCAGGAGAATCGCTTGAACCCGGGAGGCAGAAGTTGCAGTGAGCCTAGATCATGCCACTGCATTCCAGGCTGTGTGACAAGAGTGAGACTCTATCTCAAAAAAAAGAGAAAATGATTGGTGAAAAGACCCCATTCACAGTATGAGCAAAGATTCTGTCTGTAAAATAAGTCACATTGGCTAAAACTGTAAATTTTTTTTTTTTTATTTTTTGAGACGGAGTCTCGCTCTGTCGCCCAGACTGGAGTGCAGTGGCCAGATCTCAGCTCACTGCAAGCTCCACCTCCCAGGTTCACGCCATTCTCCTGCCTCAGCCTCCCGAGTAGCTGGGACTACAGGCGCCCGCCACCTCGCCCGGCTAATTTTTTGTATTTTTTAGTAGAGACGGGGTTTCACCATGTTAGCCAGGATGGTCTCGATCTCCTGACCTTGTGATCCACCCGTCTCGGCCTCCCAAAGTGCTGGGATTACAGGCTTGAGCCACCGCGCCCGGCCTAAAACTGTAAATTTAAGGGGAGTTAATGTAGAAGGTTGTGTAGTAATAACTGGTGGGGAAAGAATTCTTAAAATCCCCATGGCATAAACCTAAAATTAAAATTTTGAATATTATATTTAAAAATATACTTCCTGACAGAAAACACATAACTCCAGGCTACTCCTTAGGCCCTTACACTGGAATATAAATCAACACACTGCTTCCTTCATCAAGAAAAATGTCAGTTGTACTAACTAGTATAGTTACCAATGTAGTTAAATAACATTCTGGTACAACCTCATTTTGTCCTGGACCAATAACACTTGCAAACAATTGGTGTAATGGCAAGCAGCTGGTCTGCAGGCAAAATTAGGCAGCACTTCGTACAACAGAAGTTAACAGACCCATGGTAGATTGAAAATGCTTAACAATGTTTTAAAACTGGAAAGGGACTGCTAATGTAGAATATTCAAGGAACTCTTTCAGATCAACAAGGATGAGCAAAGGATATGGATAGGCAGTTTATAGAACAGGAAATTCATGTGAGTAGATGCCCAGACTCAGTAATTAGAGAAATAAAAATAAAACAAGATACAGCTTTGTAAGCATTCGATTTGCAGAAATTTCTTAGAAAACTATATAATGGTAAGTGCAGGCAGGTATGTGAAGCTATGGGAACCCTCATGCATTGTTGATAGGAGTGTAGACTAGTTCTCCTGGGTGTATATTTCAAAGATGAGATCACATCATTTCCATAAACGTGATCTCTGTCCGAATATTGCATCATCATTTGTGGTAGTGAGGAGTTGGAAGCAGCCTTGGTATCCATCATTAGTAGGTATTCAAATAAGTAAAATGAGGCACATGCACACTATGGAGTATGTAGCACTTAGAAGCAGTGGCCCAAATAATACAGCAACATCGATGGCTTCTAAACATAGTGGTTCGTGCATAAAAAAGTAAAAGCAACAATTTTCATTGCTCAGTACCATTTCTGAAACTTAAAAAGATGTACACAATGCAACATATAGTTTCAAGAAAGAAAAATTAACAGACATCAAAAGTTATACCTTTGATAGAAGGGAATCTGAATGGGCAATAATGGGACAGATACATGAACAAATACAGTAGTCTCCCCTTATCCGAGGTTTCGATTTCCATGGTTTCAGTTACTTGCAGTACAGTACAATAAGATATTGAGAGAGAAGCCACATTCACATAACTTGTATTATAGTATATATTAAACTTTATCATCAGTATGTATATATAGGAAAAAAATATGTGTGTGGGGGGTGTATTATATAGGGTTTGCCACTACTTGTAGTTTCGGGCATCCCCTAGGGGTCTTGGAATGTATCCCTATGGATAAGGGAAAATAAATCTTAACAGCAGTATTTAAGATCTGTTAGACCAACACGAAACCTTTACTTGCAGATTTAAAGGATGGTCTAAATAGAGACCAGTAACATTTTTTAAGTGGGAAGACTTAATATGGTAGAAGCCCTTTAATGAAATTAGGACCGATGATTGGTAGTTTAAATATTTTAAAAATCTTGTTAAAGCAGGAAATGTTTAAAAAGTCATTTATACATATGATTTTTTAAAAACAAAAATAATTCCCTTTCCCATCTTATGTGGGGCCAAAGACTTAGTAAGAAGCAGTCTGTTTTCTGACATAAACTACAACTATAATGTGTGATTACTTTATGGAGTTGCACTGATGTGAAGAAAAGGAACCTGCATACAGGATTCTAAATTTTTTAGAGTTTACTCCTGAATCTTTTCATACTTTGACACTTTTTATTTTAGCATCTTGTCTTTTAGATGAATATTTTGCAAAATATTCAACTTAGTTTTTGTGAAATAATTCCCTTTCTCATTTAAATCAGTCAGTCAAATTGAGTGGAAGTCTGTTAATAGCATCAACTGAGACACAAATAAATGTCTGAGAAAACACTGATAATCAGGGTGAGTTGCTGTATCAGATAATATCATAAAGCTGTAGTGATTTTATTATAAAGCCAAGTTTTTATCATAAGGCTTTTTATCATTAAGCCAGTTTTGTAATTGGCGCAGGAATAGACAATACATCTGCAGAATGAAAGAGTATGCCTTATGTTGCTTATATCAGAACAGTGGGACAGTAGGCTGAGGGAAAAATGGGTTTAGAACTTTTCTTCACACTTGACATAAATCCTAGAAACATATTTAGAGGTAAATACAGGTGACTTTTAAGATCTTTGGTAAAGAAGAGTTTGCTAAGAAAGTTAACAGACCTAGAAGTCATTAAAAATACAGCTTTGATCATGTTAATTTGGTTATTTGTATAGGGCCACAGTAGCATCTGAATTCACATCTTACCACTCTACTTTTAGGCTGATAGAAACACACTGGTATTTCATACTTTAATTAAATGTTCTGACAATTTAAGTAGAAGTTAAAATGTAAACTGTTTTTGGTATAAATGGCTCACATATGTAAAGTATGAGGGGTTTGTTTCTTTGTGTTGTTTTTTTTTAGGTAATTCAGATCCAGTTGTTTTCTTCCTTTGGATGATGTTACCACAGAAAGGACTGCTTAAATGATTGCTTTTTTGTCCCTTTGCATTTTTGACACTTCTTACCTTTGACAGGCTTGCTGCTTTTTGCTCTGAATTGATCTAAAGAGATTGTAGATTGAAGGTTAATTTCTAGTCCTGGACAATTTGTAATCTTGACAGGTGCCTTACATTGCAGCCTTTGTTAATAGATTTGTGTGTTTGGTGCTTTGCAATAAAAGATTTTTACAGGTTTTTGAGGTTTAGAGATAATTAGGTATTTAGTAATGGTACCTCCAATACTAATACCCCTCATTAAAATTTAAAAATTTCATATTTCTCTAAAATGTAAAATTTCTCTAAAAACTTGACTTGTTCATGTGGACTTCTTTTATTTATGTATTTATTTTTTTGAGACAGTCTCACTCCATTACCCAGACTGGAGTGCAGTGGCACAGTATCAGCTCACTGCATCCTCAGCCTCCTGGGCTTAATTGGTCCTCCCACATCAGCCTCCTGAGTAGCTGAGACTACAGGCATGCACCACCATGCCCGGCTAATTTTTTATATTTTTTGTAGAGATGGGGTTTCACCGTGTTGCTCACGCCGGTCTCCAACACCTGAGCTCAGGTGATCCTCTCGCCTTGGCCTCCCAAAGTGCTGGGATTACAGGCGTGAGCCACTGTGCCTGGCCTTGTGGGCTTCTTTAACAATGCTCATAGAAATCTTGGTTCATGTCTCTTCAGTCTTTTCAGGCAACTTCCTTTGCAACAAACACATTCACTTGCATGTGTTTAAGAACCTGGATTTGGACGTGAAACCTACTTTTGCCAACAAATCACATTAACCTGTTTCTGTGTCTGTGAATTGGGGGTTACAATATCTACCTCATAGTTCTTTTAGGATCAGAGTAAAGGAAGTCATAAATAAAACCATGCCATCATGTTGGAAGTACTTAATAAACAGGAGCTGTCATTTATAGATGGATGTCAACCAGAGAAACTACATGCCATTCTTTTGTATTTGCTTTCTTTTAAAATGTTACACACACATTATTTTATAAGTGCATGCATATTGTCACATGATTATTTTCAGAACAGCCTTTTCCTTCTTGGTTTACCTCCCCGTAACCTCAAGCGTTTTCTCTATATATTATCTTCATATTATATTGACTTGTTGAGGGTGTTTTTGTCCTTTAGTTACAAATGCAGGATACCTTGCATCCTTGTTTTCTTATTTCGGACCTTGTTAAAAAATCACTTTAAAGTCATCTGTACAGCTATAGGGTTCTTTTGATGGCTGCATAGTAGTCCACGCTTTGCATGTACCATATTTTACTCAACTTCCCTATTGATGCATGCTCATATTTGTTATGAATGATGCAATAAGCAATCTTATATATATTAAGCAATCTTATATATGCACTTAGTTACTGATACATTTAATATATTATAAGGGATGATATGGAGATCATATGATAGAGTCCCAGAAATCTCAATGTGTATTTTTTGGCACTTCACTGATCAGTAGTGATTTTGAGCATCTTTATGCTTGGCCATTAGGATTTGTTCTTGTGAAAGGTTTTATTTATATCTTTTGTCCATTTTTCCATTTGGTTACTTTTTCCTGCTCTAAAAAACCATATTGGAGATATTAGTCCTTTGTCATCTTAAAAGTATTTTTTCCCCTAAATCTTCATGTATATTGTCTTCGTTTATTGTATTTTTGTATATGGTGTTTTCAAAAATGGTTCAGTCAGTGCATTTATATAAAAGATTGAGGCCGGGCGCGGTGGCTCAAGCCTGTAATCCCAGCACTTTGGGAGGCCGAGGCGGGCGGATCACGAGGTCAGGAGATCGAGACCATCCTGGCTAACACGGTGAAACCCCGTCTCTACTAAAAAAATACAAAAAAAACTAGCTGGGCGAGGTGGCGGGCGCCTGTAGTCCCAGCTACTCGGGAGGCTGAGGCAGGAGAATGGCGTAAACCCGTGAGGCGGAGCTTGCAGTGAGCTGAGATCTGGCCACTGCACTCCAGCTTGGGTGGCAGAGCGAGACTCCGTCTCAAAAATAAAATAAAATAAAAGATTGAATATTGTGTTTTGGTCTTTATGAAAAGTGACTTTGGATGTGGTGTCTTTCCTCATAGTAGTTTTTTAATGACTAAGTCAACCCAGTGATGTGGGCTAATTGTGAATGTGAACAGTGATTAGTTAACTACAGATTTAGGGAAAATTTTCCAGAAAGGCTTGTTGAACCAGTTGAAAGCCAGTTGGCTGGCTTTCGTGAAGGTATGGTATACTCTAGGTCTAGTAAACTTCAGCATGCATCAGAATCAGTTTATTAAAAAATATATTAGTCTTCCTCACCTCCATCCCACCTAACTCCTGAGTTTCTGATTCATTAGGCCTGGAGTGGGCCTCAGAATTTGCATTGCTAAAAAGTTCCCAGGTAATACTGATACTAACCTGCTGGTCCAGGGAGAACCACTGGCCTAGTCTATTCTGTTGAGTAAAGTTACAAACTTTTACCAAGTTCTTATAATTCCATCTTAGAAAGCGTCAAGCCTTTTTCCTGATGTCTGAATATTTAGCAAATCCTGTCTAGTGTGAGGTAGTGTTGTATATGCCCCTGTGGCATAATGAATATAGTTATTTATGGGATATCTACTTAAGTGCTAGGATGTTACAGTAACACTACCAGGTAGGTGAATACCATGAGGCTCAGAAGTTACTTATGTTATTTTTGGACAGTCCCCGGGCTCCTTGCTCCTGCTAAAATGTGAAGAATAATATCTCCTCTTCCTGTCTTAGGCATTTGGGGATTCTATGAGCATGGTCATGTTCGTTTTTTTAAATAAAAACAAGCTTACTTAGTACTTGAGAAAGCAAGATAAATAGATAATAATAAGAATAATAAGGACAAAGAACTAGTGTTACTCTGAATAGTACTGACTAATAAGTACCCTAGAATCTTAACATTTAATATTGATTTTGTTGGAAGCAAAACAAACTTGTCTTCCTGATAAAAATATGTGCTTGGTGTTTTAACTTTGGAAATGTGTACAACAAAATTTATCATAATTGTGTATCTACTCATTTTGGTATATTTTCTTAGTCTTTATCTTATGAATATTTCTTTACAAGAAACATTTCTTTATATTTCATATAATGGTATTAGCTCATAAATGTAACAACACCACAGACTTGCATGAGTCATGTTTGAGTTGGCAGAGTATTTTAAGGATCTCGGCTTACCAAAACTCTCTAATTAAAGGTGCTTGTTTTTTATCAGGTTGCAAAAGTTGGCAAGAAAGATTTTGTGGTGACACTAATAAAAGTAGTCAATTAGTTGGAATAACAGAAGAAACAAAAGGAATATAATTGTGTGGATACACAGCCTTTCAAGCTTATTCCTTACTTTATGGTTTTCAGCAAGTTGCATGTGTCTTAGTCTTCACCAGCTGTCCTGGGAAGAGCCAAGAAAATATTGAAAATGTAATGAAGTACTTATTAGGTATTAAACCATTTTATAAAGCTGTAGTAATTTAAATAGTGTGGTAATTAAGGGTGGAATTGACCAATCAATAGGTTCCAGAAGCAGATCCAATGTGTAGAAATCGAATTTATGGTTAAGATGGCATTTCAGATTAGCAGAAAAAGAATTGATTATTCAAATAAGATGGTGTTGTAAAAACTGGCTCACTCTTTGGGAGGCAATTAAGCTAGATTCTACTTCATCACAGTAAAATTAAGAAAAAGCTAAAATGTTAAAAACATGAAGTTATACAAGCATTAAAAGAAAGTATAACTGCATGGTTGTATGCTGCTTGATGTGGCAAGGTATTTTCAGGAATGAGACTAATGCCATGAAAGAAGAAATTGATTCCATTACAGTATGATTTTTACCTTCTGTGTGTGAATATTTTAGGTACTGTCAATTGTGCCATCTATGGTTATCTCGATTTACTTCACATTTTTCTTCTTAGGTAATTTCCAGTTTTTTTCTGCGGTAAATTATGCTACAGTGAATATCTTTAATACATGAATATTTGGCCATATTTAGCACCAGGTGTTTGTTACCTTTTTTGGGTCTCACTCTGTTGCCCGGGCTGGAGTGCAGTGGTGCAGTCTTGGCTCACTGCGACCTCTGCTTCCCGGGTTCAAGCCATCCTCCCACCTCAGCCTCCCTAGTAGCTGGGACTACAGGCGTAGACCACATGCCTGGCTAATTTTGTATTTTTAGTAGAGACGGGGTTTCACTGTGTTGGGCAGGCTGGTGTCGAACTCCTGACCTCAGTTGATCCGCCTGCCTCAGGCGTGAGCCTGTTAACATATTAATGAATGTCGAACCTTGTACTTTACAGATTCTTGTCTCATTACCTTAAACTTGCCTAGTTGTTTTAAACTTCTGATTATTTTTTAGAGTTCTGATGGACTTGAATTCTGACGGTCAGTTTATTCACTGTTTTTGTGAAGGCGTGGGCTTATGGAGTTCCCCATTCTGCCATTTTCACTGACATCATTCCTAGTAGAACATTCTGTTTTTAAACAGCTGGGAGTGGGGGATATACATATCGGTGTCCAGGCAGACTTTCTCACTTAGGTTTTCATTAGAGAAGTAAGCCCTAATGCCCTAAGGTATCCATTATTAATGTAGCAAAATGACTTCTCTCTTGTGTGTCTAAGGTGGTGCTAGTTATGTACTATTCTTTGGAGAATAAAAGATTACTCACCATATTCTGTGTTTCATACATGATACCTGGGTTGAGAAACGCTGCCAGTAGGTCAAGTGTAGTTTGAGAAAGCGTGTTTCTCATGGGATAGTCAGATGATGTTTTATTTATTTATTTATTTATTTACAGGTTTAGAAATTGCATTCTATAGTACGTACCTTTGTGAATGGCACCTTCGGTGATTTATACTGTTTTTGAGACTTTGGCAAGTAGTGATATAATAGCATTTAACAAAGAGGACACAACTTAGATGTAGAGAGAGAACCATGTTAGTTCATGGTGGCAGCCCAGATCTGAGGTGATTGGGACCCACACTAGACGGGAATAAAATGAAGACACAAAATATAAGTAGCATTTTGTGCTTCAATCATGCCAGACTTAAAAACGTGATAATGCTTGGCTGGAAAAGGTGGCTCACAGCTGTAATCCCAGCAGTTTGGGAGGCCAAGGCAGGAGGATCACTTGAGGCCAGGAGGTTGAGACCAACCTGGGCAACATATAGCAAGACCCCTACAAACATTCTAAAAATGTAGCCTGGTGTGGTGGTAGCATATGCCTATAGTCCTAGCTATGTGACAGGCTAAGGCAGAGGATCCTTTGAGCCCAGGAATTTGAGGCTGTGGTGAGTTGTGATTGTGCCACTGCACTCCTCTCCAGCCTGGGCAACAGAGGGAGACTTGTCTATCTCTCTGTCACACTCTCTTCATATATAGCTACATATATATATATAATTTTTATTTTTATATATTTATATAAAATTTACATATTTATAATTTTAAAAATTATACAAAATGTATCTTTATATGAAATTTGTTTTATATTTGTAATATAAAAATCTCTTTTCAGTTTGACATGATAAATTAATTTGTTTCAGATGATACCTCATTTCTTTCACTTTGTCAATTGTTTGCCTGAACTATATGCCTTGCCCCATGAGGCAGGGAGATATATATATTTTACATATATAAATACATATTTTATGTAATGTATGTAAAATGGTTATATATATAATTTAAAAATAAAAATACGATAATGCTCTTAATGTTAAAATGATATTTTAAAGGCTGTTGAAGATGCAGGCTAGGTAGTGAGACTATATGACAGTAGTTTTGTAGTTAGAAGCCAGTTGAGCCATTCCCCCATTATCTCAGGGGCTTGTTGATGAGTTTTTAGATTTGAGTGGCAAAGTACAGTAGTAATAAGTAAGGCAGAATTTTCTGCCTTGTAACTCAGCTAATGCCAAAAAGAGAGGAACTGGAAAGCGTGATTCCTCCCTAGTGCGGAAGGTGAGTAGGCAGAGCCTCAGGCAAGGCCTGGTGGAACATGACCGACCTGTCAGCATACGTGACTACAGGGGTGTGGAATACAATGACTGGCAGTTGCTGCTTGAGTTCTTCCTAGGAGCATCCTCACTGAACAGTGAAATTGATCTCATTGAAGAAATCACCTTTAGACAGACCATCTTGCCTTGAGTCTTAAGTTCTTATTTCTGTTCTTTTTTTCCTCTCGTTTGACTTTCACATTGGATGTCTTCTCAACATTATGTTCCAAGCAGCCACACACTCTTAAATATATATATATATGTGTGTGTATGTGTGTGTGTATACGTACGTAGAGAGAAAGAGAGCTAAGGTCTCACTCTGTTGTCTAGGCTGGAGTGCAGTGGCGCACAGTCACCATAAGCACTGTCTTAACACTATCTTTTTCCTTTTTCAAGAGCTGGGGTGGAAAGGAGAACGGCTTTGGACTTGCAGAATGTTGCAGAGACTTGCATATGATGGTAAGTAACTCTTTGGGATATGAGTGTCTTTTGGCAGAGCTGTTTTCCTCTCTATGAACCTTACTTTACAACGAATTGTGGTATATGAAGTGGCTCCTTCACATCAAGACCTTTGAGGAACCTAAGATCAGTTCAGACATAGCTGAGCCACATCTATAGGAAGCAGTCTAGCAGTGCTTGGGCTCTTGATATGCTGGCGGTAGATAAAAAATCTGAGAAATAGAGTGTGTGTTCATACCCAGTTCTTGAGTAGGTAGCTGTATTTGTTGAATTGATTTTAATGTGATTTTTTTAAATCCCAGAAAGTATGTTTGCTTGCATTCTCACACTGTATCAGAACTCTGGACAGTGTGGTGTGATTTAGGAATGGCTGCTTGGAGAGCAATTCTACCATTAGGTTTATTGAGAACTTGTAATGTTTTATGTGCTTTCCTTGTTTATCTCTCTGCCTTTCACCCATGCTTAAGTTATTAGCTCAGGCCATCCTCCTTTCTGCTTTGATATGTTGCTGTGGAGCTACAAAACACAATTTGGTTTTCAATAATTATTTTGCATCTGGAAGCAACTGTATTTTCCACGTGGAATTTGTCTTGTCAGTTTGTCATGTTTAGCACAAATGGCTACAGTGAAATTTAGCCTATTTATCTTAGCAAGCCTTTTCCTAAAAAGAATTGCTCTTTTCTGGTCTCAGAAAACCACAGATTAGATCAAGTTACTTTCCCACGTTAGCTGGCATACTTTTCTTTAGTGATTATTTTATGAAGAGATATCGGGTAATATAGTCGGCAAGTGTTGTCTGTTTAATAATCAGAACTACATAAATCTTGAAGTATATTCAGAGTTTGGAATTCTAATTATGACAACATAAAGGTTGACATGTACTTTAAAAGGAAGTTATATATATACATGTTAAAAAATTCAGAGTATAAAGAGGTATGCAGTGGTAACTTTTTAATTTTCCAGAGTCAACCACTGCTAGTGGTATCTTTCAGTGAGATGTTTTAGTGGGCACTCTGCTGTTATCTTAATTTTGTTCATCATGTAGCTTTTCTGGAGTTAAAGAGAATGTTTTTTCAGGGTCTGATTTATATTGTCTTGGTGTCTACCTGTGCAGAAAAACATACCATGAGAAGTGGTATAGAATGGTATAGAAGGAAAGTGTTTGAAGAATTATGAAGACATGCCTATGAGGCATACTTTGAATAAAATATTTCAGAAGGCTGATGATAGATACAAGGTTTTCGTAAGAATGTTCTTTTCCATTCTTTAGCTGGTTTCTGAACCCTGGTATTTGTTCTCCATCCTTTCTTGGATTCTTATTCATTACTGCTTGGCAGTCTTGCCCTTCTTTTCCCCCTTGGGAATAGCCACAGTCAAAATTGATCTCTTGCAAGAAAGGGAAACTAGAAATTTGTAAGTATGAAATGCAGAAAGTTTGGGAGCTCTGGGCTCTATCCTTTTGATTCTGTTTGAAAAGTCTCATCCTATCTGAGCTCTGCCCTAAGACAAACAAACAGTTAAAGGTACTGTAAGTACTGAATGTACTGCTTGTTCTTCTGCCATAATAAGTTGAACAAGTGGCTAGGACTTTGAGGGAAGATGTGGGGGATAATGTTTATAATCAGTTGAAACTCAGTGTCTGATTCTTTGATGTGCTTTATACACAGAAATATCCACCCAGTGCAACTACACTACACTTTGAATTCTATGCGGATCCTGGGGCCGAGGTCAAAATTGAGAAAAGGGTGAGTCTGATTCAGATTTGTTCTGACAAAGTCTATAGTTTACGGTAACTGGGATTGCCTCTTCTAGAACTCATCAGTTAAATGAAGAAATGGTTTTGAGCTACACTGCTGCCCTCGCAAACTATAAATATACCTAGCAGCTCCTTAGGGGTGTTAATTGCATCCCCAACTCTGATAAGATTGGGTCTCATGTTGGGGGCTGCCAAAAGATGGAAGTCCCATCCGTTATGAGTCACTGCTATGACCTATGTGCTTTTCCCACAGTCTCTCAGAATTCCAACATGTAGTATAGTAGTATGAATGGTGATGGCTCAAGTTTCTCTACTTAGGAAGCCTGTAAAAGTCTTTATATATTGTGGATAGTGTCCTGCCTAAATTATCTGGTCATTCTGTATTGTTTGAGGGGTGCTAAAGAGTTTGGTTTAGAAGTAGCTTAGTGAAAATATAATTTCTCTTCTACCTATACTGTTAAATAAATAAATAAATAATATTTCTAGATTAATTGCCTTGAAAGCAACTCTAATACATGTTCAAAGAGAAACCATTTTCATGAATTCGGTCTTTGCTATGAATACTGAAGCTATGGAGATTAAGTCAGTGGAGGGTTAGAAAAGGACAAAGAAGAATATGAAAGGTGACTGGCTATGTGCATTATAGTTTGATACTACTGGTTTTAAAGGAGCTTTCCTAAGAATATTCTATATATAAGATGGATGTTTTGGAGGACTCTCAAGTTACCTTGATTTTAAGAGCATTCACTTAGGCTTCAACCTGTCAGGTGACATCTTGGTTTTCAGACAGCCCTTGGAGCTCTATGGCAGGGGAAGCTAGAGTGTTCAGTGACTCCTTACAGCTCTCTTGTCTTTTTTAATTTTAGACAACTAGTAACACACTACATTATATTCACATAGAGCAACTTGACAAGGTAAGAGGAATCTTTGACTCTTGGCTGATTCCTTAATGTTTGGTTCACTTTTTGTTCCTAACTGTATCTTTTTTTCTAATGTAGATTTCAGAAAGCCCTTCTGAAATCATGGAATCTCTTACCAAAATGTACAGCATTCCTAAGGATAAGCAGGTATGATTTGGCTTTAAAATATCCACAGGATGTGGTTGTTATCTAAATAGATTGATGTGTCCTGGGGTGGGAGATTGCATAGCAGAAAGAATGTCAGCTTTGGAGTCATACCATGGGCAAATTGTTAGCTTCTCTGAGCCTTAGTTTCCTCGTCTTTTATGAGGTAACACTTAATAACTTCCTAGGTCCTTATGAGGGTTTGAGGAAAACATGAACTACCTCACTGTGAGCAGCTAATAAGTGGTGGTAGCTTTCTCAACACTTTGGATACCAAAGGAGAAAACGTTTAGTTGTGTTGTTTTTTGAGTTAGCTCTCATAAAGAGTATTCACCTTCTTCATTGATGTTTTTAAAATATAGGTCTTATCTCTCTACAGATGCTGTTATTTACACACATACGATTGGCCCATGGCTTTTCTAATCACAGGAAGCGATTGCAGGCAGTTCAGGCCAGGCTGCATGCAATATCTATATTAGGTAAGAGAAGAATACTTCAATTACCAGGCCCTATTAGACAGTTTGGGCCTGATTTCCCTTGAACATTCATCTTTGTTGCTATGAGTCCTATTATAGTTAACTAGGTAGCAACTTAAATACTTCCACCCCTCCCAGTATTCACTGTATTTATTCATTATCCTTGAGCTTCTTAATGTTGGACCAGAAAGAGGGTATAATGATGTTCATTGACATGTCACCTGGGTTTATTCTTGGTATTCGTCTCTTTTTTTTTTTTTTTTTTTTTTTAATAGGTATGCTTGTAGCTATCGCTCACTGTTCCCCTACTCTTTCTCTTGCCATTGTGTCTTCCTCCTCTCTCATCCTTTCAGGGGTATCATTTTGAAGTAAGTCAGAAAATATTCAGTAGTCAATACTGTGTATTTAACTTCTTTTACTGTGGCACAGTAGAATGGAAAACACGTGGTTTTGGAATCAGTCCTGTACTCTGGCCCTGATTCTGTAGATTATTAGCTACTTTTATCCTCTCATCCTCAGCTTACTTGTTTAATATTGAGATACTGACCTTAGAGGTTGGTTAGTCTCAAGATTAAATGAAAACCTAGAAAGCAATCTAGCACAGAACAAGCACATAGAAGGTATAAAATGGTAACCATTGCTATTATTATTGACGTTCATTATGTTATTACTTGCCTCCTCTTTTAAACTATGAGTTCCTTGGCATGAAATTCTTGCTCTTTTATGTGTACTCATACCTAGTATGATTTCTGGCATGTGAGTGGGTGCTCAGGAAATCTTTGTTGAAAACTAAATGAATATGCTCAAATCCCATTAGTTTATGCTTCAGGGTACTGTGTCCGGTATTACCTCATTGTGGAATTCATTGAATGTGAATTACACACATTCTCAAGTTTTACTACAGTGTCACACGAATTTCTGACTTACTCTGCAATGGTCCATAAATTCTCTTCTTTACAAGTGTTTACAGTAAAAGCAGAAGCATAGGAAGAGGCTAAAATGAAAATCTTATATCCAAGGCATAATGAAGTTATATTGAATAGTAATGTTATGAAAAATTAACTCAGAACTTTTCCTATTTCCATCCCCCAAAATTCTTTCTCGAGACTAATAATACCTTTAGTAGCGGAATCTGTCAGTTCAGTGTCTATTTAGAGCTTATCACTTGTATTGGATCCAGTCCTTCAGAATTTAATTTGGTGATGATTCTGCCCTCCATTGCTGGTTGGGAATGGAATTCTTCCCCAGAACCTATAGATACCAAAAAGTTTGTCATTGGGCAGTGGCTTGACCACTGCCTTCTTGCCTAAAGTGTTTGTTTCTCCTTTTGCAGTGTATTCCAATGCCTTGCAGGAATCAGCAAACAGTATCTTGTATAATGGCTTGATAGAGGAGTTGGTAGATGTCCTTCAGATAACGGATAAGCAGCTTATGGTAAGTATTTACAGGTTGAGTAACCCTTATCTGTAACACTTGGGGCCAGATGTGTTTTGGATTTGAGGTTTTTTTTGGGGGGGGGGGGATTTGCATATACATAATGAGATATCTTGGGCATGGGACTCAAGTTTAAACACGAAATTCACTGATGTTTCATATACATATTATATACATAGTCTGAAGGCAGTTATATACAATATTTCAAATAGTTTTGTCCATGAGGTCAGGTGTGGAATTTTCCACTTCTGGCATGCAGGTATTCCCAAAGTTTTGGATTTGGGAATATTTCAGATTTTTGAATCAGGGATCCTGCATTAATGTTGTCTGTATACCAGGCTTATGCTTGTTTGCCTTTTGGTTTTTTTTTTTTTTTTTTTTTTTGAGGCGGAGTCTCGCTCTGTCGCCCGGACTGGAGTGCAGTGGCCAGATCTCAGCTCACTGCAAGCTCCACCTCCCGGGTTTACGCCATTCTCCTGCCTCAGCCTCCCGAGTAGCTGGGACTACAGGCGCCCGCCACCTCGCCCACTAGTTTTTGTATTTTTAGTAGAGACGGGGTTTCACCGTGTTAGCCAGGATGGTCTCGATCTCCTGACCTCGTGATTCGCCCGTCTCGGCCTCCCAAAGTGCTGGGATTACAGGCTTGAGCCACCGCGCCCAGCCTGCCTTTTGGTTTTTCCCAGAGGGTTAGAAAGAACTCCCAGTACTTCCCTCTTTGGGTATTAAACTGCAAAACTAACAAATACTAGGTTTTCATTGTTGCTGTCAGCAGACCTCCATCCCCTCAAGCAGTTGCCAGTGGAATGACTTATATTTTAAAGTCTGGATATTAGCGACTGGAACTTGGTTCAGTCGTCTTATTATATTTGACACATTATGTGTTTGCCTTCTAATTTAATAGGAGATTAAAGCAGCTTCTTTACGAACATTAACATCAATTGTCCACTTGGAGAGAACTCCCAAACTCAGCAGTATTATTGACTGTACTGGAACTGCCTCCTACCATGGATTTTTGCCAGTGCTTGTAAGGAACTGTATCCAGGCTATGATTGGTAAGTTTTGATGGTGATTGATTATCTTAGGCAAAAAGAAACCTTTGCCCTCTGCCTTTGTCTTTTTTAACATCCTGCCCACTTAACAGCAATTTTGAGCTTGTTTTTGTTCTCCCTCTCCCCGCCTCACTTGTAGATCCTTCCATGGATCCATACCCTCACCAGTTTGCCACTGCTCTCTTCTCTTTTTTATACCATCTGGCCAGCTATGATGCTGGTGGTGAAGCCTTGGTCTCCTGTGGAATGATGGAAGCCTTATTGAAGGTACCGTACTGTTTTTGTTTTTTTTTAAACTACATGGGGAAATCAACCAAGGGCATAGAGATGCAAGTTTGGGGTGTTGCACAGTGAGGGCAAATAATATAAGAAAGCTTATCCGGAAAAAGTTATACTTAACTAGAAGGCCAATTTGACTTTCTAGTTATCTCATTAACAACGTTTAAGAGCAGCTACTTCCATTATTGAGACTTTATCATAGTGTAGAATGGTCAGGAGGTCATGGGTTCTGGTTAAAACATTGCCACATGTTATCATGCCTTTACACAACCTAGGGAAAATATATGTCAAGGTACTTTGTAAATTGTGTTGTAGTAGTAATAGCCTTTACTATGTGCAGGGCACTGAGAACCAGCTTTTTTCCCCCTAAATATCTTACTTAATCCTGCGAAGTAATTGATGTCCCCATTACCTCATAGGTTGAGTCGCAGAAGTCATAGAACTGTCATTTGGCAGGCACCAAAAATAAAATACGTGCTTTCCCCCATACTGTGCTGCCTTACTGAGGCCCCAGACTACATGTATACAAAAGAATGCAATTTTTACAACTTTGTGTCTTTATAGTTCATTGTTTTTGCCTCTTTTTCTCCCTGATAGGTCATAAAGTTTCTTGGAGATGAACAGGACCAGATAACATTTGTCACCAGAGCCGTCAGAGTGGTTGACCTTATCACCAACCTGGATATGGCAGCTTTTCAATCCCATAGTGGACTTTCTATCTTCATTTATAGACTTGAGGTATTATTATACAAGGAATACTTTGCATAGAATTTAATAGCTGAACCTAGGGATAGTCCTGATAACCCTAAAGAGCTGTCTTACCTCTCTTCTGTTTCTAGAAATCAACTGTGTATCTGCTTGCAGTGTTTTTCCATTATAATAGTCTTTAATCCCTGAAATATAAATATATATACTTGATTTTCTTACAACTTTTCTCTTGATTGTAGCATGAAGTAGATTTGTGCCGAAAAGAATGTCCATTTGTGATCAAGCCAAAGATCCAGAGACCCAGTACTACACAGGAAGGAGAGGAAATGGAAACTGATATGGATGGTAATTAACAGTTATTAAGTCAGTATTTTTGTGCTTGAGATTTTTTGTCATCTCACCCCAGTTTTCATTCTTCCTCATAAATTCCAAAGTACACAATTCACTTGAGTGTATACTTTAAGCAACAAAAAATTTTTTTCTATGTAAGTGATTTGCAAATTTGTTTTTCACAAGGATAATCAGAAAAGAAAGGTACGAGTTGTTTGGAGTAGAGATGGGAGGTAAAGCAGATGCTATAGCTGTGGTGTTAATCTGTTTTATTTCATCACATTATTTTCTTATGTATTTCTTACTGTCTTATTTCCACTAAAATTCAAGCTCCATGGGATCAGGATATTGTCTTTTTCACTGCTGCAGTGCCTGATAACATCCTAGGTGTTAGAAATATGCTTGGTAGAGAGAGAGACTCTAAAATGGGACCTTTTAAAACTTTACCTATTTTGAGAAGAGAAAGGAGAGGTAAAAAGGTTTTGGGGTAGGCAAAAACATCCCTGAGGCTGGCACATCACTTGAGCCCAGGGGTTCGAGGCCAGCCTGGGCAACATGGCAAAAACCCTGTCTTTACGAAAAATGCAAAAGTTAGCCCGGTGGGGTGGCATGCACCTGTGGTCCCAGCTACTTGGGAGGCTCAGTTGGGAGGATCATCTGAGCCTGGGAGTTTGAGGCTGCAGTGATTTCAAAATGTAAATAGTAGTTTATCACTAATAGAGTCTTAAAAGATTTCATAAATTATAGTAAATGATTGTGTATCTTATACTCAGTTATTCAAGTGTGTAAAGTAAAAATGAATCCTTACTTACCTACCATAGCTACTAGTTTCGGTGTGGTTCTTTCCAGGCTTTTTAATGCATATTCAAATACATGTTGATGTTAAGTATGTAGTGTTTTACAATGGGAAGATGAGATCATAAACATACTATTCATCTTGCATTGCTCATTCAGTGTTTCATAGACATTCTTCCAGATTGGAATATTGAGTATTAATCTTTTCATGTTTTTTATATTTATTATTAATTACTCTCTTGAAAAGCTGTACCTGTTTGTATACTATCAACTAGTAGTATATGAAATTACACATTTTACTTACCACTCTCCCCTTCTTCCCCAATTTGGTAGGTGAGAAATATTGAAGGACTTCTGTAGGATTGTTAATTTACACACACACATATATATATGTATTAATACATGCAACTAGTGATATATTTTCATTTTGGGGTTCAGTATTCCTGATCTTCATTTTTATATTCATTTCACATTAATGGAAGAAATTTTCTCAAACAAAATTTTTCTTTTTGTGGTACCTTTTATTCTAGTAAGTTACTTTATCATAATTTGTACTTTAGTTGCAGATGTGGCTATGGAAAGCAGTCCAGGCTCATCCATCTCTATGGAGCACAGGCTGGATGTTGAATTAAGGGCATCAGGTTCCAGCAGCAGCACTAACATCTCTTCTGGCCCCAGCCCCGGTCCCAGTCCCGGCCCCGGCCCCGGCCCCGGTCCCGGCCCCGGCCCCGGCCCCGGCCCCGGTCCCGGTCCCGGTCCTGGTCCCGGCCCTGGCCCCGGCCCGGGCCCTGGCCCCCGTCCTGGTGCGTACACACATAGATGTGCAGTCTTTCACAGTGGTAGAGTTATTAAACTATTGAAGAAGGCGGCTTTAGTCAGAACTTAAATGGTACATTTGGAGGTTAGCATCCCATGACTACTCATGCTCCTTCACCATTCTGGTATTCCATTTTCTTATATTAACATGTCTTTCATAGCATTTTATACTTTTCCAACAATTCGTACATTGATTATCAAAGCAGCCATGTTGGAGGGCAGATAATATCCAAAATGGGAACTGAGTGAGGTAAAAAAAAGTTGAACCTTTTTACTTTGTAATTTTTCTTTTTTACTTTAGACTTTTAATTTTAGTATTGGTAAAATTAAAAGTATTAGTAATTTTTTCAATTTCAAAGCTTAATTAAGTATTCTTCCCAAGATTCAGTGACCCCACTTCGAATGTCTTCTAATTTTATTATAGTGTATTTGGGTCTCTTAAAATTTTGTTTTATATGCTTGATCATGGTGGTTTAATGGCCAACTCTGCATAATTCTTTCGTCTTTCCTCATTGCCAGGAGCCCAGTGTATTCCACAACGAGCAGCACTTCTGAAATCCATGTTGAATTTCCTCAAGAAGGCCATCCAAGACCCTGCTTTCTCAGATGGCATACGACATGGTATTTGATTCCAGATAACTTTTTTTGGAGGATATTTTACTCTCTCAAAGATTGGTTCTTTTCATACTGTTCTGGCACCTGTTGTTTTACAAGGCAGTCTTTGATAAAGGCCATGCCATTTTCACTAGCTTTTAGTTGTTTTTTTGTCACTTTTCCTAGATGTAAGGGTTGCTTAGCTATTTTCATAATGATTTACCCTGTTTTCCCCCCTTTCCAGCTTTTGACTCTGTGCTTAATTCCATCTTATTACCCCTCTCTGACTCTTAAGTGTTTGTGTTCTTTTTTTTTTTAACCCATGTTAGAAAGCCTATTGCATGGACAAAGAACAAATAATAAAATAGTAGGAGACAACTAGGGGACATTAGATTAGAATTAACACAGGCTTTGAGGACCACAGTGTGATAATACATATCACTCAGTTATCCCCACTCCTCACACCTTTCCAAACTAATCATATTCTCCGTAATGTTCACTTTTCTCTTAGTGATGGATGGTTCTCTGCCTACCTCCCTGAAACACATCATCAGCAATGCAGAATACTATGGCCCATCACTCTTCCTCCTAGGTAAGTGGAGTTGATAGTTGGTTATAACAATTTGGGATAACCTGGCAGAGCTTTCTCTCTGTGTATTTATTTACTTACTATTTACTTATTTATTTATTTTTGAGACAGAGTCTTACTCTGTTGCCCAGACTAGAGTGTAGTGGCATAATCTCTGCTCACTGCAACCTCCGCCTCCCGGGTTCAAGCAAGTCTCCTGCCTCAGCCTCCCAAGTAGCTGGGATTAGAGGTGCCTGCCACCATGCCTGGCTAATTTTTGTGTTTTTAGTAGACAAATGTGAATAGTAAAATCCCGCAAGGATATAAAACACAGAGAGGCCGGGCATGGAAGCTCATGCCTGTAATCCCAGCACTTTGGGAGGCCGAGGTGGTGGGTGGATCACCTGAGGGTAAGGAGTTTGAGACCAGTCTGGCCAAAATGGCAAAACCTCGTCTCTACTGTCTACCTGGACAGTAGACAAATGTCAATAGTAAAATCTTGCAAGGATATAAAACACAGAGAGGTCGGGTAGATATCTGTCTTATTGGTGATGCAATAAAGAAAGGTCAGAATTCAGTTTTAAGTAAATATCTATTTTCTAGGTGCCAAATACACCTTCTATAAGTAGTATATTTGTAATAAGTAGCATTATCATACATTTGGCTTATCTGTGCTAGAATTCTTAAAACGCTAAAGGAATTAAGTTGGAGACATGGAAATAGGGAAAATCTCCTTGTAGTGGTGAGCACTGTGTTTTACATTTTGGGGTGTTGGGGAGACTATTTTTGGCTACTACAACTTAGATACTTCCTTCCCCCCTTGCTGAAGAAATTTGGGATTTTTGTATATTAACCTTGTAGCCTTTAATCTTGCAGAATTATTAGTACATATTCGTTTTGTGGTTTTTTTTGTTGTTGTTTTTTTTTTTTTTTTTTGAGACGGAGCCTCACTCTGTCACCTAGGCTGGAGTGCAGTGGCGCGATCTCGGCTCACTGCAAGCTCCGTCTCCGTCTCCCGGGCCCACGCCATTCTCCTGCCTCAGCCTCCAGAGTAACTGGGACTACAGGCGCCCACCACCACACCCGGAGAATTTTTTGTATTTTTAGTACAGACGGGGTTTCACTGTGTTAGCCCGGATGGTCTCAACCTCCTGACCTCGTGATCCACCTGCCTCGGCCTCCCAAAGTGCTGGGATTACAGGCGTGAGCCACTGCCCCCGGCCTTGTTTTGTTTTCTTAGGATATTCTATATAGTCTTGCCATCTGCAAATACATTTTTACTTTCTTTATGGTCTTTGTGCCTTTTTTTTGTCTTACTATGTTAGGAAAGATTTCTGATACAATGCTGGATAGAAGTGAGAATGGGCCTCTTTGCTTTGTTCCTGAATTTAGAGGGAAAGCATTTAATATTTTACCATTAAGAATGAGGTTAGCAGAGGTTTTGTGTTGAAGGTTTTGTCAATTTTATTAGGTTGAGGAAGTTTTCTTGTGGTGTAGCAACTCCACCATGCTATGGAAAAGCTCTCTGCCAAGGTTAGGTTCAGATGGCAAAATTCAGACAATAGTTCTTTGGTTTTTTGTTTTGTTTTGTTTTTAAGATTTATTCTACAGGTGGGGAAGTCTCAAGGCCAGGGTCAGGGAGAATGCCTCTCTTCTGGGAGAAAGTCCAGAACAGAGAGAAAGAGAAAAGGCAGTACACAGGCAATTTTCAATAAATGGGAAGCTTAGAAGAGGCAACAATTGCCATTGACAGGGATATTGTTTAAAAGAGGGAGGCAGCAAGAGGATATAGTGCTTAGGTGCTGGGGTAGTGGTGAGGAGCAGGTGAGCCCTATGAGGATGATGCCAAAAGTGAAGGACACAGGCAGGAAATGAGACTTAGAGCACTAAATCAAAGGTCAGTGAAGGTCCAACTTCCTTCCCTATGGTTTTCTTAATTCATCCCTGACATTTCAATCAGCATAGCAACCTCCCAGTTTTCCTATAAAATACACTTGTACTTGAGAGAGACCAAATTTGCAAAGCCAAACCTAAATAGACTAGCCATTGTTATTTTAGCTCTCTAAATGATAGTACAGAACCTTTCACTCCAGGTGGAAGGAGATGGCTCAGGAAAGACATAAGGGAGGTCTGAGAACCTCTTGGAGTATTTTAATAATATAGTTGGCTGTTTGAGTTTCTTTTATTTTTGTTGAACTATTCTGGATACCTTTTCTTTATTAATGATCATGCAATGGGAGGTCCCTTTAAGACACAAGCACTACCTTGAAATCCCAGTAGGTAGTTTCATGCCAATCTGTTATCGACTGTCATAGTAACTAAACTGCTTTGTCCCTTATTGAGGGCTTCTAAGGCCTGAACTGTTTGGTTAATGTGGTCTTCCAGGAGTTAAAACATGTCTGGGTAACCTCTATGAGTTGAATCTGTGTTACAGAATTGGAAATACCTAAACTTGTGCCCATTACACCAAAGATTCTGATGAGGCCCAGAAGAGGTAAAAAGTGCTCCCTTTTGTGGCAAGACCTGATAAAACAGCTAGACTTTCTAGTTGGATTTGAGGTGCCCTGGGCACTAAATGTCCATAGTACGTAGGTCAGCTTGTATGGGTAGAAGGGAACAGGATCACTGAATAGAATGTATAACCCTGCTGAGCAGGAGTTGTAACACAGAAGAATCAGTAGACCAGGAGGTTGGAAGATGAAGTTTCTAGGGAGTAAATTTATATCAGGGTGGACATTCTCAACAGTGGGGCATCATCGTATGTACTATCAGTTGGTGGCAGAGGCTGGGAAAAATATGAAATCCTTAAGGGGGAAGCTAATGAGGTCACGATGTCCTGCTTATAATTTCCCACTCAAACCCACTAAATATTCTGACTCCTTCTCCCTCACGTGTCCGAACTCTGGCTCTTTCTTCTGTGCCACTTTTAGCCACTTGTATTTCATTTGTAGTATCCCATTTGACTTCCCCAACTCCCCTCTCTTCTTTCTCCCTCCTGCCTTACCCCTCATGTTATCTGTTCGGGTCTGTTTGTAGCCTATGCTAACGTCATCATGCTTATGATTGACTACTTAACCAGAGAGTGTAGCAAGTAGTCAATATGAGTATTTAAATCTTCCAAGGGAGCAAGATGCAGTTGTATAAGTGGTTGCCTGGGCTAGGGTGTCTGTTAATATTGCTGGAGATTTAGTATGTAGGTGGCATTTTCTGTTACTAATACATAGATACGATCTATCAGGTTGAGTGAGGGGAAGCAGGAAATATAGGTAGTGACTGGAATAGTGAAATTAGAGTGTAAATAGTGAAAGTGGAGTGTGGGCTGGCTGTCAAAGAGTTGATGGGGCAGTGGAGTTATGAAGAGTCATATGGGGGCAGTTACAAGGGCATTTACTATCTTGAGGGTGTCAGCATCAAGGTTGGGACTGTCAGTTGTGCTGAAATCATCATCTAGGATGCTTTGGTATGCTGTATAGATAGAAGCCCTAGGCTCACACTTGAGAAATTATTATAAAAGAGTTGTAGAATAATTTCAGATAGGGAAGCTGTGGACTGATTACCCCCAAACAAATGGGATCACAGTATGGGCAAAAAGGAGCCCAAGAAGTTTAGCATTGAGCTGGAGTAGTAGTATCCCAGACCCAGGCCATGAGCCAAATGAGGTATAGACAGGCCAACTAGAGCCAGAATATTCCACAAAGATGTTTTCAGGCCTGTGGTGCATAGACTTTTGGCATGTCGAAATGCCAGTTTATTATGAAAATTACAGGCATTGCCATCCCATATCCTGCAATAGTCTCCCATTCAGTACCTCTGTAATAAGGTAGATACAGAACTAGCTTCCTGTCTAAGAATGTTGGTATTAGGAACTAAGTAAAGATTTTTCTTTCCTCTTTGGAAGAACCATACAGTTGTGTATGTGGACCCAGGCAGAGAGACCAAGACCTTCATTTCCTATGAAGAGAGATCTCCAGTTAGCAATCCTTTAAAACCATCATATTAGGAAAGGACTTTGGCAGAGACCTTCTGCATAGTCTTAGAGGCTGAGGGCCCTCAATTTTCTGTGGGTCCCATCCTGTTATCTACTTTCAATCTAGGCGCCTGTCCACCATGGATTGCACCAACATCAAATGAGGAGGTGTCGTTAAGTGAGAGGGATTCTGTTTGGGTATTATAGACTCATAGATAGAAAGTATCTCATTTTGAGGCTAGAAAGGGGACAAAGGAAGCACTAGTCGTGTTTTTTCAGGATGTCATATAACTAAGGCAATTGGCAAAAGAGAGATCCATTTAAGAGACCATTGTCCACTTTGTAAGTTTAAGAGAGCACTGAACAAGCCATTATGCCTCTATTAGGCCTGCTTTCTGTGAACAGTAAAACAAATGGGCCAGGCACTGGCTCACACCTGTAATCCCAGCACTTTGGGATGCTGAGACAGGCAGATTTGCTTGAGCCCAGGAGTTTGAGACCAGCCTGGGCAACATGGTGAAATCCTGTCTCTAAAACAAATAAATGCTAGTGCGCTACTCAGGAAGCTGAGGTGGGAGGATCGCTTAATTGCGCCACTGCACTCTAGCCTGGGGAACAGAGTAAGACCTTGTCTCAAAAAAAAAAAAAAAAAAAAAAAGACAAATGGAAGCTCCAAGGTGATGCCTTGTTTTAAAAGGTCCATGCCCAGACTGAATGAGCGGTAACATGCGTACCCTGGTCAGAGTCAGTGTTACCAGAAGCCCAAAGGGAACTAACTGAGGCCTATAATGGTGGTGTTGGCAGTGGTTTGGCAGGAAGGATAGGCCAAGAATAGGTCTGTATAACAATCAGTTGTGAGGGCATAACGATTTGTGCCAGCAGATTGGGGGCAGTGGCCAAATAAAATTGATTTGCCAGTGAGAAAAGGAGTGTTCACGTCTGGTATGGTGAGCCCCCATTGGTGTTGATGCCAATGGCAAGACAGGGCACAAGGAACATATTGGGAGGCTAGGGTTTGAGTAGGGCTAGTGGCATGGGGATGCAATGGCATTTGGGCCCAGGGATTGTGATGACCTGCCTGCCTTTACTCCCCTCCCCTCCCCTCCCCTCCCCCCTTCCCTCCCCTCCTCTCCTCTCCTCTGTAACCTTGGCTTTCCAAACTCTCTTGGGTTCATTTTCAGTTCTATTGAAGTCCATCTGTGGGTAATTTTTAAGGTGTTAGACTTCTCTTTCAGAAGTTGGTGGCTGTTTTCTTCATTGTATTCTAATGCTACATTATTGTAGATAACCGTGGTGTCAGACTGGTTCTTGTTCTTATCTGTGTGTATTTCCTACTTCTTTTTTTTTTTTTTTTTTTTTTTTTTTAATTTCTCTGATTCCTTTTCACTTTCTCCTGGAAACCCTAATTACCTTTTTTCCCTTTTTCAGTTGCTTGGTTCCACACACAGCTGATTGCTCTGTGCGTGTATATACCCTTTAACTCTAATTCTTGGTTATCAGTGTTTGTATGTAGGGGTCCCAGTGCACAGTGTCGTTGCAACCTCTTTTTTTTTTTGAGACGGAGTCTCGCTCTGTCACCCAGGCTGGAGTGCAGTGGCTGGATCTCGGATCACTGCAAGCTCCGCCTCCTGGATTCACGCCATTCTTCTGCCTCAGCCTCCCGAGTAGCTGGGACTACAGGCGCCCGCCACCTTGCCCAGCTAGTTTTTTTGTATTTTTTAGTAGAGACGGGGTTTCACCGTGTTAGCCAGGATGGTCTCGATCTCCTGACTTTGTGATCCGCCCGTCTCGGCCTCCCAAAGTGCTGGGATTACAGGCGACCTCTTAATAAAATAACAGGTTTGTTGTCTTAGTAATTGCTTGTAGAACACTAATTTTAGTTTTTAAATACTCAATTTTAGTGGCTCTATAGAATTCATACATTTCTACAAATGTAAGTCAATCGAGGGGAGTGTCATATACCAATAGGAACCCCAAAAAGGACTTAAATTTTTCAGAATTTTATAGCCCATGAGGGAATCCCAAAGGCCATTGGAAACTGTTGGTCCCCGGTAATTGCTATATATCTGCCATTCCCCTAGCATTTGGGATAAAGGAGAGATGCTGTATTCACCAACTTGAATAGAAAATCCTCTGGTTTCTTTTAGATCTTAGGCATCGCCATAAACAAGTTTGTTCTATGTACGTGGTTTATGGGTGTTGTATGTATATTCCTCTTTGTCAGGTTTTTAAATCAAAGTTATTGTAGTCTTATGAGTTTGGAAGCCTTGTCTTAATTATTCCTGGAAGGTTTAATAAAACTTTTGGCTTGGTGCCTCTCTTATTACCTGGATTTTTTTTTTCTTTTTTTTAGCTTTTAAAAATTCTAGAACGGGCGCGGTGGCTCACGCCTGTAATCCCAGTACTTTGGGAGACCGAGGCGGGCAGATTGCCTGAGGTTAGGAGTTCAAAACCAGCTGGCCAATCTGGTAAAAACCCCATCTCTACTAAAAATGAAAAAATTAGCCAGGCGTGATGGGCGCCTGTAATCCCAACTATTCAGGTGGCTGAGGCAGGAGAATCATTTGAACCCAGGAGGTGGAGGCTGCAGTGAGCTGAGATTGTGCCACTGCACTCAAGCCTGGGTGACAGAGTGAGACTATGTCTCAATAAAAAAGAAAAAATTCTTGTTGTTGGTCTAATCTGCTCTGCTGTCACTTCCTGAGATTTGATTTTTATGACATTTTCTTATTAAACTATACATTTCACTTGTTGGCATACACTTTGTAGAATATATTTTTCTGTATCTAGTTAAATCTCCTTTCTCATTCCTCACGTATATTATTGCTCTTTTTTCTAATTTATATTATTTCACCTGTTGGCATACACTTTGTAGAATAAAGTTTTTTTTCCTGTATCTAGTTAAATCTCCTTTCTCATTCCAAATCTATATTACTGCTCTTTTTTCTAATTTATATTGTTGCTCTTATTTTCCATAGGTTTATAAGCTTTTCCAGTGTCTTTGCAAAGCTAGATATTGGCTTTGTTTATCCTTTTTGCTTTTGGTTTCAGTGAATTCTTTTTTCTGTTAATTCTTCATAGCTTATTTGGTTACTTTTTAATAAATGCCTTAATGCTGTACTATTTCCTCTTGAGTAGAGTTTTTCCCATGTTCCAGAAGCTTTGGTAGTTGTTACTGCAATTTCTAAATATTATAATGTCAAAAACTGGTCAGATTAATACCCAAGGACTCTCACATTGCTGACGATAGTTTAAAATTGTTGTACGAGGCAGTTTATCTATTTTCATCAGTTAAGCTTGCATTTGCTTTAACCCAGCAAACCTACATCATAGATTTTTTTCCTGTTAAAAGCAGACAAAAACGGATATATGTTTAGGTTTATCATTTTCACAATTGAGGACTGATTTCTGTACATGTGGTACATGCGTTTAGTGGAATAGTAGGCAGCCATTCAAAATGAATGGGTCGTTGTATCGGGAGAGTACATTATACAGTATAACAATTGTGGGGAAAAGCAAGATATATAAAACAGTGTAACCTCATTTATGTAAAAATATGCCCATAAAAATCCTGGAAGTGTAGTCACTAGATTCTTTATAGTGATGAATCTCTGATGGAACAGTATTACGATCTTTCATAGTAAGCACAAGGGTTTAAGTTGCTATACATTGAGCGTGTATTTTTTTTTTTAAGCTTTTGGTGTTTTGTTTTCAATTCCTGTGAGGAATCTCTCAGTTTTCCATATTTTCTCATCTTTTTTTAGCTACTGAAGTGGTGACTGTGTTTGTATTTCAAGAACCATCACTGCTCTCCTCACTCCAGGACAATGGATTGACAGATGTCATGCTGCATGCACTGCTTATCAAAGATGTAAGTCTTTTCTGCTACTCTGTAAAGAATGTCTTAGGGAGTGAAAATCCTCTCTCTTCTGTGTGTAGTGTTGAATCTAATTGGGACCTGGTTGTCAAAACTGCTTCCGTCTCAGCCTGATACGCATGGCCGGATATTCCTAGCATCTACACTCTTTTAGATGCATTCAAGCTCACTTTGTTTTCTCTCTAGGTTCCTGCTACCCGTGAAGTCCTTGGCTCCCTCCCAAATGTATTCAGTGCACTCTGCTTGAATGCCCGAGGTCTTCAGTCTTTTGTTCAGTGTCAGCCTTTTGAACGCCTCTTCAAAGTTCTTCTGTCTCCAGATTATCTCCCAGCCATGCGGAGGAGGAGAAGTTCTGATCCCCTTGGTAAGTTAAGATTTATTTTATAGTAGAACATTGATTTAATTTGCAAGGAAACTCTTCCTTGATCTCTCTCATCATTTTACTGATTAGGTTTGCTGAGTTTAATGGGGATTATCATCGTACATTGTATTGTAAGTTGGAAGGAATACTTCATCTTTAGCTTCTCTGCTCATAATATTTCCATGCTTCTCAACAGTTCACCATTGCATTGTCATGGTACTGGTAGAAAACAGGTATTAAGAAGCAGTGGTAGATTTCCAGGTTCACCATCTAGTCTGCAGCAATGAGAAATATGGAGTCCTGAGGTGTTCATCTGGTAATCTGGTGTTCTAATGTCCAACTCTCTAAGATAACAACACATGGATAGTTTTTTTTTACTCAGTATACTTGAGACCAGATCATTGAGAGATTATTAGCAAGAAGGTAGGGCTCCAGAAAGATTACAGTTTTCAGAAATGTACTTTGTACTTTTCAGCCTCTGCTGTAGCATTTAGACACCATCATTCTTAACTGGAGCAGCCAGAGGGTTAATGGTTTGTACATCTTTCTTCTCTCTCACTCTGTAATACTAGTTTAGATCTTGACAGCAGAGATTGCCAGAGTAGAGTGCAGCACACATAGTTACTTTAAAATAGTTTACTAAACTGATTCCTTCCTTTCCCCCAGTAATTTGGGGGATAGGGGCTGGGTATAAATTCATTAAAGAAGCTGTGGCATTAGAAAATCACAAGCAAAAAAAATAGAAAAAAGAAATCACAACAGCCTGGCCTGGCACGGTGGCACACACCTAGCACTTTGGGAGGCCAAGGTGGGCAAATTACTTGAGCACAGGAGTTTGAGACCAGCCTGGGCAACATGGCCAAATCCCATCTCTACAAAAAATACAAAAATTTCTCCAGGCATGGTAGCGCACACCTGTAGTCCCAGCTACTTGGAGGACAGGTGGGAGGACTGCTTGAGTCCAGGAGATCGTGACACTGCACTCCAGCCTGGGTGACATAAAGTCTTTTAAGAAAATCATAACCAGGCTCAGTTTTTTCTTTCCACCTTATGTTGGTACAGAAAAGAGCCCAAGCTCTATTTTCTTCAGTCTTTCTAATTCTAACAGTTCATTTTTTGCCTTAAGGGGATACTGCATCCAACCTGGGGAGTGCTGTCGATGAGCTCATGAGACATCAGCCCACCCTTAAAACAGATGCAACGACTGCCATCATCAAGGTAGAAAGTGATAAGGATGTGATCATGAGCATGAGAGAGCAGAGAAGGGGAAGGTTTTAGAAGATTTGGCCCACTGGAGGTCATTAGGATTCTTGGGCTATAGCTATAAGAGCATTATGTCTGCCTCATTGTTTCCATGTCCTTAGGTTGGTCCTTTATAAAAAAAAAAAAAAGGTTGTCATTTTAGTTCATCTTAGAAAGAAGTCTCTGTTAAAAGTTTTTTAGCCTGGGTGCAGTGGCTCATGCCTGTAATCCTGACACTTTGGGAGGCTGAGACTGGTGGATCGCTTGAGGCCAGGAGTTTGAGACCAGCCTGGACAACATGGTGAAGCCCCGTTTCTACGAAAAATATAAAATTTAGCCGGGTGTGGTGGCGTGTGCCTGTAGTCCCAGCTACTCTGGAGGCTGAGGCAGGAGTAATCACTTAAACTCGGGAGGAGGAGGTTGTAGCGAGCTGAGATCATGCCACTGCAAGACTCTGTCTCAAAAAAAAAAAAATTTTTTTTAGGTTGAGAATTGTTTTCCTTAAAAATTTTTTTCCATTTAATGTAAACCTCTATATAATGATTTCTTTTATGTATTATATGGACAAGCAGACATGGCTTAGATTAAGTTTGTAAAGTGTATTGCCCTTTCTAGTATCTGTTTGTTGATCCCTGTGGCTGCCCCCCACCCCACCTTATTAGCTCTGCCAGTTTCCTTTTAGAATTTTTATTGAAACTAGTGTATAAGTTCCTGGTGCTTGGTGAATTGGGAAAGGGAGTCAGATTCGTCAGTCGCTTATACAGCCCTGTGACCCTCAACAAATTACTTAAGTTTGCAGCACTTCTCTTCCCTTGTTTATAAAATGGAATTAATGACCATATTCTGGGAATGATGTATATAACATGTATATGAAGTGTTTTGGCAAATATACAACACATAGAAAATGCTCTAAATATGTTATCTGTCTCCTCCTCCCCATTCCATGATTACTAATAAGTAATCTTATTTCCTGTGCCTTTCAGTTACTTGAAGAAATCTGTAATCTTGGAAGGGACCCCAAATACATCTGTCAGAAGCCATCAATCCAGAAGGCAGATGGCACTGCCACTGCTCCTCCCCCAAGGTCTAATCATGCTGCAGAAGAAGCCTCTAGTGAGGATGAGGAGGAAGAGGAAGTACAGGCCATGCAGAGCTTTAATTCTACCCAGCAAAATGAAAGTGAACCTAATCAGCAGTAAGTGTTTACAAAACAGATCCTCTAGCCGTGTAATCTTGGGCATGTTATTACCTCTCTAAGTCTTAGTGAACACTTTCATCTATAAAACACAAGAGAGTTGTATTAGATCATTTTAAAGTTCTTGCTGGTTCTAAGAGTGTATTAGTTTTTCCTTTTTTGACCCTTGTGTGTTATTTTTGCTTTGGTATTTAATTGTATTAGTTGCATTAGGAAGTGATCTTTTTTAAAAGAAAATTTATTTATTTATTTTTAATTTTTATTTATTTATTTTTTTGAGACAGAGTTTTGCTTTTGTTGCCCAAGCTGGAGTGCAATGATGTGGTCTCGGCTCATTGCAACCTCCACCTCCCGGGCTCAAGCAATTCTCCTGCCTCAGCCTCCCGAGTAGCTGGGATTATAGACACCCACCACCACACTCGGCCAATTTGTGTATTTTTAGTAGAGATGGGGTTTCACCATGTTGACCAGGCTGATCTCGAACTCCCCATCTCAGGTGATCTACCCACCTTGGCTTCCCAGAGTGTTGGGATTACAGGCGTGAGCCACTGCACCCGGCCAGGAAGTGCTCATTCTTAAAAGCTGTTGATGAAATTGAATCAGAATTTGGTCTGTCAAGTTAATGGACTTTGCGCAGAGACCTTATTTTCCCTTTGTTGATTTAATATTCCACATCATTGACTGATTGATTTTTTTCAGGCACGTGTGAAACACATTGTACTTTTGAAGCCTGTCTCCTAAGAAGTCCTTAAGGGGTGTGTGAGGATTTGTTGTTGCTTGTTGTTTTTTTATTTTTGTTCATTTTGTTACTATTTGTTCGTTCCAGATTAATTGGAAGGCTTTGGAATTTACTGTATGACTGTAAACAGTCAAGAATTGAGTTCTTAGATGGAAGCAGGGAGTTTGCTTAAAGGCTGCTGACTGTTAGGAGGTAGTCCACCAGGCTCTTTGAGCAGTATTCACATACCGGGGATGAACTGTAACTCTATACCTGTAACTTTTAATCACCTGCATGCTGAAAATGGGATTGATCCTTCTGGACAGTCATGTACTCACTCATTTAATAAGTACTCTTTTATTGTGTAGGTAAGTCATTCTGAGAAAAGCTTGAGCATTTTAGGCACAAATATGAATGCATTTGAGCTGGTCCTGAATGGTACCTTGGAACTTAAAATTTAAGGTGGAGTAGACAACAGGAGCAAAGGCCTAGAATCCAAAACTGGTATGTCCTCTTGGAACTCTAAATAGTAATGAGCCTGTGGGTGTCAAGTGTTTTAAGGAGAGGCATTAACTACTAAGTATATTACTTTGTTGAACACATACCTTAGCCTGTCTGAGAAGGCAAACCTACCTTCATTCTAGCAGCACCTTTTGTTCTCTTTTAAGTGTTCTTTTCCTAGGAGAGGAGGACACCCTGGAAGAAAGCATGACATTTTTTTGTAGACGAGTCTTGGTACTTCCTTTGTCACACCCTTGAATGTCAGTGACCCTACTGGAGTGGGGTTCCTTTTCCTGGCTACAAATAAGGGAAAATTTTAAGACGCAGGTGGTAGTGATTTTAAGTCAAGCTTATATATATATTCATTTGCATGTGACTTCCCTACCTGGACATTTTCCGGATGCCTTACATCTGATGTGCCCAGATTTCAAGCTGTCACAGTTAATCAGCATTTTCTTCACTACCCTCATTTGTTTACCCTCCTTTCCTTTCTCGGGATATCATGTATTACTGTGTTCTATCCACAGCCATCCCCATTCCCATATCACCTCCTTTTCCATCCACCAGATTTCTGTAAGGCCAGTTCAAATGTCTTATTCTTGAAGGAGTTTTTTTTTTTTTTTAGCTTCCAAATGAGAAGTCAATCTTGTGTTCTCCCAACAGTTTTGTTAAAATTATTCATACATGTTAATGGTTTTCCTCACTCACCTGTAAGCTCCTCAAGAGCAAGACATTGCCTCATTCACCAGTATATCCCTATCACTTTGTATAATAGTAGGTAGTCAGTAAGTTTGAAATGAATAAAGAGCCTTAAATTAAGGATTCCCGAAGTCTTAAATGCTTGGAGAGCTAGGCCTAATGAGACGTGAATGAAAATGAAGAGAAATTAGAAATATAAACCCAGTAGCATTAATATTCTACCATAGTGATATTTATATGTAACTTCTAAGATGCAGAGTCGGACTCTAGTAGTTACTAGTATCAATAGTTTTCTACATTCTGGATGCTCATCACTACCTCATTTGTGTAATCCAAGAGTCTCACAGATGTTGACACATGTATTTTTTCACTTCTGCCATCTTCAGAAGCCTAGATTGGGTCACTAAGTAAATTATTAGGGCAGGAAGAAAAAGCAAGACACTGTCTAAACTCAGCTTCATTTTGAAAACCACAATATATTAATAGCAAAAGTTCTTTTTATCTTCCATCCCAGGCAGTTGTTATGGGGGAATTTTGTACTTTCTCACAATATGGTGAAAGGGCTTAGAAAAATTGGGAATATGTGTCACGCTTCTCCCCATAAGTCTTGTCCATCCCTTCCTCTAAATTCAAAGTTCATCAGTGGAACTTCTGAATTTCTGTTTCCCATGCTCTCATGTTTTCCAATGCCTTACCCACACGTAAAATGATTAACTCTTATCTTTATTTTATTTTATTTATTTATTTATTTTGAGATAGAGTCTCACTACATCACCCAGGCTGTAGTGCAGTGGCACGAGCTCAGCTCACTGCAACCTCCGCCTCCTGACTTCAAGCAGTTCTCGTGCCTTAGCCTCCTGAGTAGCTGGGATTACAGACACGTGCCACCATGCCTGGCTAATTTTCGTATCTTTAGTAGAGCTGGGGTTTTGCCATGTTGGCCTCAAACTCCTGGCCTCATGTGATCCACCCACTTCGGCCTCCCAAAGTGCTGGGATTACAGGTGTGTGCCGCCGCACCTGGCCAATTTAACAGCAGTTTAAATTCAGGTATGATTTCCATACAGATTCTGCATTTCCAGTTTCCCTGCCCAAAATTGAGGCAATTTCCCTGTCTCAAAATCTTACTTCTGTCATATTATTATGTCTATTCCAGAATATGTTTAAATAAAATGATCATATAAAGTCTTATGTGTATATTATATCTGACGTATATTCCTTCTTATATCTAGCTTCTTTGTTCGATGTGTTTTGGAGATTCATCCATGTTACTGCATCTGTCAGCAACTTGTTACTTTTCATTGCTGAGTAGTATTCTGTTGTGTGATAATTGTGTAGTGATTATCCATTTTCCAGTTGATGGACTTAGGTTTCTGGGTTTTTTCCAGGCTTAGACGGTACCCTTTCCTTTTTTTTTTTTTTTTTTAACACAAAATCAGCAGCTAGTATTTGCAAATGGCGTTTGTATTTACTCTTGAAATACATGGTTTTGTGCTGGAGATCTGGAGTACGGAAACTTAGGCACTATAGTCTACCCCAAATACATGGGGTGCCTTTCTACATTCAGACTCATTCACCACAAGTAGTTCTAAATACCTGTCTTTTGCTCCCTTTCTTCTGCCGTCTAAATTGTTTGATCTCAGAAAATCTGATATTGCTAGGGATGAATATACTTGCCAGTAAGTAACCAGGGTTTGTAGTTGGTGCATCACGGTTCACTTTGTGGTTGATTCCATTAGTGTTCCTAGCTTACCACCCACCACTCATGAGCAACTTCAAAGAAATGGGCTATATAAAGTCTTTGTGATCGTTAGAACTTGAATAGCAATTGTTTGGACTTTAAAGGCAATGAGTGCAGAGACGCAGTTGTTCCCTGAAATGTGGCCCACTGGGAGGGCTCCTTCATCAGAGTGAGCTGTCTCCTCAAAAGCTGGAGGAAGCACCTGACCACGCCCCCACCCCGAAAAACCCCATGTACATCATAATATGACACTAAATTGAAATCCTCCTTTACTTTTGATGGGGGCATGGGCTGGGGCTCCACCACCATAAATACAGAAAATTGACCAGAGTTTGGCAATGTGATTTGTTTGGGGAAAGGGAGAGAAACAGGAAGTTTAGGACTTTTCTTGAAATCAGTTGGTAAGTTGAGTCCTGTTGGAAAGAGTTGATTGTTTTGATTATTCCTGTACGGCTTCTTGGGCCTGAGAGCCAAAAGATGAGGGTAAGGAGAAAAGTGATACTGAACAAATTTATTCCTGGAATTATATTAAGAACCACTATTGGTTTGCTTTCTCTCTGTTCTTCTCCCCAGTTTCCATGTAGCAAATAAAGGGGGCATATAGGTCTCATTTGATTTTACTACTTAAGCTCTTTGCCATCATATCTGGCTTCTTCAAAGGGTTGGGTGTCTCTGGGCTGGATCCACACCTGCACTCCTTATTGATAGAGGTGGATCTATAGGTAATTGATATAAGTAACATGGAATGCTGCAGTGGTTCTGAGGAGGAAATTAAAGTTTTGTGGTCTTCTCATGGAATCATTTCAATCTTGCCTTATAGGTATACTCCCTTTCTACAAAGTTCTTCCCCACATTTTTCATTGAGGAGGTTCACAACATCCTACCCAAACCCTGGTTCTGGGTATTTTTGTCACTGAAGTCATTCATAATGCCTCTCCACTCTCTCCTGTTCTATATTCTGCTGCCAAATGTTCTTGTCCCTGGCAAATCTTTGTTTACATTTTGTCTTGCTTAGAGATGAGAACTACTAGCTTCTTGCCAACTTTCTTGTCTTCTTCCTCTACCTCTCCCTGTGTCTCTGCCCCATCCCACTCTCCTGCACCCTGCCTAAATCTGTTTCAAGGGCCTGTGTCCAAAATGCTCCATTTTCTAAAGTATTTGTTCCTTCCTGGGGTTTATCTTAGAGGTAATATTTTGTTTCATTACAATATACTATATGTGTAGTTTTCTGCATTGAGCTGCATTTTCTGCAGCTATGGTATGTTATAGCCTTCCCATCTGCTGTGCAATATTGAAGCAACTGAAAAGACAAAAGACCTGATCAGTTTTTCGATAGTTCAGGAATTGTCATATGCAAATACCAATTGTTAGGCTAAGGAGGCCTCAGGTGTATGAATCTTTGAACAAAATTAAATTCTATTTCCTACTCTCCATAACTTTAAACGTGATGCAAAAACATCATATGTTTAAGTGTTTCTTTGTCTAGCCTCTTTCTTCAAGCAGATGTTGTCTTTTAATTGAACTTATTTTTAATGTTTTCATATGGATAAATCTCTCCAACAGTAGTTTGCCAAAGATAGGATAGTTTCTCTTGTGATGTATACAAATGTTGAGTTTTTAAAGGCTTGGTTTTCCCCTTTATGCTTTCAACCTTAGTCAGGCTAGGAAAGGTAGATTCAGGAATGATTTCAGCTGTTCTTTTCCTGTGGTATATGAGTCTAAAGGCTCATCTCTACCCCATAAGCCTGGGAAGTAAAGGCTGCAGTGAGCCGTGATTGTGCCACTGCACTCCAACCTGGGTGGCAGCAAGACCCTGTCTCAAAAAAAATGAGCAAATAAATAGGCAAAGACCTAGAATTTTATACAGTACCTCTTCCTCTGTTCTCTTAATATTGGTATTGTGAATTTCTGTGTAACTCACTCTTTTCTCCCCTAACAGGGTTGTTGGTACAGAGGAACGTATTCCTATTCCCCTCATGGATTACATCCTTAATGTGGTAAGATTCAACACAGGGCAAACTGGCTAAAGGTGTTTGTATGCTTTTCTGGAAAATGTGTGGCGTTATCAGAGTCCAGTAATTACCATATTTATTTTAATTGGAATCCAATTAAGAGGAGAAAGATGTGCCACCCTTTTGTTTTTGTTCTAGACTGGTTTGCCAGAAATTAGCCAACATGACCCCCATTATTTTTTATTCCGGATTTTTTTGTTCACTGTTACCATGCTTCATTAGAATCCAGACAGGATTCTGTAACAGGTTTTGTTTTGCCAGTCTGGTACAGGCTGATCATCCCAAATCCAAAATGCTCCAAAATTTGAACCTTTTTGAGTACCAGCATAACACTGAAAGGAAATGCTCACTGGAGCATTTTCAGCCTGAACCGTATAATGCAAATATTCAAAAATTAAAAATCTGAAACATTCATGGTGCCCAAGCATTTCGAATATGAGATATACAACCTGTAACATGTTTTCCAAACGTGTCCAACATATATTTTCCCCTTTTTTTCCCCATTACTTCCAGAGTATCTCACCAAAAAAGTGAAGAGTTTGAATTTTCCCAGAATTGTTTACCAATAAGGGAGAAACCTCTTAGCATTTGTTTTAGCCTATTAATCACTTCCAAGACTTCCAGAGATAGTTTCTCTTGTGCCTGTGTGTTTATTGCCCACATTTTACTTTTTTACTCTTAAAAAAATTCTGTTTGAAACAGACTCTTCCAGAGTTCAGCGTTTCATTTGCATTATAAGCACATTTGGGGGAAATTTTCCATGATGTTTGCCTACAGGAGAAAGGCAGGCAAGGAGCACTAAATAGCAAATTAAGAGATTTGACATGATTGTACCACTAATTCATAATGTGGCCCTGAGCAAGTCACTTAACTTCTCTGTTATCTCAAATTATCTGACTCTTGGTGTGCTTGAAAATGTAGATTGGGCAGAAATCGTAGATATTCCTTACTTCCTGGATGTTTTAGAGCCATATCATAAATCTGGTTTATCTGAGGTTTTGATACTTTAGAAAACACTGATATCATGACTAGAAGGCTACCCCATCCTTATTCCAGGCTGGCCTTTTAGTTCCACCTGTCAGGCTCTAACTTCTTTAAAAAATTTTTATTACCTAGATGAAATTTGTGGAATCTATTCTGAGCAACAATACAACAGATGACCACTGCCAGGAATTTGTGAATCAGAAAGGACTCTTGCCTTTGGTTACCATTTTGGGTCTTCCCAATCTGCCCATTGACTTTCCCACATCTGCTGCCTGTCAGGCTGTTGCAGGTGTCTGCAAATCCATATTGGTAAGAAGCATCTGGCCAAATGTTTTCATTTCTTTTTGGAAATCAATTTTGCGATACTTCTGTATATATGTTTTTACTGTGGTCTCCCTTCAACTAAAAAATAATGAATAAATTTGTGTTATGTTGTATAAGTGAATTTTGTGGCTAATATATAGTGTGCCATGTTATTTTTCATTGAAAAGTCAAAGTATTTTTTCTTTGTTCATCAGTTTGGTATGTAGTTCTACATCATTAGAGTTTATTGGAGGGAAAAGTGTATCTCCGAGAAAGCTTTTCTAGTTGGGTTTTATTAGTATGTCACCCTTCTTTGTTATAGGTGCTTTTTAAACACATTTTATGTTTATGGTTATGTTTAACCATATGTTTTCCTCCCCTTTCAAGCTTGATAGTTGTGTATTAAGCATAATTGACATGTAGTTCATTGCCGATATTTAATTCCCCCCTTTTCAAGCCCGATAGTCATGTATTGTAAGCATAGTTAACATGGTAGTTCATTGCTCATGTTTTGCCAAAAATGAAGCTTATTTTTTCATAGTGGTAAACTACACATAACATGAAATGTACCATCTTAACCACTTTGCAGTGTAGAGTTCAGTAGTGTTATGTGTATTCATATTGATGTGCAGCCAATCTCCAGAACTCTTTTCATCTTGCAAAAATGAAATTTTGCCCTTGAACTTCTCATCCTCCCTTCTCCCCAGCCCCTGGCAACTACCATTCTACTTTTTGTCTCTAAATTTGACTACTCTAGGTACCTTGTATCAGTGGAATCAGAAAATACTTTGTGTGTGCGACTGACTTTTTTCACTTAGCATAATGCCCTCAAGGTTCAACCATTATGTAGCATGTGTCATAATTTCCTTCCCTTGTGAGGCCTAATAATATTCCATTGTGTGTTTATACCACCTTTTGTTTATCCATTCATCTGTTGATTGACACTTGGGTTGCTTTCACCTTTTGGCTGTTGTGAATAATAATGATGCTATGAACATGGATGTATATATAACTCTTTGAGACTCTACTTTTAATTCTAATTTTCCCACATCCTAACCAATACTTATTTTCTGTTTTTTTGATAATAGCTATTCTGGTGGGTAGGAAGTGTATCTCATTTTGTTTTTCACTGGCATTTCCCTAATGCTTAGTGATAACAAACATATTTTCATGTGCTTGTTGTCCATGTATATATCTTCTTTGGAGAAATGTCTATTCAAATTCATTGTTCTTTTTTAATCGTGTTATTTGTTTTATTGTTGAGTTGTAAGAGTTGTGTATTCTTATACACATATTAATACCTGATATTAATCTCTTCTCAAGTATATGATTTGCATATATTTTTCCTGTTCTGTGAGTTGCCTTTTCGTGGTTGTCTTTTGATGCACAAACATTTTTAATCTTGATAAAGTCCAGCTTCTCTTTTTTTGTTTTTGTTGCCTGTGTAAACACCTGTGTTTTTAGTGTCACATCCACTGAAACCATTGCCAAATCCAGTGTTTTGCAGCTTTCCCACTATGGCTTCTTCTAAGAGTTTTATAACTTAGCTCTTATATTCAGGTCTTTGATCCATTTTGATTAGATTTTTTATATGGTAAAAGTCTGTCCTTTCCTATTGCATGGTCTTGGTGCCTTCGTCAAAAATCATTTGACCATATATATGTGAAGATTTAATTCTGGGCTCTCTATTCTATTCCATTGGTCTTTATGTCTGTCTTTATGCCAGTATCACAGTTTTGATTACTGTAACTTTGTAATAGAAATCAAAAAGAGTGAGACCTCCAAAAATTTTCCCCCAACTTGTTTTGGCTATTTGGGGTCCCTTAAGATTTCATATAAATTTTAGAAGGGATTTTTCTATTTCTGCAAAACCAAAACAAAAAACAGCATTGGAATTTTGATAGTGATTGCATTAAATCTGTGAAACTCCTTTATTAGCTGGGCTGCAGAGTGTAAGTAATTCCTGCTGAATGAGAAATCCATTTGCTTACAGACTTGGAAAGATCCATAATTGTGACGTGACTTCATTTAGCTTATTTTGTTTTACTCTTTGAAATACTGAATTAAATGCTGTTCAGCAGAGAGAGAGGAAAATATCTTTATCCTACCTATAAGATACTGTGGAAGGATAGATAGATTTATTTAAAACCATAGGAAGGCACATGATTTCTCCTATCTTTGCATGGCAAGTGATGGTGTTTTGCTGTCAGATTTTTCCTCCAGACTTGAGAGGAAATCACAAGGGACGTATAATCCTTGGGTTGTCTGATAAAAACAAATTGCCTACCTGATTCCTATCTCAGAATAATCTCTCTTGTTTTAAGAAGAAAAAAACTGTAATAGTGATTCTCTTCCATGCTTTAGAACTTTGCCTAACATCGTTTCCTATCGAGCAAAATTTGGAATTAATCCTATAGTGTAGAGTCCTTGCTGTAACAGTATTCAGTTAAAAGCTTATTCATCATAAGCTTTTAAGTGTTATTGACTCACCAAGTTTGAAAGTAGTATGTTGCTCAAGAAAGAAATGTTAAGTATATTGTACCTGACTTCATATTTGGGTTCCACCATTTACCAGGTGAGAGACCATGGCCATATCTAAAATCTGGGAGACTTCCATTTAATTGTCCACTTCTGTTGTGACTATTAAAAGACATGAAGAATTTGAAGTTCATTGTATATTAACACTTTAATTATTCTTCCTGTTTCAGACACTGTCACATGAACCCAAAGTCCTTCAAGAAGGTCTCCTTCAGTTGGACTCCATCCTCTCCTCCCTGGAGCCCTTACACCGCCCCATTGAATCCCCTGGGGGCTCAGTGTTGTTGCGAGAACTGGCTTGCGCAGGCAATGTTGCTGATGCTACCCTCTCAGCCCAGGCCACACCTCTGCTGCATGCACTCACTGCTGCCCATGCCTACATCATGATGTTTGTTCATACTTGCAGAGTTGGACAGGTAAAAATAATCTTAGGGGTGAACATATTAGTTTAAAGGCGGTGAAATATTTAGGGCATACACTTAGCAGGGTTACTGTGCTTGAAAGGAGGTCTGCCTGAGGTAGCAGCTGAAAGAACAGTTTAATTTAGGATGAGATTTTTTTTCACTGTCAAAAAGTTGAGTGACTGTATAATTTATTATGTGAAGTGGACTTTCTTGAGAGCAAAACAGGTTATTATAGACAAACATCAATTGGGTATTCATCTGGCCTTAGTAATTTCTAATCTTCCCACGAGTCCTAAAAGGTCTGATAATTGGATGGCATAGGTAGGACATTTTACCAAAGAACTTTTAAATCAATAGTAATTAACAAATTACTAAAAATTTTCTATATATCAAACGTTTTGCCTGTAATCCATAATCCATAGGTCCAGAAAGAAGGCATTTTGTGTATGTCCTCACAGTTTTACTACATTTATTCCTCAGATAATTTATTCTAAAGATTAATGGTATCAACATTAAACAAAACAGGGTTCAACAGTCCTGTTTTATGCTATTGAGCAGGAGTGTGTTCTCTGTTACTTGTGAATCGATCAAATCTGAAGTAAAAAAAAAAAGCACAATTATAAACAATTTAGAAAATTAAATTACTTAAATTTTAGGGATTGATTTTTATGACTTTATTAAATGAAATAAAATGAAAGGAAAATTTAAAGTAAGGAATTAAATAAATCTAGGTATTTACTGAAGTAAAGAAATTGGATGGAAATAACAATACCCCCAACAAATAATTTAGAAAGTAGTTAATGAACCTGTAAAACCGTTTCTTTGATTCAGAAAAAAAGAGTAGCCTCTGATAACCTTTCTTTCACTTCATAAAAAACAATGATAAAGGATGTTGTGGAAATAATTTGTAAATGTTGTAACAGGATACCTTGTGGAACTGTCGTCTTGAATGTGGACATTTTGATGAGGTGGATAACTCTGAGAATAGCAATGAAGACAAATCCCTTATTCTTATAAAACTATTGAAGGTCTTTTTTTTTTTTTTTTTTTTTTTTTTTTAAGTATAATTGTTAGAAAACATCCCAAAGGTGAAATTCTTGTTATGATTGCAGAGTGAAATTCGTTCCATCTCTGTAAACCAGTGGGGCTCTCAATTGGGTCTGAGTGTTTTGAGCAAGCTGAGCCAGTTATACTGTTCCTTGGTGTGGGAAAGCACTGTCCTCCTCTCTCTGTGTACCCCAAACAGGTAAGAGAACGGCTCTCTCTCTCATTACTTTGTTATTTAAGTTTGGTGAGCCTGGAGGATTGCTTTGGTTGGGGATAGGAGGGTATGGAAGAGAGTTCAGAGGCTTCCTTGTCCTTCCCTCTTCCCAGCCTAGGAACTTGTTGACAAATTGTAGCATTTTGTGCATCTTTGATTTGATATACCAAGTATGCTTTGTTGGCGTGGTAGATGTTTAAAATGTGTTCCCGTTATTAGCCAAATATAAAAAACTGAGTTGAGGCCGGACGCAGTGGCTCTCGCCTGTAATCCCAGCACTTTGGGAGGCTAAGGTAGGCGAATCACGAGGTCAGGTGTTCAAGACCAGCCTGGCCAACATGGTGAAACCCCGTCTGTACTAAAAATACAAAAAATTAGCTGGGCGTAATGGCGGGCGCCTGTAATTCCAACTAGTTGGGAGGCTGAGGCAGGAGAATCGCTTGAACCCAGGAGGTGGAGGTTGCAGTGAGCCCAAGATCCTGCCACTGCACTCCAGCCCAGGCGAAAGAGTGAGACTGGGTCTCAAAAAAAAAAAAAAAAAAAATGTTGGAAAGCTTGTGGGGTGCTACCTCAGGAATTATAGATGCTTTATTATATTCATTTTAACCTACCTGCTATAGGAGGGATAGTGTCAGCCAAGCAAATTAGAGACCATTTATAATATAAGAGGTGAACTATCAGTATATATATATATATAATTTTTTTGCTCAGTATTTCTCTTGTTGCAGCCTACCATCTGGATGTGAATTTGGCCAGGCAGATATGCAGAAACTGGTTCCAAAGGATGAGAAGGCAGGTACGACCCAGGGCGGAAAAAGATCAGGTAACTCTAAGAAACTAAAATGTTAGTCTTATTCTGAGTTTTGTTCCTATGTCTTTATAGGTTTATTATGAAATTTTTTAGTTCTATCATCCATAGTCTAGTTTTCATCCTCTCACTAATTTTTAGTCATTTCCTGCATAAAGATGTATACATAATGGTAAAAGTTAGAAAATGTAGTTGAAAGAATTACCCATATTTCTGCCACCCCAAAAAAAAATTTTGAAAGTGTCTGCCCATCTTTTTTCTCTGAGTGTATTTGTCAGTGTCTTAGATAAAAACATTTCGTAGATCTCTTTCTTCACTTACTGTTAAGTACTATATAAAGGTACACGAATTAACTATTCCGTTAAGTTTCTAATATGCTGTTTTTTTTAAAAATGAACATTTTTGTGTTTACTTTTCTGCAAACGTAAGATTGATTCCTACAAATTACTGTATCAGAGGGTATTAACAAATAATTTTTAATGTGGCTACTAGAAAATTTAAATTATATATGTGTTTCACGTTATATTTCTATTGACAGTGCTGCTTTATAAAGAAGATTGCTTTTATGTTATATCACAATAAAAATTCCAAATTTTGGCGAGGCTCAGTGGCTCACGCCTATAATCCCAGCACTGTGGGAGGCCGAGGTGGGCAGATCACCTGAGGTCGGGAGTTCAGACCAGCCTGACCAACATGTAGAAACTCCGTCTCTACTGAAAATACAAAAAATTAGCCGGGTGTGGTGGCACATACCTGTAATTCCAGCTACTTGGGAGGCTGAGGCAGGATGATCGCTTGAACCTGGGAGGCGGAGGTTGCGGTGAGCCAAAATCGCGCCATTGCACTCCAGCCTGGCCAACAAGAGCGAAACACCATCTCAGAAAAAAATAAAAATTCCAAATTTCAGTAAGTAGAAATCATACACAATTTTCTGACTCTAATGCTACAAACATAAAAATGAATACAAGCAACTTTTCCAGAATGTTTTTTCTCCTGTGTTCAGTATCAACGAGGAAATTTAAAAAGGATAAACTGTTAAGAAAGCAGTGAAGGTAATTCTGTGTATAAAAATGCATCAGACCAGGCACAGTGGCTCACACCTCTAATCCCAGCACTTCAGGAGGCTGAGGCAGCTGAATCACTTGAGCCCAGGAGTTTGAGATCCGCCTGGGCAACATGATGAAACCCCATCTCTGCAAAAAAAATTACAAAAATTAGCTGGCCATGGTGGTACATGCCTGTAGTCCCAGCTTCTAGGGAGGCTGAGGTGGGAGGATTGCTTGAGCCCAGGAAGTTGAAGCTATGGTGAACCATGACTCAACTCAAGCCTAGATGAGAGAGCAAGACCCTGTCTAAAAAAAAAAGTCTCAGATATGCTTAAAACTTGTACAGAAATTATTAAAAAGGGAAATTTCTAAGGAACTAATGAAGCTGACATAGGCTTAGAACCAACAAACATATGACAGCTGGTTATTGTGAGGGATGGGATAACATTAATAAAGTATAAAGAAACCTGACAAAATGAGAATCTCAAATTTAATGAAAATATACCAAATTTAACTCAGGGAAAGAATAAATTTACTAAGAACTGAGAATGAAATTAGATTCACTGTCAAAGAATTGCCTCTCTAACAGATACATTTTTTCTAGCAATTTATTTAACACATTTGACAAAAATGACTCAACTTCTCCAAAGTTTTTCTGGAATGCTAAGATTAAAACTTGGTGAGTTGTTTTATAAGTTTGCATAAAGCTCATTCTTAGATCTAAGAGCACACATATACCAAAGAAAAAGACACATCTCACATTCATATACATAATTCTTAAATGCTAGGGAATAAAATTCTCCACTGGTAATCTGTGATGTCCAGTTTGAACTTAACAAGCTGTAACACTCTAGTAGGGCATCCACATTGACAGCATTGGGCACTGTGCACACTGTAGTCCATGTGAATGGTACCCCCTGGGTTGAGCTGTGCCTACAGCAGTCTTCCAAGGTAGCCCTGGGTTAATATTATTCATATGTTGTCATTTGAAGATGTCAGCATTAGGTACTTAGAACTCCAAACAGAGGAGCATATCAGTACAATACTTGGGTTGTGTTTTTGTTTTTCAAATTTAGGAAGCCATGGGAATTGAAAGAGTAACAAAAACCGTAGGTAATCTTTGTTGGTACTTCTCAAGGAACCAGGTAAATGTTGGCTCTACATTGTCCTGTTGCTCCCCTCTTATACATCTGTAGATGGGGAACAGGATGGAACAGCTGGAAGTATGGATGCTTCTACCCAGGGCTTATTAGAAGGCATTGGGCTAGATGGTGACACGTTGGCTCCCATGGAGACAGATGAACCTACTGCTTCAGACTCTAAGGGCAAATCTAAAATCACACCAGCAATGGCTGCCAGAATTAAGCAAATCAAGCCTTTGCTATCAGGTGAGTCATTCTCCTTTCTCCTACCTTTTCTGGCTTTCAGTCCCTTAGTCCTGAAACAGATTGAGTTGGAAAGGCTATGTTGTTTCATTTAAGGAAGTTTAAAACTTCTGAGACTCATTTTCAAGTGTCCTTTATTGAGTGGCTGCTATGTGACAGGCTTTGTAGTAGCTGCTACAGATACAGAGATGACCGAATCCCTTCTTGAGAGCCATATCTGCTACCCTCCCTTGTTTAATTTCTTCCTCCTACTTACTCTTCGACTATTGCATATTGCTTCTGCTCCTACCATTTCACTGAAATGTCTCAGCAAGGCATCTATAACGTCCTTGTCCTAAGTTCCTTCTCACTTGTCTGCCACATGGTAGTTGACCCACCATCTCCACCTAGAAATATTCTTCCTTTGGTGTTTGTGTTATTAAGCTGTCTTGATTCCCTGTTAACTCTCTGGCTATTCCACCTAGTCTTCTCCTTTTGTGTTCCTTGAACATACCTGGCAAGAGACATAGTCTGATAGATGTTTTATATTAAAGTCACTTTGGCAGCTTTATTGAGACTATATTGGCAGCATATAAAACTGCATTAATGATTTGCACTGGTCTGTCTTTGCCCTTTTTTTCCTCCTTTAATGTAATACCAATGTTTGGGAACCTATTTGTGTGTTCTTAAATTGTCATCACTTTCTGGCACCTTAATTTAGTGGAAAATGGAGACCTAACTTACAGGAATCTGGGGCCCTTCGTAAAAGCAAACAGAAAATGGCCTTTGGTGTTTCCGTTTGTTATCTCAAATTCCCATTGCATTTTACATTTTACTCTTAATTAGTTTAATTCTCCATTTATTTTAATTTGAAAATCTACCAATGTTATCTTCAAAGGAAAATTGACCGTGCAAGAACATGTACATATTTCTCTCTCCTTGCTTTGTCATACTTCTTTGACCTTGGAGCGTTCAGGGGTTTCTGTGTGAACCCAGTCCATGTACTGTTTCTCTTTGGTTACTGGCCTTTTGCCATCCTCTTGTCTTTGGACTACCTTTAAGCCACTTTGCTATCTGTTCACCTGAAAGCAGTGGTGAGAAAGTGTAAACCCAATGATTGGATTCATTAGGTTTTCAAGTCTGGGTATACCCATGTCCATAGCCTATTCCCTAATTAGGATAAAGGAAGCTTAATTTGGATGTAATAGGAAGAAGAAAGGAGTGTTTCCTTGTTCCTGTACTGCGTACATTTGAGCTTATTACTAAATTTGAGCAGTATATGTAACCTAGGCTCAAGTAGAGTCTGTTTTTACACAATGAATTTATATGTGCATGTACATCCTGAGAAGACATAGATTTAACCCTTGAACAACATGGGGTTGAGGAAACTCCTCCACGCAGTCAGAAATCCATGTATAACATTTGACTCCCCAAAAAACTTAACTACTAATAGCTATCTATTGACCAGAAGCCTTACCAAAAACAAATAGTCGATGGACACACATTTTGTATGTTATATATATTATATCCTGTATTCTTAAAGTAAGCTAGATAAAGGAAAATGTTAAGAAAATCTTAAGAGAAAAGTATATTTACTATTCATTAAGTGGATCGTCATAAAGGTCTTCATCTGGGTGGTCTTCACATTGAGTAGGCTGAGGAGGAAGAAGGAAGTGGGGGATGTTGGTCTTGCTGTCTCTGAGGTAGTAGAGGCAGAACAGGTAAAGGAGGTGGAAGGAAAGGCAGGCATGCTTGGTGTAACTTTGTGGAAATACACAGTACTTTCTTTCTGGCTTGGTTGCTTTTTCATTTCTCTAAAAATGTGTGTGTACAATACCAATATTTCTTCCACCATTTGTTTTAGTTTCAGTGCCCATATCATAGTAAGGTTCACATCATAAAAAAAGTCAAAAGTATTCTTTAGTAATCAGAACCCTCTGCCAGATTGTCTTATGTCACTTTGATTCCTGGCACTGCTTCTCTATGTCTTCTTCCTCATCATTTGGTATCTATTCAGAAGCACTCATCTCTATCAAGATGTCTTCTGTTACTTGCTCTGGTGTGGTGTCTGTTAGCTCTTGAATTTCACTAAGATCCATATCCTGAAATTCTTCACCCATCACCTCTTTTTGCCATATCCACAAACTCGTGATTTCCTTGATTGGCGCTGTCATAAATCCTGTTAAGTTCTGCATAACATCAGGACAGTTTTCTCCAACAGGAATTTATTTCAGGCTTGATGGCTTTTTCTGTAACAATGATGGCATCTTCAGTGGTGTAATCCTTCCAGACTTTCATGATGTTCCCTCTGTCAGGCTTCTCTTCCACAGCATTAATAATCCTTTCCTTAGAGTACTGTGTGTAATAGCCTTAAAGCCCCTTATGACTCTCTGATCTAGAGGCTGAATTAGAGATGTGGTTTTAGGGGGCAAGTAGACCACTTCAATGCCTTTTGTGTTGAATTCATAGGGCTCTGGGTCACCAGAGGCATTGTCTAATGTCAAAAGAACTTTAAAAGGCATTCCGTTACTAGCAAGATACTTCTGACTTCAGAGACAAAACATCAATGGAACCAATCCAGAAAAGGGGTCTTGTTGCCCAGGCCTTCTTGTACAAACAAAAGACCAGCAGCTGGTAGTTTATCTTTCTCCTTCAAGGCTTGGAAGTTAGGAGCTATATAGGTAAGGGCAGTCCTGATTATAAACCCAATAGCATTTGCACAAAATAGAGGAGTGAGTCTGTCCCTTCCTGCCTTAAATCCCTCTGCTCACTTCTATTTCTTACTAATAAATGTCCTTTGTGGCCTTTTCTTTTTCTTCAAAATAGGGCACTTTTGTCTGTATGAAAAACCCTTTCAGGCAGATACCCTTTCTCAGTGATGTTCTTAGTGGTGTCTGGGAACTAATCTGTTGCCTGTTGGTTGTCAGAAGCTGCCGCTTCTGTTATCTTGACATTCTTTAAGCCAAACCTCTTTCTAAAAATTACCAAATTATCCTTTGCTGGCTTTACATTCTCCAGCTTTAGATCCTTCAGTTTCCTTTTGCTTTAAGTTTTCATATAGTGAGTTCATTCTTTTCTTGAATTGCGGTAGAATCTATAGGTTTGTCTTTATTATGGCAATCCTGTACCCACATAAACGTGCATTTTCAATATGAAGTAACAAGATTTCACAAAAGTGCAAGCTTTTCAAGCCTGCTGGTGTAGCTGCAGCATCAGCTTCACTAATTTCCTTTTCTTTGTTTAACAATGGTCTTTACACTGAATTCATTTTTCCTGAAGTGATGGGCAGTCTGTAATCCACATCAAGCAATTCATCTTTTTCTTGAAGTGTCATGATTTTTCCCTGCTTCTTGGGAGCACTTCCAACATCACTAGCGACACTTCATATGGGTCATAGGGTGACCCAGGTTTATTCCAGGTTTACGGTATTGCGGTAAACATGAAAAATAATGTGAGAACCGTGAGAGATCACTACACAATTTACTGGAGAGATGAACTGTTCATGTAGAAGTGCTTAGCCTCACACAGTGTTTTAAGCATATTGTGGTAACACTTGAGCTCACCACAGTATCATGGTTACAGTGTCGTGGCTACAAAATTATTAGAGTATAATATGTACTAAATTTTATCCAGTTGTTCAGTTCTGCTTATTGACTGCAAATGGCACCGTATATCATAAGTGTATGTGTGTGTGATAAATATTAAATTTTTATAATTTGTGTATATTTTGTGGTAGTAAATGATAAAATAGACTAGTATCTACATATATTTTATACATTTGTGACATACATAACTGTTAATTTTTCAATGTTTTGAGGCTACATGTTTCATCTGGGAGTTTTTTCAAATCGTCACAAATCTCCAAAATTTTCAATATATTTGTTGAAAAAAAGTTCACACATAAGTAGACATCTGCAGTTCAAAACCTGTGTTGATCAAGTGTCAGCTGTACTTTGATTCAGACCTAGCCTTTCTTATCTCTGGATCATGGTGAAATAACGTTTATTTTTAAAATGCTATGGCAACATTTTCATTTATGATTTTAAAAGTATATTTCATTGTAGAAATATAAAAACACATAAAATATTTAAAGAGAAGCTGGAAAGCACTCAGTTTTTTATGTGTTTTTTTTACATATGCTTGTATTTGTGTGCTGCCTTTTCTTTGTTCAATTATATATTGAAAAGCATCCTATGAAATTGAAAAATTGAGATGTCCATAATCTGCCTAATACTTTAAGAAGCTACTTGTAACAATTTTCATGCTTTTCCTAGTTTTTTTTTTTTTTTTTTTTGAGACGGAGTCTCGCTCTGTCGCCCGGGCTGGAGTGCAGTGGCCGGATCTTGGCTCACTGCAAGCTCCGCCTCCTGGGTTAATGCCATTCTCCTGCCTCAGCCTCCCCAGTAGCTGGGACTACAGGCGCCCGCTACCTCGCCTGGCTAGTTTTTTTTGTATTTTTTAGTAGAGACGGGGTTTCACCGGGTTAGCCAGGATGGTCTCGATCTCCTGACCTCGTGATCCACCCGTCTCGGCCTCCCAAAGTGCTGGGATTACAGGCTTGAGCCACCGCACCCGGCCTAGTTTTTTTTTTTCCCCCTCTGGGACTACATATTTTTTGTTGTGATCAGACTATGTATATTGTCAGTGATCTTTTCTTATCTAAGTGGTTAATCGTTTTTGGCATTTTTAAAGTTCTTTGTAGGCATTTTCAGTGACTTCATCATCCACTAGATATCATTTAACTTAAATAGTGCATGTTGCTGTGTTGCTTCTACAAAGGTGGTTTCAATTTATGTTCCTGTAACAGTATGAGTGCTTATTTGTCTTTTACATTTGATATCTGTTGAGTGGCACATATCTGTCTCCTACCGTCAAAAGTGGCATTTGTTCCTTGTGGGATTTCCTTTTTGGATCATTGAATGTAGAACAAACCCAAGCATTAACTAGGGGTTGTAGGAGGAAGTGGTGAGTCATAAAAATATGTTAATGGTAATATGTCCGTTGTAATTAAACCATTCTGAGAATACTGTACAGTCTTATTCTGACTTCTGGTTCCAGCTTCCTCCAGATTAGGCCGAGCACTTGCTGAGCTATTCGGACTTCTTGTTAAACTTTGTGTGGGATCTCCTGTCCGCCAGAGAAGGAGCCATCATGCTGCCAGCACCACTACAGCACCGACACCTGCCGCTCGATCAACAGCCTCAGCTCTCACTAAGCTCTTGACTAAGGGGTTATCTTGGCAGCCCCCACCATATACACCTACTCCCCGATTCAGGTGAAGTTCAGCTTGAGATTGAGGGACTAGAAAGTTACAATAAAAAAAAAACATGTAATTTGTTCCTATACTACTTAAAATGGAGAGTGAGCCACTGAATTTGAGAACTTGGAGGTCCCTTGTTTACCGTAGAAAACGCGGTGTAAGTTACTTTTGTTGGTTGTACCAGTATAGAACATGGGTAGTATTTTAGGTATTTACCATCAAACTGTATTTCAGTAGTCTTACATAGGTAGTATCCCTTATCCAAAATGCTTGGGGCCAGAAAGTGTTTTGAATTTTGGAATTGTTTGGGTTTTGGAATATTTGAGGAATACTTATCAGTTGAGCATCCCTAATCTGAAATGCTCCCGTGAACATGTCCATTGAGCGTCACGTCAGCAATCAAGAAGTTTTAGATTTTGGAACATTTTGAATTTTCTGATAGGGATACTCATCCTGTATTCTTTAGTAGGTGGGAGGTGTCACTTCAGTGTGTAAATTTTACTCTTGCCTTTTACATGAATTTCCTATTGCTTCTGTGTCTGCTTTACAGAAGGTTAAAGTTTTGCCTTTTTTTTCCACCTTCAGGCTGACATTCTTCATCTGTTCAGTTGGTTTCACATCCCCAATGCTGTTTGATGAGAGGAAGTATCCCTACCACCTCATGCTGCAAAAATTTCTCTGCTCCGGAGGCCACAATGCTCTTTTTGAGTAAGGATCAAGTTGCTTCACAGAGGAGCACTTCTTGGAGTTTGGTCTTTGCTGTGTGCCTTCCCAGCCCACTGTTTTTAAGTACCCTATCTTGTAACAGTGGGATATATAGAAATAGCCATTGGTTGTATCCTTCAGTGTTCTGGGAAGTAAATGGAGACAAATGTTTGTCTCCATTTACCTTGGAGGTTAGGATTTAGCCTGCCCTGGAGTTGTGTTTGTAAGGGTCTCTGCTTTTTCTTGTGTGGCTTCCGGTTCCCAGTATGGGTTTTTAAAATAGGTTTGTCTTTTTCTGTTGTTTCTCTGAATATAATTTTTCTGGTTTTCTTGGTCAGATGATTCCAAGCTGAATTTCATAGGTTTAGGGTTTTTTTTTTGGGACAGAGTCTTGCTCTGTCGCCCAGGCTGGAGTGCAGTGGCACAAACTCAATTCACTGCAAGCTCCGCCTCCCGGGTTCATGCCATTCTCCTTTCTCAGCTTCCCGAGTAGCAAGGACTACAGGCGCCCTCCACCACGCCCAGCTATTTTTTCTGTATTTAGTAGAGATGGGGTTTCACCGTGTTAGCCAGGATGGTCTTAATCTCCTGACCTCATGATCCACCTGCCTCAGCCTCCCAAAGTGCTGAGATTATAGGCATGAGCCACCGCGCCTGGCTGGTTTAGGTTTTTAAGACACTGAAAAGTAAAGGAGGGGAGGTGGAACAAAAGAAAAAAAAGTAGTGTAGCTGAAAACTGTTGGATAGATTACATGTAATAGCTCTAAGAAGATGGGACATGTAGTGCCAATATAGAGATTGGGGGCCTTTTAGATGTAAACCCCCCTTGCCAGGGTAAAATACTAATATTCTATCTGTCTACTTTCCTTATTTGAATTTAGAACTTTCAACTGGGCTCTGTCCATGGGAGGTAAAGTTCCTGTTTCTGAGGGATTGGAACACTCGGACTTGCCTGATGGCACAGGAGAATTCCTAGATGCCTGGCTTATGCTGGTGGAGAAGATGGTGAATCCCACCACGGTGCTCGAATCTCCACATTCACTGCCTGCCAAATTGCCTGGAGGTGTCCAGAACTTTCCCCAATTCAGTGCACTCCGCTTCCTTGTGGTAACTCAGAAAGTGAGTATTCGGTATTCTAAAATCAAAAGAAATTTCTCATGCTAAGTAGTTCCCATTCTGTTTTGTCCTGCTTAATGAAATAACATGCTTATTTAAGAACCATTGGATCCAGCTCCCAGATAGGGCTGCCTTACGTAACGGAGTATAGACCATTTGAGAATTCTTCGTGATAAAACATTTGAACTGTAAATTTCAGATTGGTACTTGCATTAGGCCATTCTTGCATTGCTATAAAGAAATACCTGAGACTGGGTAATTTATAAAGAAAAGATATTTAAGTGGCCTACAGTTTCTGCAAGCTTTAGAAGCATGGTGCTAGCATCTGCTGGGCTTCTAGGGAGTTCTCAAGAAGTTCACAGTCATGGCGGAAAGTTCAGTGGGAGCTTGCGCGTCACGTGGTAGGAGCCAGGAGTTGGAGAGGGTGCTACACACTTTAACTCACTGTCATGAAGGCAACACTAAACAATGAGGGATCCACCCCCATGACCCAAACACCTCCAGCACTGGGGATTACAATTCAACATGCGATTTAGGCAGAGCAAATATTGCAAACTATATCACTACTTCAGGTTGAGTTTAAAATGCCTCTTCTCTGTGCCTCCTTAGACCCTCTTATGTTGGCCAAGGATTTTGTTGGTACTAGTTGTGGAAGGACTGTTCCATAGGTCTTTAACTTAATCTTTCTGAGCTTTGAATTGAGGCAAAATGATTATCACACACTTTTCAAATTACTTATAGGCAGCCTTTACTTGCATCAAAAACCTATGGAACCGGAAACCTCTGAAGGTATATGGTGGACGAATGGCTGAATCCATGCTGGCCATTCTGTGCCACATCCTCCGAGGAGAACCTGTGATTCGAGAGAGACTAAGCAAGGAGAAGGAGGGGTCTCGAGAAGAGGATACAGGGCAAGAGGAAGGTGGCTCCCGCCGAGAACCTCAAGTCAACCAGCAACAACTGCAACAGGTAGGGTGCTGGCCTCACACTCCAAGGTCCAGACTTTGCACCCAGTGGAGTGTGATGCTTATGGATTTTCTAAGCTCACACACCACTAAGTCCCTGATCACATTAACCAGGAGACAGTTTAAATTTGCTCCTTCTCTTAGTATTTATTTTTTTTCTCCTGGGGAAAACTTGGAATATAGTCCTGATGCTCTGCACAGGTAATACTCCTCTCAAGCATGTTGATGAGTATTCTCAGTAGCCTCCTGCTGCCTCAGGGGAGGCAAACTGTCCTCAGTTAACTTTCTGGTTAACCTGTAAAGAGAATGGATATTGTGAACCAGATTTATTTTCCAGCAAGAGCTTTCTGTAACCTTGGTCACCTACAAAACTTTTGTTTTCACTTGCAAATAAAATGTATAAGGGGCATTTTAAAAGTTGGGAGGCTAGAAAGAGGGGAGGGGAAAGGCACGTAAAGTCCTGCCACTTCCATCTCAAAGAGCATTTTAACGTTTTCTTCCTGGAGTTTGTATGTATGTGTGTTAGCTTTGTGTCTAGAGTCCTGTTCAAATCTGTCTACTATATACACTTGTCCCGTTTTTTAGTACTCTCATTACCAAATTTGGAAAATACAAGACTTTTAAAAGGCATTCATAATTTTATCACGCAAGATAGTCATTGTCTCCTTTTTCAGTCAGTTTTGTGCCTAATTTTTACATCATTAACATCAAGCAATATGTATACTTGTATTGCTGTTATCAAGAACTTTTTTTTACTAATTGGTCATTATTTTATTGTTGGATGCTAATTTTCTTACAGTTTGATGTTTTAACACTGTGTTGTATAGTTTCCTTATGTACCAATCCTTACATACGTCTCATGATTATTGCCTGGTAGTAGAATAATTAGGTCAGTTTTTCAGGCACTTGGTCTGTTACCAGTTTGTTTTCCAGAAAATTGGGACCAATTTATACTTCTTTGCATGAGTCTCAATCTTTTAATTATAATAATTCTGTTAATCATAATAACCATGCATCCCCCCTCCTAACTTTTTTAGAGGATGAAATTGAGAATCTTCTTGGCTCCTTACCCAATGTGTAGCTTAGAATGTTATAGAAGTACCAAACAGAAGGGATTGTTCATTTTAGCTAATTGCCCTAGCCCAGAAATGCTCTCAGCTCAGGTGAAGTTAGAAAAAGTTATTTCCATCTTGAAAAGGTTCCTTCCTTTTAAAAATGTATTTGGATTTCTCTTATTATGTGATTCTGAGCCCTTGCATTCTTTATGTAGCTCATGGACATGGGCTTCACAAGGGAACATGCCATGGAGGCACTGTTGAACACCAGCACCATGGAGCAGGCCACAGAGTACCTTCTAACCCACCCCCCTCCAATCATGGGAGGAGTTGTTCGGGTAAGTTGGCTCAGGAGCAGTGATTTTCCAGGATATTGGTTTGACTGCTGAAGTCCTTTTTCCCCTTATTATTCTGTCATTGGTCTTCCTTTCTATAAACTGCTTCTCATTTTCAGACATGTCCATGCCAGTATTTTCTCTTCATAATAACAGAAGTTTTCTATCCCCTAGCAGTACAAATTACTATACTTTGTTTTCAGAAGAATCCCCAGTCACAAAACAATAGAAGAGGCACACTTTTCTAAGATGTAGAATAGATGGTCACATTGAAGCCCCCTTTCTGTACTTAATTTTACATGTGATTTTCCTCATCTGTTCTTGTTTGTAGTAACCACATAAGCCTGATTGGTTTTGACTTATACAAGAGCAGCATTTTGAGCCCCTTCCTCTCTCTTTAGCTTGAGCACAAGATGTCTGATTCACTATGAGTTGCAGTGGTCTCGTTGGGTTTCTTTGTTTTGAATGTGTCTCCTCACTGGCTATTCTCTTAATACTCTGTAGGATCTCAGCATGTCTGAAGAGGACCAGATGATGAGAGCAATTGCTATGTCTCTGGGACAGGATATTCCAATGGATCAAAGGGCAGAGTCACCTGAGGTAACTATAGGACACTGCATCCTAAAGGGCATGACATATGAATCTTAGTATTCTGTGAACATTCTGCTGTAATTGCAAAGTAATGATAGAATTCAAATCTAAGGGAAGACCTGAGAAGAGTGCTAATCCCAGCTTTGCCATCTGTCATTGAGCTACCTTGTATTGACCTGAAACTTTAAGGGAGACAGATGAAGCATTAATCTTTATTGTCAAATAAGAGACCCAAAGTGTACTCAGTAGTGCCATTAGGCCGAACGTGGCTGTATATTCCTAGGTGACAGTTACTTTAATTTTCCCTGCTGGCAGAGAATATAGAACAGTGTCTAGAAATGATTTTGCAGGAGGTAGTATAGAATGCTGGAAACGACTTGACAGTGGAAGTTGTTTGAAGCGTCCCTCCCTTCTACCTTCCCTGTCTTGCCTTAAACTTTGTGGCTGCCACACCCTGGATGAAAGTATCAGCTGCTTGAGGAGAAGGTTGAGGGTATTCATATGGTAGAGCAAATACATTCTCAGAGTCTCTCTTATCTTTCCTCCTCCTCTCCTGTGTACTATTCACACTTCCTTCCCTGCTTCCAGGAAGTTGCTTGCCGGAAGGAGGAAGAGGAACGGAAAGCTCGGGAAAAGCAGGAAGAGGAAGAGGCTAAATGTCTAGAGAAGTTCCAGGATGCTGACCCGTTGGAACAAGATGAGCTCCACACTTTCACAGATACTATGTTGCCAGGCTGCTTCCACCTTCTTGATGAGCTGCCAGACACAGTATACCGTGTGTGTGACCTGATCATGACAGCAATCAAACGTAATGGAGCAGATTATCGTGACATGATTCTGAAGCAAGTAGTCAATCAGGTGAGCTCTCAAGGGGTCAGAAGAGGGGAGTATGTGAAGTGGTTTGTCTGCCTGTGTCAAAACCTGATTTCTGAAAAATCAGCATATTTTCATTCTACCTGATAGGGGTATATTCTCTATTTGGATTATTTCGATCTGGTAATCCTGAAACAGTGTTTTAACTACATCACACACACAAAAATGTCTTTAGAAGGGAAAAACAAAGCTCTCCTTTTCTACTTTTCTCTTAATAAAATGTCCAAAATGTGCCTCACCCTTGAGTCAAGTTCGTCCCCTGGACTAATACTGAATAAATGTTTTTTCCTATGTAACAGCGACTTGAACAACTGAGTCCCCATCCTGATGAATACTTGTGACCTGTTACTTGTCCTCTTTTTCTTTTCTCTCATTATGAAATTACTGTATGCTAATTATAGAAGTGGGATAAGAAAGAAATTACCTTAAATCCCCACACCCAGATAGCCAGTTAACATTTCTATTGTATTTAAGTTGTTGGAATCTTGTTTTATATAATGGTTCATTCTAGAAGCAGGGAAAGAAATAAAGGAAAACTTTTTTCTGAGCTTTGTAAAATAGAACTTTAATGCACGAGAACGTAAGTAAAGGAAAACTGGATAAAACTTTTTTTCACAGAAAGTTTTAGTGTATTTTTTAACAGTAATTCTGAGAGATAATGAAAGATTACTGATGGAAGTGTAAGTTGATAGAACCTTTTTGGGGTTGACTGTATGCACCAGGAAGTTTTAAAATATCATTTCCTTTAACTTAGATTTTAGGCTTCTTATAGTCTAGCCTAATAAAGTAATTGTTTAGTGGTGATCCTTTAGTAGCATACATCTTTTGATATAGATTCTAAATCCCTATGGTAAATATGTTAGATTTACCTACCTTTCTTCAGTGGATGTGTTGGAGGCAGAGGGAGTATTTTAAAAGATTGAGAATATTTTCAGAAACCTCATCTTGCTCTGAGGTTCCGTGACTTAAACCTTTCTTTGTTCTTCTAGGTGTGGGAAGCTGCTGATGTATTGATCAAAGCTGCTCTTCCCCTGACAACAAGTGACACAAAAACCGTGTCAGAGTGGATAAGTCAGATGGCCACACTGCCCCAGGCCTCCAATTTGGCTACTAGAATCTTGCTTTTAACGCTACTTTTTGAGGTAAGTTTTAGATCTTTGGGGCCCTGTAATTCATTTATGAAAGAATTACCAAACACTTACCATATATGAGGAATTGAAGACGATAAAGAGAAGAATAAGGCATGAGTCCTGCATTTCATCAGCCCAGTTTCTGATAGGCTAAAATGCACATAATTACGTATAAAAATACAGCATTCTGTGTTAGAGTGATGTCAACAGTTTTATCTGGGTTTAGGAAAGTCGTATGCATCACTTTGGATTTATATGAGAAGGGCTTCTGAGAACAAGCATTAATTGAATTGAGTCAGAATTATGAGGTGGTAGTTTAAAAGAAAAGTATTTAAATTACTAAAAGAGCTTGGTCATAGAATATTTTTGCTCTGAGGAAACTTAACTGGCAGCCACATAGTAGAGTAGGGTATGCAAATTGAATGTGGTCAATATTAGGCATTAGATGGAATCAGATTCCTCTCTCTTTTCCTTGCCTATTTAGTCAGCAGATTATTTGAGGCAAGAGAGTGGTTTGGGCAAGACCTGATCCAACCAACATAGGAACTAGAAGGCAACTGACTTTGGTCAAATGACTTCAACTGTGGCTCACTATTTTTAAAACCTGAACTTAATGAAGTGAACCCTTTACATACTCAGGAGATAAGTCCAATATAAGAGTCAAACTGTGTAACAGCTGTCTTGGGGGTTTCCTTTATCATAGAAGTGATAACTCTTACTGTAGCACTTTGTAAAGAGATACTTGTGGGAAAGGTTTCAGAGTACTAAAGAGAGAATCATTCATGGACCCCCATCTTAAACAAATCACAAGTAACAGTCTTGTATTTTCTTTTAGTATTTTTTCCTGTTCATTTAAACATTGGGATAAGACTGTATAGAAAGTTTTATATTCTTTTTGTTTTATTACGACTATTTTCCTATTTGCTATACACATTACTCCATCTTTTGAATGTTCTCTAATTCATTTAAATAATTACCTATCCTTGGACATTTACTTCCAGTGAGTTCCTGTTAAAAGTAACACTTTAGTGTAGCCCCAGTAAGACAAACCATTAACTGCGTTTAATTATTCCATTTTCCTTGAAAGATTATAAAATTTCTCTGTAAATCTAAAGCTTTACAACTTCAACACCGTTAGACTGCACAGCCTAGGTGACAAACCGTTTCCATATTAAGCATATACTAATATGCCAGGCACTGGGTACTTTATATTAATGTATATATAAAACCTCAATCATCACAATTATTCTGAAGGTAAAAATTATTTCCTCTGACCCATGAGGAAGCCAAAGCCTAGAAAATTTAACACATCTTAGATTACACAACTGGTAGATGCTAAGGGGTAAAATTTGAATTCAACCAATTCTATTATTATTTACCCTTATGTTCCGCTATCCCATGCTAATCTTTGATACTGAGTAGAAATTGGTATCTGGTTCTTTTGTTTTTCCCTTTGATCTATCAGGAGTTGAAGCTACCTTGTGCTTGGGTGGTTGAATCGAGTGGCATCCTTAATGTCCTAATCAAACTCTTGGAAGTGGTTCAGCCCTGCCTCCAGGCAGCCAAGGAGCAGAAGGAAGTCCAGACCCCAAAGTGAGTGACCCTATATTTATCCTAGTTTCATTTCTGTTTCCCTGGGACATGGGCCTGAATCAGGTACTCTTCTGAGGCATGTATGGGGCAAATTTGTGGTACTTCTGTAGTTTTAAAATTATAAAGGAAGCACCTAATGAAATTAAGATACATTTTCCCAATTCGTGCAGGTTTCTTGCTTGCCCAAAACAGATCATTTTTCTTTTTTAGGTGGATCACACCAGTGTTGCTCCTGATTGATTTCTATGAAAAGACAGCCATCTCCTCAAAAAGGAGAGCCCAGATGACGAAGGTGTGTAATGTAGTATGTGTGATTGCAGGACGGTTTAGCTTCCTGAGGCAAGAGTAGACCAGAAGAGAATATGAGAGAGTAGTGAAGAATGTAGAAGTCTCTGACCAATGTATAAATCTCTTTAGGGATTTTCCTAGCTAGGTTTCTCTTCTGAATAATTTACTGTGGAAGTAAATTTTGAAGGAGCATGCTATCTCCAGAGGAGGAGTGGCTTTTCTGTTACGTAAAGGACTGAGTATACAGCAATCCTTCCAAAAAGCAAACACTCCTTAGATCAAGATTATTATGCCACATCATCTCACTACGTCCTTGGGAACAGGATTTTTGTTTCAGTACATCTCAGGTGATCATTCCCCTTTTAGGGAAAATCAGTGGAAACAAACGGAAAGTAGAAGATGGCAAGATAAGGGACTGTAGATAGTTTTTTTGTCTAGGAAAAGTACCTTAGTCTGTTTTGCTGTTGCTATAACAATACCACGGACTAATTTATAAACTATAGGCTGGGCACTGTAGGCTCACGCCTGTAATCCCAGCACTTTGGGAGGCTGAGACAGGTGGATTACCTGAGTTCAGGAGTTGAAGACCAGCTTGGGCAACACGTGGTGAAACCCCATCTCTCCAAAAAATACAAAAATTAGCCAGGCGTAGTGGCGCGCACCTATGGTCCCAGCTACTCAGGAGGCTGAGGTGGGGCTAGAGCCCGGGAGGCAGAGGTTGTAGTGAACCAAGCCGAGATTGCTTCACTGCACTCCAGCCTAGGTGACAGAGCCAGACCCTGTCTCCAAAAAAGAAAGATATTTAGTATAAACTGTACAAGTTTATTTGGCTCATAGTTCTAGAGGCTGATCTAAGGGACCACATCTGGTGACAGCCTTAGTGCTGCATCCTTCTGTTATGGAAGAGGAAGAGGTGTCCAAACTTTCTTTTATTTTATTTTTATTTTTTTTGAGACAGAGTTTCACTCTTTTTGCCCAGGCTGGAGTGCAATGGCGCGATCTCGGCTCACCACAACCTCCGCCTCCCGGGTTCAAGTGATTCTCCTGCCTCAGCCTCCTGAGTAGCTGGGATTACAGGCGTGCGCCACCACCCCAGCTAATTTTGTATTTTTAGTAGAGACGGGGTTTCTCCATGTTGGTCAGGCTGGTCTTGAACTCCCGACCTCAGGCGATCCACCTGCCTCGGCCTCCCAAAGTGCTGGGATTACAGGCGTGAGCCACCGCGCCCGGCCCAAACTCGCTTTTATAACCAACCCAGTCACAATAACTAACCCAGTCCCTGGATAATGACATTAATCCATTCGTGAGGGACAGAGTCCCCATGATGTAATTTTCTTTTATTAGGCCCCACCTCCCAACACTGTTAAATTAGGGATTAAGTTTTCATCATCTGAACTTTAGAAGACACGATTTTAAACGTGTAGCGGAGAGACTAAGGAATGTGAGAGTAAATGCATATGAAAGTTTTTCTCTTGGTTTTTAAAATTTATTAATTGTCCAGTGTATTTCTTTTTCCTGGTTGAGTTTTAGCAGTGAACACTGATGAAGTTACTATTTTTTCTAATAATCAACCTTGAAAGGAATACAAAGAAACTTTGTACTTTTATATTCAGTACCTGCAATCCAACAGCAACAACTGGCGCTGGTTTGATGATCGCTCTGGGCGTTGGTGTAGTTACAGTGCAAGCAACAATAGCACTATTGATTCTGCCTGGAAATCTGGAGAGACAAGTGTGCGATTCACTGCAGGCCGAAGAAGATACACTGTCCAGTTCACTACAATGGTGCAGGTACATGCTCACTCACCAAGCTTGTCTAACCCATGGACCACAGGCCACATGTGGCTCAGGATGGCTTTGAATGCAGCCCAACACCACACATTGAGGTTTTTTTTGTTGTTCTTTTTAGCTTATCAAATATCGTTAGTGTAGTTTTTATGTGTGGCCCAAGACAATTCTTCTTCCAGTGTGGTCCAGGGAAGCCAAAAGATTGGACACCCCTACTGTAAACTTTATCAAAAAGAGGGGTGTTTTGGTTTTCTTCTTTATGAACCAGCATTCCTAACGTGTTACGAGGAGGAGAGTTACCATTACCTAATTAAGTATAGATTTCAGAAAATCGAGTCTTCCTAAGGTCATTGATTAGACCTTGGGTCTGTGGCAATTTGATACTATCCCTCTTAGAAATGATTTTAAGTGTTTAGTCAAGGGCTAGGGAGTGGTTAAGGATGGTATTTGCTCTGTTGGAAGGTTTACAGTTCATTATAAGGCCTTGTGTATGCCACTTGCCTTCTGGGGACTTTCAGGTTTTTTCTCTGTAAATGATAAAGGTGAGATAAATTGCCAGAGTTCCTTCTGTTGTAGCATTTTATCTGGGAGATGTCCCTCCCCTTCCCCACCTTTATAATTCCTTTTTGGTAGAGGTTTTTTTAATGTCTGTTTGAATTCCTAGGTTAATGAGGAAACAGGGAACCGACGCCCTGTGATGCTGACTCTCCTCAGGGTACCTCGGCTGAATAAAAATTCAAAAAACAGCAATGGACAGGAACTAGAGAAGACGCTGGAAGAAAGCAAAGAAATGGATATCAAACGTAAAGAAAATAAAGGCAATGGTATGTACCAAGAGTGTTTTACCTAAAGCTAATGTGCCTTTGTGGCTTAAGGTCTGGCCAGTTTCATTGCGAGTTATTTTCATCAGCTTGATTAACAGATTAAAGATGTATAGGCCTCCCTTATGCTTTTTCATCTGGTCTTAAAATTGGTATTTGGCGTGCTTCTCTTAATAGGACCCACGTGCTTGGCCAGTTACTTAGGAGGGAGGCGTGGAAGGAAATAAACGTCAAGTTAAACTGTCTTAAACTGTTATTTTCCCATTTCATAGATACCCCTTTGGCCCTAGAGGGTACAAACACTGAAAAGGAGACAAGCCTGGAGGAAACAAAAATCGGGGAGATCCTGATCCAGGGCTTGACAGAAGATATGGTGACTGTTTTAATCCGGGCCTGTGTGAGCATGCTGGGAGTCCCTGTGGACCCAGATACTTTGCATGCCACCCTTCGTCTCTGCCTGAGGCTCACCCGGGACCACAAATATGCCATGATGTTTGCAGAACTGAAGAGTACCCGCATGATCTTGAATTTGACCCAGAGCTCAGGCTTCAATGGGTTTACTCCCCTGGTCACCCTTCTCTTAAGACATATCATTGAGGACCCCTGTACCCTTCGTCATACCATGGAAAAGGTGAGTGTGTTTTGTATCAGATTCTGGTTTAGCTTTACATCATACCTTTGTTCTCCTTGGTCTGAGAACAAATAGACTTCTGGTTCTTCTTACATATCTATAGCTGGATATGTATACTCTATACTCCGCCCAACAGAATTTCCAACTCTGTGCTTGGGAGGGATGATCCTATTGCTAGAAAGTCCTCTCCAGCAATCTGGGTTTCTTTTTTTTTTTTTTTTTTTAAATCTAGGTTTCATTAACCAAGCCAAAAACTGTTAGTAAAGAACTGGGATACCTTCCCCTAAGTTCATACCTTCAAAATCATTCCTTTGTTAGGAGTACCTCTCAGGTGTTCAGCCAAGAGCATATTCTCAAAACAATGTATTTTGGAATATAAAAGTATAGTTAAAGCTTTTTGAATGTTTGTAATCTGCCAGGTACTGTGATAGACACTTAACAAATACCCATTGTGCAGATCAGAAAACAGGTTATTATATTTTGGGAAACTTATAAAGCAGTGGAAGAAATAGGAACATAATTATAAAAAATAAAAACATTTGTAAAGTTTTGACAACAGGCTGGGCGTGGTAGCTCACACCTCTAATCCCAGCACTTTGGGAGGCCGAGGCAAGTAGATCACCTGAGGTCAGAAGTTCAAGACCAGCTGGGTGTGGTGGCATGGCCTGTAATCCCAGCTACTTGGGAGGCGGAGGTTGCAGTGAGTCGAGATGGCACCACTGCTCCCCAGCCTGGGTGACAGAGTGAGACTCCGTCTCAAAAAAAAAAAAAAAAAAAAAAAAAACAGACAACAGTGGAGGGGTGAGGGGCAAATGTCCTACTAGTGAGGCTTTTCCTTCTCAGTACTTCTATAAAATCCTTTCTTCTACTGATTCTTTGTCATCAATAATGACTGTTACTAGACTTTGCTTCCATTTTCCTCTCTTAGGACATTATTTCCTGCATTTATAAGTAGTGTTGCAATATGCGTTTTTGTGCCTAACTTTGTTCATGTTTAAGATGGTTACTTAGGGATTTTTAGTAATTGGATCAAAAAGTATTACAAGTATTTTTTTAACTTGCTTGCCAGAAAAGTGGTATCAGTTTTTGTATATCTGAGTATACATTTTAGATTCTTCAGACAGTTCTTTACACAGCCTGCTTGATTTCACCTCACATGTGCCAAATCAAGAGAGAGAGCTGTTTAAGGTAGCTTGTACAGTGATCCACAGTCCAGGAGATAACCCAGCAGGGAAGGAACAACTGTATACAACTCAATTCTGATTTTAGAAACTTGAAATACTTTCTATAAATAAATGTTTAAAAGTTACAAGTTCAAAGTGCTAGGAGAAAGTGTAAGTCCTCATTGGATGAGGGAAAACTTTTAAAGTTTTAAACTTTAGGTAAATTATAGTTGGGGTGTGGGGAACAAAGGAACACCAGTGACAGTCTTAATGTATCAAGATGGCAAAATGTAAACTCTTGATACTATTCATTACTAGTACGGGTGTGGAAAAGCAGGCATACTCTTAACTTTTGGTAGGAGTGGAAATTGGTGTAGCCACATTGGAGGGCAGTTTGATACTCTCGGTTTATCCTTTGACCTAGAAATTCTATGGCTAAGAATTTGTCTGATAACTAACATCAAGTATGCCAAGATGCATATGTAAGAATGTTCACTGTGGAATTGCTTGTAATATCAAGAAACTAGAGGTCTAATGTCCAGCAGTAGAGGATTGGATAAATTATGGCTCATCCTTTATATTGAAATTAAACTTTTCTGTGTTTATTAAATGGAAATTATTTTATAATTACAGCCAGACAGGCAAGATACAGAGGTTATAATACACTAAAGGGCATGATTGATTTGGTTAAAAAAAGAAAAAGGCATTAAGATAACCAAAAGATGTTTTTCATTGTGCGCATGTAGTTTGCGAAATTATAGATAATGGAAAATAATACAATTGAGTTATTTTTTTCATGCTTTCATGGATTTTCCATTATTAACAAGCAATTTTATGAGAAGAGCAAAAGCATAGCTATATGTAAGCCCTATGTTATCAAGGCAAACAATATATAAATAGTTCAGTATCTCCAGTGGCTATCATTATCTCAGACTGATGGTTGACTTTGAGACATAAAGAAAATATTTAATTGTGTTCCTGTACACTAAGTGGATTACAGTGTTACATATTTTTGAACCATTCTGATTTAAAATTTTAACAGTTCGGAGAGGCTCAGGAGCTGACACTTTAATGTGGAAGTTATGTGGGATCTATAGTCTTGACACATCTCCCATTTTCTGTAAAGATCACATGCAGTCTGGTCTAATACTTGACAGTTTTGAGACATGCTGCAACTTTTTTATAAGCCAGGTTTTTTGAATCAAGAAAGGATGGGACAGTACTTAAAAATGAAATATCATTCTCCCAAAAATCAAAAGCTTTTAGTCTTGGTAACTCTTCCTTGACTGCAGTTGTATTTTTAGAAAGTAGTGTTTAATCGGCGGTGTTTCTTTCTCTCTTTACTAGGTTGTTCGCTCAGCAGCTACAAGTGGAGCTGGTAGCACTACCTCTGGTGTTGTGTCTGGCAGTCTCGGCTCTCGGGAGATCAACTACATCCTTCGTGTCCTCGGGCCAGCCGCATGCCGCAATCCAGACATATTCACAGAAGTGGCCAACTGCTGTATCCGCATCGCCCTTCCTGCCCCTCGAGGCTCAGGAACTGGTAAGTTTCACTTGCTCCTGGCCTTTGAGATTAAGTTTGTGGCCTGGTATAAATCCAGAAATTTATCTATGAGGAGGTCTGTGACTTGAAGAGCCTCCTTAGGCAACTATTAGGACATTTGCTAGCTAGTTGATCATTTGGGTCAATTCAGTAGGTACTTCAGTAGCTTCTCTGGGCCTGGCTCTGTTGTAATCCCTGCCAGAGACACTGAGGACTCATTCATTCTAGTCCTTCCCTTCAAAGAGCTCATTTTAGTGGGGCAGTAGGCTTTACATATAGTTAATGGTTTACAAATCAAGTGATAATTGAGGATTAAATGGATGTACGTCTCGTGTAACACAGTGGGAAATAGACATCATCTGTGTATTCCTGTCAAGAAATGTTTGACCTGTATTTAATTATGAGGAAACAATTAGAAAAATACAAATTGTGGGATGTTCTATATAAGACAACTGGCCTAGACTCTTCAAAAATATTAATGTTATGAAAGAAAAAAATACAGGATCATTTCTTCTAGAGAAAAGTAGTCTAGAGAGATAATCACCGCCAGCCTTGGTTGGGCTGTGGATGCAGATAAAGGAGATTTGGAGAAAACTGAGTGCTATGTATTAAGTAATATAATTGTATCTGTTAAATTTGGGGAGTATTATAATGGTATTGCAGTTTTGTAGAAAAATACCCTTGATCTCCTCTCTGCTGACTTTTTTGGTAATAAAAAAGAAAAAATACGTATGTCCTTGATCTTAGGAGCTACATGTAGATGTATTTAGGAGTAGTCACTTGGTAATTCTGGATGAAAAGTATATAGATGTTTATCATATTACACTATTTGAACTTTTCTGTAGGTTTGTTGGATTTGTTTTGTTTTTTAATAAAAAGTTGGGAAGGGGATGAAATTATTTTGGAAGTTCTAGCTATGTGCCTGCCCCTGTGCTGGGCATTTCTCAATTATATCCTCATTTAATCCTCAAAATAAATTAGAAGAGTGAGAAAATTGAGGTTTGTTGAAGTAACAACTGGATTTCAAAACCAGTTTTCTCTAACACAAGCCTTTACTATTTGGTAGGGCTGTATTAAATCCTGTGGAATTTAAGGAAAGTAGAAACCAGGTTTTATAGTAGAGTACTTGAACATTAATTGAAAATGGTCTCCTATCTTAAGCTTGTATATTACACATGCACCCTTCTGAGTCTTTATTAATAACGTAGTTTAGGTACTGGTTCATGATTGACTGGTTTTTCTCTCTCATTTTGGCTTAGCTTCAGATGATGAATTTGAGAATCTTAGAATTAAAGGCCCTAATGCCGTACAGCTGGTGAAGACCACCCCTTTGAAGCCCTCACCTCTGCCTGTCATCCCTGATACTATCAAGGAAGTGATCTATGATATGCTGAATGCTCTGGCTGCATACCATGCTCCAGAGGAAGGTATGTGGCTAGCCTACCTCAGGAGACTGGGCACTAGAGGATATGTTACTTTGCCTGGGTCATTTCAGCCAACTCATGGCTTAGTGAGCACTCGCTGTGTGCCCATACTCGGGCTCAGATGAATAAGATACCCATTGCATGTCTTTGAAGAAGCTAATAGTCATATAGTATGACATACCATAGTGATGGTAAATCCTTAGGGTGAGTCACCTTACCTAGTGAGGGTGCATAGATAAGAAAATTTGTTTGTGTACGTGATTTCTAAAATGAACCTGTCATGGATGAGGAGATTGCCAGAGTTCTGTTATATGAGAATACACACCATACGGGGGAAGAGTGAACAAAGATTTAAAAGGACATAATAGCATTCTGTGAGAGGTTGAAAATAAGACACCAGGAAGTCTCTAATGTTTTCATACTCAAGCAAAACCTTTTTATTGTTGTTTTATTGTTTATGAGCTGGAGACAATATTAGGAGGTGTGTCTGGGCTTCCTAACTGTTGAGACCACCACACCCATCCACCTTTATTCCTAGTTAAGGTGCATCTTACAAGCACTAGGAAAGTCATGATTGAGTTGCTTGGAACATAGGGTTTCATTATAGTAAGGTCCTTCTGGATTTTATTCAGGACATACTTATTTAATAGGTCCACAGAATTGCCAAAAATTGATGAATATTGCCTTTAATAAGTAAAAGAAATCTGAGTCTTGACTTTGGTGCTTTTCATCTGTACAGCACCCTGATCCATATAGAATTCCTTGGTTCTCCTACCACCCCAGAATCTTTACCCTATCTTATCACCTCCTCCCCGAAATAGTTCAGCTATATAGCTGTGGCAATCATTTATTGACCTACCACTGCATGAGCAATACTGCCAGATGTGTTCACTTAAGGTTTATAGTTACAGCTTAGGAAAATGAGACTAAGTTAATTGCCTGTGATCACAAGACTAGTTTTTGTAGTATTAGGGTGAGGCACTCTAACATTATCTATAATATCACCATGTAAACAGTCATAGCCACTTGATGTGAAATTGACCAAGACTACTAGATAGGCATTAACATTGTCCAGTTGTAGAAGAGGTTTATTTTGTTTTTGATGGTTGTTACTGTTTTTCTAGCAGATAAATCTGATCCTAAACCTGGGGGTATGACCCAAGAGGTTGGCCAGCTCCTGCAAGACATGGGTGATGATGTATACCAGCAGTACCGGTCACTTACGCGTCAGAGCAGTGACTTTGATACGCAGTCAGGTTTTTCCATTAATGTAAGTCAATTCCAACAGCGTATTATCTTTCTTCTCATTTTTTAATGCCTGTGTATTGAAATGTCTCAGTATTTAGGGCTATCCCAGGGGAATTTCAAAAGTATTAATTTTGATGTATTTGTAAATTGTTGACTATAAAGACAAAATTGGGGTATCCCTGGAGATTTTTTTTTTCCTCTCCTAGGATTAGAACTATTTCCTTAATTTTTTTTCTTTTCCTTTTCCTTCCCCACCTCCCCCTGCAGTCTCCCAGTCACTGTATTTATAATGGCTTCCCACAGATTATAGTATAAAGGTGTAAGGTGGTTAAAAGGTTGGCCAAAGAGAATCTGTGGCATTCCAAGCCAGTACCCTGGGAAGGAGTTCTGCCATTTGCAGACGGGTGTTTTTGAAATTCATAATAGCTCAGGAGTTTTCTTCTTCTACAGAGTCAGGTCTTTGCTGCAGATGGTGCCTCCACTGAGACTTCCGCATCTGGGACCTCCCAAGGAGAGGGTAATGATTTGCTTTTCTCCCTTCCGTGTTCTTATTCCTTAGGAAAACAACTTGAAAAAACTATGGGTGTCCTGTGCAGGGGGGAGGAGAATACATACTTAATTATTAACGTTTACTTGTCTAAGTGAACTTTCTCAGGTGAGCTCGGTGTTCTGTAAATAAAGAGTCTCTATATGATAAAGTTAATGGAACTATAAGTTAACCAACCTAGTAATGGTTGCTATGGTAACATATTTTAGTTTTAACTTTTTAAATCACCCCACAGTTATTTTGGGGGCTTCTAAAAGCTGACTTACAGAGATTTTGTGCCAGTGATACTATTCTAGCTACATGCTTTACGTGGTGGATTCCCGCCTTCCAGCAGTGTTAACAGAGCCCGTTGACTACTCACCATGAACTAGAAAAATGTCACGTGGAAGTAAGTCTAATGAGACCTTTAAAGAGCTGCTTCTCCTTATATAGGAAGGGTCTTTGTGATCCAAATTAGGAGACATTTTGTTTAAAATCATACTAGTTCCTGGAGATAAATTTAAAAGGCTAATATTAGTGAAATATTGGTTAACTCATTTTACTGGGTTTACTGGCCATATGTAGTGTATAGTATGGATGATGGTGCTGATTCAAGAGAAGCATTGCCCACTATGTGGCAGACTATATTGGACACCAAAATGGATCAGATTTGTTCCCTGTACTTAAAGAACTTTGTCTAGTGACTGAGACCTGCAAGAGTTATAATACAAGATAACTGCCAGAATGAAGGCATACTTGGATAAGGTATGATGGACACGTAAAGTGTCTCACAGTGTGTCTAGATGAGAAAGGAAAGCATTTATGGAGGAGATCAGCATTTGAGCTGAGCTAGATAAAAGTGTGCCAGGCAGACATCAGGGAAGAAAGAAGTAAGGGAGTAAGACATGTTTGAAGAACTGTTAGTAGAGTATTTCTGGAGTATGTAAAAGGAGGGAAATAGAGGGAGATGCACAAATAGTTGGGCAAAGCATCCCTGTTGTACTGTAACCGAATACATCTGAGACCTGAGTTATCCTGGTTCTCTGCTCTTCCACTGCAGTGTCACAAGAGCATTCAGTTTGTACAAGTAGCTTAAAGAAGAGGAGAAATAGCATTCTTTCCATCTAAGACTTGATTTTGCCAGTGTTCCAGTGTGGAATTGAACCAGTGTTTGACTTTTCTCAACAGCTTCAACTCCAGAGGAGTCTCGAGATGGGAAGAAAGATAAAGAAGGGGACCGGGCCTCTGAGGAAGGCAAACAGAAAGGCAAGGGCAGCAAACCTTTAATGCCTACCTCCACTATCCTTCGTCTTCTGGCAGAGTTGGTGAGGTCCTATGTTGGTATTGCTACCCTGATTGCCAACTACAGCTACACTGTGGGCCAGTCTGAACTGATCAAAGAGGTAATATTTCCAACTTCTACTTAAGATGTTATACTGTAGTTCCATCATTTGGGTACCGCCTGTGTCAGACACTGCTGGGAAGCTGTGCATGCTAAGTGCTAACCCAAGTAATGAGTAAGAAGAGGCATCTTAAGACATGCAAGGCCGGGTGCGGTGGCTCACGCCTGTAATCCCAGCACTTTGGGAGGCTGAAGCAGGCGGATCACTTGAGGTCAGGAGTTCGAGACCAGCCTGGCCAACATGGCAAAACCCCGTCTCTACCCAAAATACAAAAAAAAATTAGCCGGGCGTGGTGGCGGGCGCCTGTAATTCCAACCATTGGGGAGGCTGAGGTAGGGGAATCACTTGAACCCAGGAGGCGCAGAGATTGCAGTGAGCCAAGATTGCACCATCGCACTCCTGCCTGGGTGACAAGAGTGAAACTCTGTGGCAAAAGAAACTTGAAAGAGCTAGGCCTTTTTTCATCATGTTCACTGAGAGAGTTAATGAATTTGTTGTATTGAAAGTCCCTTGTTCTGCATTGTGGAGATTGAAGAGGGAAGACTGGAGTCAGAGAGACCAGTTAGGAATCTGATTGAGTAATCTAGTTAATGTATGATCTTGGTGAAGTTGGAGGAAAACGGGTGAGTTGAAGAAACATTTTTAAGGTACAAATGGACAAGAAATGGGTTTGGAAGATGAAGAAGGAAAGACTCAAGGATGTTTCTTGATTTGTGGGGGGTTTTTTTTTTATTGCTTTTATGGGTTGGCATCTAACAAGAAAATAGAAGGGGAGGGGAAGGTTTGAAGAGAAAATGTGCAGTTTTGAGAGGTATCTGTGGGGCATCTAAGTAAAAGTGTCTAAAGGACAGTTGAATAAACCTTATAAATTATAAATAAGAATGTAGGTGTTTATCTTCCAGATGTACTCACATGTGCAAAGACACCAGATGTGGTAGCAGTATTGGTAATAAAAATATAGGAAAAGCCTAAATGTCCATTAGTAGAGCTGTGGAAAAGAATGAAGTGTCCTGATGCGGGATTATTCTCAGGTTAGATTTTTTTAAGTTGAGTGGGCCACTTTGAGAAACTATATCATGTTCCCACATATGTAAAACGGGTGCCCAGATATTTTTTCCCATAAGGGTGCCTTGTTTTGTGGATCACATTGTAATTTTATGGTTAGTAAGTGGCAAAAGGGTCTGAGAGTGAGTAGGGGCACTAGTGTTGCAGTCTTTGAAAGCAACTGCCATTTTTAAAGCTATTCTTACTTTAATCCAAGTTTAATATACATAGAAAAATACACAAATCTTTAAAATAGTCTATTTTTCCTAGGAAGCCACTAGCCAAGTTAAATAAAGCATTACAAGCTCCCCAGAAGCTGCCCTCCTTGTTCTTTAGTGCATCTCCTCCCAACCATTTCACCTTCATTCAAGATAACCATTATCTTGAGTTCTAGTGCCATAACTTGGTTTTGTAGTTCATATAAATGGAATCACATAGAATGTACTCTTTTTTTTTGCCTGGATTCTTTTGCTTAACATACTCGCAAGATTCATTTTGCGTGCAGGTGAAGTTTATTTTCATCTGTATAAAATTCCACTGTGGAATGTACCATGTACCAAAACAAATACATCTTTTACCCATTCTACTGCTAATAAATATTTGGGTAATTTTCCCTTTGGAGCTATCACAAATAGTGCTGCTATGAGCATTCTTATGAATATGTCTAAGTTGGTGAACTACCCAATTTCTGTTGGGTAGTATATGCTTAAGAGTAAGAATTGCTGACCTCTAGAATATGATAGTTGTTCTGCTAATGCCGAAAGTTTTCCGGAGTTGCCAGGTCAGTTTATATTATTACCAGCAGCATATGGGAGATCAACAGTTGGTGTTTTTTCATTTTACCAATTTTAATGGGTTTGTAGTGGTATTGTATTATAGTTAAAATTTGCATTTCCCTGTTGACCATTTTTTTCATGTCTTTATTGGCCATTTGTTTATTCTCTTTTGGAAAATGTCTGTTCAACTCTTTTATTCTATTTTCCTATTGAGTTTTTTAATGTATTCTGGACATAAGTCCTATAAATACATAAATAGACTCCTTTTTTTTTTTTTGAGACAGAGTCTCGCTCTGTTGCCCAGGCTGGACTGCAGTGGTGTGATCTTGGCTCACTGCAAGCTCTGCCTCCCGAGTTTATGCCATTCTCCTGCCTCAGCCTCCCAAGTATCTGGGACTACAGGCATGCACCACTGCGCCCGGCTAATTTTTTGTATTTTTAGTCGAGACGGGGTTTCAGCGTGTTAGCCAGGGTGGTCTTGATCTCCTGACCTCATGATCCGCCCGCCTCTGCCTCCCAAAGTGCTGGGATTACAGGCGTGAGACACCACGCCCAGCCAGGCTTCCTTTTTTTAAGAGAGTCTCACTTTGTCTCCCAGGCTAGAATGCAGTGGTACAATCATAGCTCACTGCAACGTTGAATTCCTAGGCTCAAGTGATCCTCCCACCCTAGCCTCTCAAGTAGCTGGGACCTATAGGTACATGCTACCACGCCCAGCTAATTTTATTTTTTGAGATCTTGCTATATTGCACAGGCTGGTCTCAAACTTCTGGCCTCAAGTCATCCTCCCGCCTCAGCCTCCCAAAGTGCTAGGATTACAGGCATGAGCCATCACACCTAGCCAGGCTTTATTCCGAAGCTTTAACTCATTTATGCCAGTTGTATTC